>NW_009259032.1:2605083-2623242 GCF_000687185.1 Egretta garzetta | reverse complement strand
CGGCTGCTTTTTGGTAGCGCGGCTGGAGTTCGCTCGGGAGGGAGACCTCTAAGGCAGCCGCCTTATGTTGAGTCTGCCTTTAGAAACCTGGGGCGCTTTAGGCTTCTGCTTTTTGTAACTTTCGGCTGTTCACCCCTTTTTTAACAGCGAGGGCTTTTTCAATAGTAAGCGTGGACTAAACACGGTGCGGGTGTCGTGGCAAGACTGAACTCGGTCATGCTGCAGTCCTCACCGGAGAGCCTCGGGCCGATTCCAAGCGCGAGTGCCGTCTTTACGGTGTTCTTATGCCTGATAAGAAAAGGGGGCACTCATTAGCGCTAAACAGATTGCAGCAAGGCAGAACTTTGAGTGACAGCAGAATCATAGCAGCTTTATTCGTTGTGGAGGCTGAAAATAAGGGACGGGCATTAATGGGTTTGGAACGTGCTCCCAACAATTGCATCTGGAAACAGGTTCGGGATGCAGTAAATGAGGTGGTGTCTTTCCGGGCGTTTATAAACCTGCTTACAGCAGTGCGTGTCATTCACGTACTGATGTTCCTTGGAAGAATTGTAAAATTACTGTTGTTGAAGAGGTGTTTAAGCTTAACATCTTTAAAAAGAGGTAAATAAATGAACGAAATGCTCTTGATGTTTTGGCTTGGGTATTTTCATTGTGAAGCGGTCGGCTAGCAAGCCGAGTATCACATCTGAAAAGGGAAAAAAACATACACCCAGCAAGGAAGGTTTTGCTTTCTCTCTATAAATTAGTCCGTTCCGTTAACTAAGTGGATAACCTTCCCGTGACCTCAACTACAGCCCTTCGGCATCAACCATGAGTTTTTTCTGATGCTTGAGATGATTTTACTCTGGCTTCCTGATAGGACACGATAAAGCGAAGGACCAGAAGAAATAGGTGTAGTGTATTTCTGCTCGTGTAGTCCATTTGCCCTGAAAGCTGTCATATGGTGGGAAGTGGACGTGGTGTCCACGGGAGCAGCCGGGCTCAGGGAGAGTGTGGTAGCTACAGAGCAGGATCCAGGGCAGCGGTTGGACTGCAGGAGCCTGCACCGAGTGCAATGGGGTACGTGGTTCAGATTCAGGCTTGCCATCCTTGGTCAATCATTTTCTCCTTGAATCACAAGAACCGCTGGACTGCTGTTTTATAGCTAATGTTTGACCTTGTTTTCAGACTCGACTGCAGGAACTGTGTATGAGGCTTAGGAGTGAACACGCTGCAGTTTTGCATGGGATGGGCAGATCTTACAGACTTTAGGTGATGCGGAAAACCTAGTTTAAAACCATACACTGGTGCTGTTCTTCCTAAGTGATAACTTGTGTGAAGTCCATGCTCTAGACAAATTGCTGCCACACCTGACCGACCAGCTGTGGATATTTTTGCAGGCACCCTCAGTATTGTGCCAGCACCCTCTGCTGCCAAAGTGGGGAGTGCAGCTGGGGCCGCATCGACTCCCCCGAAACCAGGAGTCATAAATGTTTCTGAGTCTCGTTAGTTTCTCTCTTCACTTTTAAAATTTTGATGGGTAAATGCTTTGATACTTTTTCTTTTGTGTGATCCCTTGAGAAACAAGGGGTTGTTAGATTATCCGAGTTATCTGTGCCAAAATAATGCCCTCCTAAAGATACTGAGAATCTTGGTGCGATGACCTTCAAGGAAATCAGATGTATTCTGACTTTGGAGCATCTGCAAGGGCATTAGGCAGATGGGTAGAAGAAATGCAGTAGGTTGCTGAAAGATGTGCACAGAAAACTTCTCTTGTCCAGCAGAGACCGAGATTTTTCCCTCTCTGCAGAATTCCAGGCATGAAGATGAGCGTGCAAAAGTTACGCCAAAAGATAAGATCCTCAGATACTGTGTCTTACCAACAGCGTAACTACAAGTGACAGCAGGAGATTCCCAGTTGCATAATTTGAAACCCAGCTGCTCGCGAGTTCACAGTTTGCATTTGAAATACGTTCCCAGCTTCCCGGCAGTTGGGAGTCAAATCTTTTCTTGATTTTTGAGCACTTTTACAAACGTTTTAGGAAATGTAACTAGTGGCTTGTTCAGCACAGGATTTTTTCCCTTCTGAGGACTCTCTATTTCTTGTTTGCCAGCACCGCTCAGAGAGTGAGAGGCTTCTGCTGGGGAATCTTTGCCAGGGAGCGCCTGTACGGGTTCCGGTGGGTGCTCTCACCAGCTCCATGTCCTCCAAAATACTGAATGTGAGATAGAATCCGGCCCAAAATCTTTCAGCAATTAAAGAAAGAGAAAGTGATAGCTATTGAAGCTGAATGATTTAGGATAATTTTAGGGGCTAAATCCTTGGAAAAAGCCTTGTAAAGCTATGCATTGTGTAATGATAGTCCTTATGTATTTGTTTCTTTTTAAGTTACGTGACTGTAACACTTTGCTTCCTCCTACCCTTTGGGTCAGAGCCCCATTGCTCCAGGCAGTTTCAAGGCTAGAAGTTGTTACGAAAAGAGAGCTTAAAATCAAATTAAGAGGTCTTTTAACTAATTCAGTCCGTGCCTCAGGCCCAGAGCAAGGTTTTCTACAGCCGTATTCATTCTAGCTTAAATTTGCTTGGTAGATGCTTCTATTCTTTCCCTTCAAAGCTTCTGTCTCCTTGCAGGATGATCACAGTGGGGACACAAACTATTAGCCTGCGGAGTCTGCCTTTTGCCTCTACGTATGCCTGGGGAGATCCTAAGGGTTCCGCATGGTTACTAATATCAAATATAGTTATATCATTAATGTAATGGCAGATTGCATTGGATACAGGGCAGGAAGGCAACACCAAGAGTTTAGTTAGTACCTCTGACATGCATATGATGTTTGTTACCAATGTTTGACTTCCCTTCAGCAATGAGGAGACCACAGGTTTCCAGGCAATCAGTTCCAGTGCCTCCCTGCTGTCACCTATGGAAAAATCAGTCTCAAGTGTACTTGGGTCTTTTTTGCCCAGTTCTATTTGTCCAGTCTTGAGTGTCTCCAGTTACTCTTGCTGACCTCTGTTGTGCATTTTTTAGCTTCTCTGTATATTCCTCAAAATGAAGAACTTGGACCGGAGCGTTTCTTTATTTGTGCAGTTGCTTGCGTGTGTGCATTATGTTATACCGACCATATATTTATTGTGTTATGCCAGCTGAATAGCACCCCAGCTTCTCCCGATCGTTTCTCCAACTTCTTAAGAACATTTCTGAATACTAGCCCTGTCCTCCAGTGTGCCTTGTCCTAGAGAGAATGTACGCACTTTTGACGTGCTTTGTTCTTGACAAACCTATGCTGGCCATTGCTCATCTCTGCCTGTTGGTTGGGGTATTTTTGGCTGAATTCAATCTTCTCTAAACTTGAGATCAAAGTGTAAGGAGGAAAGGCAGAGAAGTTCAGTCAGACCGAACTGCACGTCTTGTTTTCAGGTTTTAGGACTGAGCGCTGTTTTCTGTTTCTAACTTGCATTACAAACTTATAGAGGATAATTTTCCAGGCTGGGATTCAGGTTTAAGGAGATCCTTTCTGAAGGAAATGTTCAAAAGCAAAGTCAGAAAAGGTAATCATCTTCGAAAACTGAAGCATAAATAACATAGGCCGAAAGCTAATTTAACTGGACGTTTAGAAAAAATGCTTAATGGAGCTCGATGATGCAAACTAGAGGGTTGTACTGTAAAGGGAACAGGTGACAAAAGCCCTTCTTGCCAAAACACCTCTTCTTTTTTTGAAAATTCTCTTCTATCCCATAATCTGAAAGAAAGAAATGTTGCATAAGAGGCTGAGTTTTGGGGCAAAATTGTAGTTGTTGCCCAAATCCCTTGCATCTGGCACTGCATAGCTGTATTGGTCCTATACGTGGAACAAAGTGTAAGCCTTAAACTAGTGTAAAAATGGAGCTTTATCAAAAATTGTAGCTTTTCCTGCCCAGATAGAGGCAGGATATTGATTTGACAGATTTTTCCATCTTCCCGTACCACCATTGGTGGCATCCCAAGCGGAGGCACAAGTGAGCACCTTTCCAAAAGGCACTGACTGTGTCACAGGCTTGTCCTAAACCGGTGCGTGGAAATCACAGCGACGTTTCTTTGAATGAAAAAGCGTAGCATTCGTGAAAAATACAGGGCAGAAAGTGTGAGAAAACTGGGCAGGAGCCAGTTGTATCTTCGAGGAGTGTAATGCTTATGCCTGTGGTGCTCTCTGTTGGTATACTTCAGCCTCATGCTGTGGAGCGACACATCAGCCTTTAAAATTAACAGATCCAAAGCCGCAGGGACTTCGAGTAGATGCAATTGTTAATTTTTGTTGCAATCTGGTGGATATATAAACCCGAGGTAACGAAATTCTTTGGTATAATTACTTGTCATACAGTTCGCTGCTCAAGGGATTTAACAGGCAGTACTGTACTTCGGTTTAATCCGAAAAAAATTCACATTCACCTGCTGGTCTAGTTGTTGTCTGGCCAAGTGCCAGGCCTCCATCTCCCGCCTGTGATATTTGCTGCTCCTCGATGCGTTTGAACACTCAGAGGCTTAAAGCTAAAAATTATGGGCATTAGGAGGTAGGACCTGACATTGTTTGGCTTGTTGAAAGCTGAAGGATGATTTGAGAAACGCAAGGATAGGCGACCTTTGGGCTGCGTTACTTTAGAGGTAGCTGTGCAGCATAGTTGTACAGCACGCGTTTAAAGTAATAATTTTGTAACTGTAAACTGATCCTGGTTACCATATGGCAAAATCCACTGAAAGTATGAACCCAGCTGCTAAATGCATAACCATGGCTGTGTGTTCGAGAGTTTTATACTGCAGCTATTATGCGGCATCCCCAGCTATTAATCTCTCACTATTAATCAGCAATAAAAGTAGCTTGTGGTGAGCATCGCAGATGCTCGAAATCTGATCTCTTCAGCATCATACCTGGAGGGAAGATAGCAATACTGGGATCTTTCCTTCCTTTATTCCCTCCCGCCTCATTTTTCTAGGAGATACAGTTCAACCCAGGACACATGAAGCATACTTTGCACCCGCTTGTTCTGAACCAGAGTTTTATCGCCCACTGAGTGTCAGGTCCTCAGCTGTCTGGCCCTGGCCCTGACAAAGATACTGGGTTTGAAAGTCTGACTTGTTTTGCAGTTTGGCAAACGCTTCGCTTGTGTGGTATTTGCATGCCTTTTGTTCCAGATCTGCTAGGAAGCAGAATATTTAAGCATATTGAAACTAAATGTGCCATGTGTTAGCCAAAGTAACCATGCAGCATTTACTCAGCAGGTTACTTCAAACACCTGTGTGATTTTAAACTTAAATGGACCTTTCCGAGACTGACAGGACTACTCTCTTCCTTGAGTACTTTGCAGGAGTGGAAGCTTAACTCCTTTAAAAAAATAACAGGACTAGTGTGTCAGTTTGGTTATCCAGACCGAGGATTGTCATGCCTGTTTGCTAACTTCTATTTGCAGCTATATTATTTTTAAGTATCTTACGCCGCAAATCGACTGTAGGGAGATATTTTCCCATGCTACTGCTTTTTATGACTTCTGTTTGTCTGTGGAGTTACTGTGATGCTGCAATATCGACTGTAGGGAGATATTTTCCCATGCTACTGATTTTTATGACTTCTGTTTGTGGAGTTACTGTGATGCTGCAACGGTACTGATAATCTATCAGCAAATTTTTGGGCTGTTGCTTCAGACACAGCGTGTTCATATAAATACCTCTCAAACCACGCACTAAGCAAGTATATTGTTCTTCCTCTGCTGAAATCTGGCTTGGCATTAGCTTAGCAGCATAAAAGGTACTCGAGCTTTAGTGTCTAAACATCCCTTGAAAAGGAAATAGGATATTCCTTGCTCCTCTTTTGAAAGAGAGTTTGGGAAATGTCGCTTGCTGGGCTTCTTCAAATAAAGCCCTGATCTCCTGTGGGATGGCTTTGCTGTCCTGGCTCATCCAGCCGCCCTGTAACGCACTCGGGAGGCGTTCGAGGAGCGCAAGGAAGTGTTAGGCTGGTCTTTGTTCCTGCTTTGCTGAAGTTAATGGCCTGTGGATTCCTGCTTCAAAAGTATTCAGCGAGCCACACAGAGAGCTGCAGCCCCGCTATTATGAATCCACAGAATAAATGTTAATCTTGTGTATTGGTTTTACTTTGCTAAGGAGACCACGTCTGTGGGAATTAAGTCATAATACTGTATTCGTATGGATGCTTGTATCAAGCAGGGGTTTGAAGTAATTGAGTGCTACGTGATCACAAAGATTAACTCCCTAAAAAACTCTCCTGGGTTTCTCTGTCCCCCAAAAGAGAGAGGAGAGTTCCTTGAAAGAGAGTGCCACCCTTTCCAAGGTGATTGCCTCCAGAGAGGTGAAAGGTAGGAACAGCTAGGAAAGGAAAACTTGATCGTATTCTGTAGTAGCGCTTAGCATAGTGGGAACAGATCTGCGGACACGGCAAGACCTGGACTGTGGAGAGAGAGAGAGAGAAGCTAGCTGTGTTTGGAGATTTTATGCAAGACATTTATCACTGGAAAAACGGGGGTATTTAGTGCTTGCATGGCTTCATTTGATTGTAAATATTATCTTAATTCATTTATGCTTTTTTACCACAGTCACTCTTCCTTTCACTGCTCTTTTGAGGAAGCCAATACAAGTATGAAGTCTTAATGAACAAATAGGCTGAAGATGTCTCAGAATACATTAATATGCTTAAATACTCCATAGCATTCCCTTAAACGTGGAACAGGTTTGGTTTTTCTTCGCTCCAGCAGTATTCAGTGTCCAGGGTACGGTATCATCACACAGAGCACTGTACATGATCTGAGTTTTTTCCCAGCCTTCAAAATACTAAACTTTTGGTGGCTAAGGAGTAAAACATAATATTTCACTTGAGTGTGTTGTTTATAAACATTTGATACACTGGTGTCAGAGACGGTATTTGCAGTTGCTGTTTCTGGAATGAGTGGTTTGAATAAAAGCTAAGCAGTCTGCAGGAAACATAAGCATCTCAGGAGCTTCGTGAATACCACCGCTAGAACCTAACCTCACCAGCTGGGTGAAAAATGTGGTTTCCTGTCTTCGTTTGAAAAAGTGTTTTTCAGGCTTACTGACATGCATCCTGCAAATTTAATTTTCATAAATATTTCATCTCTTTCTTATGCTCAATTTAATCTATCAAAGCCACACGGTGCAGGAGACATCTGGGATTGTGCTTAAGCAGCTGGGTTTCATTTGCAGGAGGTTTCTAGCAAATTTCTCTTTCTTGCCAGCCACAGAATGTCTCGGTGACTGTGCAGTAGCACTGGGAAATTCAGCATAAGTGACATAGCTTCAGAAACTAATGGGCTTAGTTTCTTGCTTGACCTGGGTTAGGTACCATCTAAGGCTTGAGATGGGCGGCTCTGTTTTGTGTCTGGTCAGCCTAAGCAATAAGAGAACATTTTTTTTCCTAACTGTGGCAACTCCTCTATAGAGTGGACCTTTACAGCAGCCAGCTAGATTTTCCTTTAGCAGGGAAAAGCACAAAAACCCTATTCTGAAATGTAATTATTAACAATCTGATTCTACATGGACATATGTTGCTATTGAGCAACATATGTATTAAATAAATTCAATTAATTATTAATTAAATACACCATGTAAGGAAGGAAGAGAAAAGCATTTCTCACACTTCTCGGAACAGAGCATACAGTGACAGAGTGTGTAAGTCAGCTTCATCTCCTTTTGGCAACTCACTTCTATTAGAAATATAAGGCAAGCGCAAGCCTCACATGGTGCTTTTCCTCAGTGTTGCCCGTAACTGAGCTCGCTTTGGTTCCTTCTGCCCAGACAGATGCTTCTCACTGTGTGTTATTTGAAGCTCTTACTGGCGAAGATGTCTCAGCGTAAGTTATGCAGCATCTTTGTACAGGGTAGAAGTATCCAACATCGGGTTGACGGAAAGGGGCGTTCTGGTGGGTGGATAAACTGGGTCCCCCCATCAGAGGTCAAATCTGGTGGTCTCTTGGGACTTGCTCTGATTTATTCTTTCAGTGCAAATTAGCTGCTGGAAGCTGAACCAAACTACCTTTTTCTTCTTAAATCTGAATGCGTATTGATTAGATCAATACGACATTGTATTCTCCTCTTTTCTGTTGTGACCGAGTAACAAACGAAAACTCAGTATTTTATTTAAGTTGTTAAATATATTCTATCTGAATAAGGGACACTGAGTAGGTTTTGCTGAATGGACGATAGCTGCCGGTGGGAAGCCACCAGCTGAAAATACAGCTACAGATGAAGAAATAACACTGCCGCCTTCTGAATCTGCCATTGCTGACTTCAATTTTGCAAACAAATTTAGGCTTCAGGAGCCTTCTTTCAGATCACTTTTCAAAGAGCTGGAACGTCTCATAACCTCTGTTATCTGTTACATGTAGTTTTCTGTATGTTCCCTTAGCAGTTCAGTTGGTAGCACCTGCCTGAAGATGTACTTTACTGTTTTTGTTGCCTTATAAATTGGAAAATAAATAAATCTATCCCAGAAGGCATCAGTAAAAAGAAGGAAGGTAAAAAATTGTCTGCGGTAATTATGGCTTTTCTAAAATTTTACACCTGATTCTGTCCAAATCAGTTGTTACTAACGTTTCTTCCCTTAAAACAAAACCAAAAAAAAAAAAAAAAAAAGGAGATTAAAAATTCCAGCTATAGCTTCGACAAAGGAAATTTAGAGACGTTTCTTACTGCAAATAGGGATAGCACAGTTGCAGTAGATGTTTTAGCTGGACAGTGAGGATTAAACTGCCTAGGGAGAGGCTTGTTCACGTGGGAAAATTTGGGCACGGAATTTCTGCTCTGTATGAAATAGAGATGCGGGTATGTGTAATGGTTCCTCTTTGGTAGCGGCTGTCTTAAATGCACCTAAATTTGCATTTCTCTTAGATTACTGTCTCCATGCAAACCCAGATATAGAAGTATAGTTACATTCTGATGGTTTTACTGGTCAATTCCCTTTAAAATGGGGTTCTCCAAAACATTTGGGATTGATCCAGTATCTTTAGTAGCAGTCTGTGATAGCTGACACTATCATGGATGGTTATCAACAGTGCTATGTGGTGGTTTGGGCTTTGAGGGTTTTTTTTTAATGCTTGTCTTAAGCTGGCTTTTCTCTGGGACAGAGGGAGGTGCTATGCTTTATACAACCTGAGGAGGATTTGGTCTGGAATATCTACTGTCATTGTACTTTGGTATTTTGGGGTTTTTTAAATACAATATTGTAACTTTTTCATAAATCACTCAGAAATTCTTCTTTGGGGGGCAAATGGTCCTGGACTCTTTCTAGCTCTGTGGATGTGCACTTGAGTCGTGTACATGTTTTGTTTAATAACAAAGTAGTACCACCAAAGAAGAGAAGGTAAAGCTCATAAACAAACAAAACGGAATGCTGTGTAGTTACAGAAGCGTGTAAAGTGCCTGGGTAGTCGTTTCTGTAAAAATCTTTTACCTTTGTAACCAAGTTTCTTTCAGCCCTTGGAAGTGACTGCCAAATGCATTTCCCTTGAAACATGTTTGTGCTCTAAGCTAGCATCCCACCACCAAAAAATGGGGTAAAATCAGCTCAATGGTATACCCTTCCTTTTGTTACAAATAGTTTATTTTAGGTAACAGAGAGAAATGAAGGCCTAGCTGATGTAAAACGAAGGGAGAATAAATTCGGTCTCTGAACCACATTGGTTTTAATAGGTGAAGAAGCCCTGATTTTTCTGCAAGTTCTGTAAGCAATGTGTTTGCAGAGTCCTCTGCTTGTTTAGAGGGTGAGGAGGGAATGTATTCTGTAGCTTTACACCCACACTGGCTAAGAAGAAATGCTTCCACCTCTATGTTTTCATGTCCTGGCACTAAGATGACATTGCTGCTTCTGGGAAAGCCCCTTCATGCTTTCGGTGGACGGTTGTTAGATGGGCGTTACATGGAGAAGGGCTGCAGCCCTGCCACGGATGTGCTGGCAAGCAGCGGGCAAATAGAGAAAATGAGAATTGATGAAAAAAAAATCCCACAAATGGTGTACTCACTCCCCTCCAAATGGTATGCTTCTGCTAGTGGGCAAACACCTTCCACGCTCGGGTTTGCAGGGCTAGAGGAGAGCTTTGGTCCTGTGGTTAGGTTTAACGCTCATGTTCTGACATTAAAAGGATTTTTTGGAGCTAACTAAAGGTGTTGTAAATCTTCATTATACTGTTGTATAGATCTAAAAGATGTATAGAAATTTGTGCTTCCAAAACTGTTGGCTAAAATGACAAGAGTTTTCTTATTGCATGACAGCTTTAATGATACTTTTATTTTCAGTGTTTATTGGCATGCTATTTCTTCTAGTGTGTGGACAATATTAGGGGGTAAATAATCCATAAGCAGCATGAAAAAGAGCCATCATACCCACCATTACAACCATTTGGTATAAAAAAACCCTCTTCTTTTTTCTCTCTCTCTCCAAATTTCTCCTGTCTGTTTAATGTTGTCTTGGTAGTAACAGAAAATAATACCTTACAGCTCAATTTCCTGAATATGCAATTTTGTGTTCAGTCCACTAATGACCTTTTAAAGATGTAAAACCGGAGTGGGAGTCAAGATTTTTAACTTCATTTTTAGCATCTTTGTAGTATAATTTGTGGATCCAGATTCACTGAAGTTCTGTGGTTGACCCAAGTTTGGTGGATTTCAGTGGGAGTTAGGCACAAAGATACCTTTGTGAATTTGGTCGTCTCTCCTGTTTCACCTTCTCTCCTGCAAAATGGAAATAATAAAGCAGTCTGACTCCATAGCGGTTTATGAGAAACATTAATTGGGAACAGCTGTCTCTACCAGTGACAAAGGCCATAGAAATATTTGTAGAGATACGTATAAACAGCAACAGACTGTTGCTATTCCATATGCTGGACCAAATGGCTTTCAAAATTTGAGTCGTCCTATGGCAGACCACTTAGGCTACGAGCTAGTTCCATGTTATGTGCTCATCATTTTTCTCAGGGCAGCTTAATCTAAAATAATATTGAATAAATTTCCCTTGCAGAATGGCAAAGAGAATTTTTTCTTATGAATTGGTTTGTCTCACAGACAGGATCTTTGCTCATAGAGTGAAGGCAACCATGTTTTAGCCTCACCACAAGAACCATAGGAGGGGTGTAGTGGAGGAAAGGAGCGTGTCCCTACCTCAGTACTCCAAACTGAATCTGTTAATCTGGTCTCCAGCCTGATCTGGACCAAAGAATTTAACCAAGAGCTTAATGTACCCAAGCTAATACATTTTAAGGAGAGTAACATGACATTGAGACAATATATAGATCTTAAATAACGACAAGTCTGTAAACACACAGAATTGCAGAATGGCAAGGGTTGGAAGGGACCTCGGGAAATCATCTAGTTCAACCCTCCTGCTAAAGCAGGTTCACCTAGAGCAGGTTGCACAGGACATCGTCCAGGCCTGGTAAGTTTTTATATTCAGAGCAAGTCACTCTACACAAGCACGAAACCAGATGAAAATACCCTTACTAGCTTTGCATTCAAAATGTCTGCATTTTTGTCGCCCATGCAACCTTTGTTTGACCTCTGTGCGTGTGCATTACTATGCAGTGTTTAATTGCATGGTAACAGATTAGTTTTTCCATTGGACCCCTGCTTTCTGCAATCCAGAAGGATGGGCAGCACTTGCTTAATGAGTCCCTATTCAATATTTTGTTTTAGTTGCATTGTTCAATGTGTGACCATCGCCTTATTTACTGCATGCTATCCAAACCCTGCTGAGGCCATAATTATTCATTTCCTCGTGTTTTTTTCCCTGAGACACCCATCATTATAGCATCTGAATGTTCATTAACTTCAGTTTAGTTTCACAAATACCCGCGGTTAGACAAAGAGAGATCTGTCCCCCTGCTCTGCAGTTGGAGCATTGAGGCAGAAGACAGTTCGGGCTAGAAGATGACACCCAGGCTGTGGTTTCACGTTTGGGTAAAACCAGCCAAACAGCATGGGAGCAGCAGTATATACCTCCTTCTTGTTGATCCCTCTCTCCGCTTGTCCCCGGTACGTAGGCAGATCACAGATGCGACTGCTAAATAACCCCACCGAAACAGAAGGAAAACCAATTTTTGGTTGGACTGTTTCTTTCAATGGAAGTGTGTTCTGACATTGGCTAAATCTGCTTGTGAAATCACACCGTCATTCTACCACATGTTTGGTTTGAGGCGCTTTGGGCTCGATCCTTTGGCACTTACACAAGGTAAAGCACGGCCTTCCTGACGCCAGTGGTACTTGGGAGTGCTCCGGGTTCTTGCCCATTAGACCCTAGGTTGAGCACATAGAAGAGTGGATCAAAGAACCGGGCATCCCCTGAGAAAAGAGTGGCTTAGATGTTTCTCCTGGCTTCACACTGAGGTAGTGCTGGGAGAAACAGGTCACGGCAAAGCATGTAGCTACATTACTCAGAGATCTTTCCTTTTCTTTTTCCTTTTTAAATATTTTTTTCTATTCATGGTTATTTACCTTACCCACCTTTCTAAGTTTCTGGTAAAAACTGAAAAAGGATTCTACAGGCAACCATAAGTATCCTTTATTACACAAACCTGCAGAAGTAACACTAATTTGACCATCTCCTAAGTAGGTGGGCGGGTGTGTAAGTTGATTTTTTTTTTAAGTGTGCTTTTAACATATTTTGGTTTTATAGGTGATTGTTTAGACTTGAAAAAAGTGAATGGATAACAGAAGTCCTGTCACGTAGCACGCACACCCATCGTGCCAAAGCATGATGCAGCATGATGACCGTGCATGTCCACTGCACAACACTTTTCCCTTGAGTGAACAGAGTAAGTGGCACAAATAAAAGGTTACAAATCTCCATGTGGCTAGTACTTGGAAAGGATGGGATGTTTTGCCATGGCCTTGCAGAAAGATTTTTCCACAGAGGAGCGATATGATTCGGCAAACCAAATATGCTAGAGAGGAGCATCCAGTGACCCTCGTTCCCATTCAACAAAATTGTCCCCAGCCCGTTCCCTGCCTTGAGCAAGTTTATGTAGTTTCCACTGCCCTGGTTTCTCAGCTCACTTCTGCTGCTTGTCAAGCTTCGGTTTTACCTCCAATGCTTTTTCTCATCTTTTCAGTCCAGCTCGGTCTGTTTTCTCTACCCGTTCTGACTCCTCATCAGATCTGCCTGTGTTTCCAAGTATTGGGATGAACGACAGTGCGTTGTCCGCTGTGCTCTTGCACAGCCTGCTGTAGCCTCGGGCAGGCAGGAACCGAGGCTGCTGGAAAAGTCCCGCTGTCTTGACATATTCCCTTTGGAGGTGACGTCGTTAGGAAATCCAACTCTTCGGGTCCCTGGATTCTGAATTAGCACAGGCTGGGGGGTTTACCAGTTTATTACTTGGTCAAGGTAGGTTGGGTTTTCGAAGGAACAGCAACAAATGCCCACCTAATACAAACTCTTCCACTCGTGGGTCAAGATTTTGTTTAAGAAAAGGTTACTAGAACTGCTTCATGGAATGAAGTGTAATGCTTCAAATTACATTTCCTACAAGCCTGTAATATTGAAATATGTTTGGAAGTCTCTAGGCTTGTGTGTCACTAGTGAGAATATCGGTCTTTAAGGGAAAAGATCTATCTGTGAACACTTGAAACAATTTTTTCCTTGGACTCGCGCTATCGATATCGTAGGAGTAATGGAAATCAAAGCTCATGGCAATGTGTGTATCCAAGATCTGAATTTCAGTTTAAACGAACAGTGTGCTTTTCTCTTTTTGGAAATGTTTCAAATAATGCTCAGTGTAGCACTGGAATTGCTCACGCTTTGTAGGCTTTGGAGTGTGATTCACTGCTCGGGTTACATCCATAGCACCCTCTGCACCATTCATTTTGACAGGAGGGAGGAACTCGGTATCTCACAGGATCAGGTTATTATTTGGATGGCTTTTGTATCCCTATAACGCCTAATGCCACCTGGCAGAGATTTTTTTACTTTGATATATATTGTAGAATAGAAAAAGCTGTTTCTGCTGCTGTTAACAGTCAGCTGTCGGGTGTTTTAACTCTGCTCTTTGGGGAGGGTGTTTGCTCTTCTCTACCACTTTCATCCCTTGGTTCTAGGAAAGGAATTTTTTACTTAAGCAAAACATGGCCTTTTCCTGTCAGCAGCCGGGAGAATGAGGATTAAGTTCTCTAAACAAAGCTCAGCGCCCTTGTCAGGTCTCTCTTTTCAGAAGGTCTCCAAAGCCATAATAATCAAAAGGCAGGTTTCAGACGAAGCATTCCTTCAAAACACCTGTGTGTGCTTCCCATAGGGTGAAGCTGAATCTTCACATACAATACACACTACATCCGTGCAGCGGTGCGTCTGGGGCTGCTGCTTTGGAAATTTCCCCTGAAACTCGGTGGACACAGACCGTAAAGAAATTCAAGACATTTCTGCAATGTTGCAAGCGCTTGGTATCTATTTCCTTAAACCCCCTGAAAATACACATGAAGGAACTCTTTGAAATAGCATTTTTCCTCCCTTTTTTTAAGCATTCTTTTGCCTGTTAGGGATCTAGGCTATACATAGAGCATTATTGTTGTTAGTAAAGAAACGGTATTGCCTGGCAGCTTCAGTCCAGCAGAGTTGACTGGTTTTACCATGCTCTCCATCTCCTTTCTCGTGCGTGGCCCTTGTTGGTTTGACTATTTTCTTCTTTCACTCGACGCTGAATATACTGCTTTCCACCTTCCTCTATAAATTTCATGTTGCTTGTGCATAAGTGGCAGTTCTGTGCTAAAGGCAAAGTTCTCCAGCAGTGCATAAAGAACGAGCTTTGGAAAGCAAAATTTTGCTGCTCTGAGAACCAAAATCCCAACTGGCAAAAGCTACCATTTGCAAGAGATTGCATACGCTGAAGGGGGGAAACCACCGTAAATTGTATTGTTTGTTACAACTTCAGTTTGACTCATTTGAAAAGTCAAGGCAATTTATAAATGAAGTAATTTTATATTTCAATATTAGTCTTTTGGAAAAAAAAGACTGTATAGATGAAACTGGACATCTTCTGAGGGAAATTGCATCAAACTATTAATGGTCTGGACACAAATGTGATATGGATTATTTTACTGGAAAAAGATGTTTTCTTGCCCTCATTAAAATAATCTCAGAGGAGATTAGGGAACACGGATAGAGTCGAACACAGATAGAGTCACAGAGGAGTTTTTAATGTTGCTTTATTCCTCTGAAATCAAGCTATCATGACCAAAGAAACATACTGAGAGTCAGGCTCAGGGTGTAATAAAAATATGTTTTAATTTAGCCTAGGGCTTGCTACAAATTCCGAGTCTCCAGAGTTAAGATAGAGCAAAATACTGTAGCCTCATTATTTCCAAAGCTTCAGTGTGTCTTCAAAATAATTTTTCCCTGAGTTCCTTAGCATTTCTTCAGAATTGCTGCTTTCCTTTTTTTCTTTTTTTTCTTCTTTTCTTCTCTCTGGTGATAACAGTCTGGATTTCAGACTGTCACCAAGACTGATACTGTAACTGATCCAACCTCTATTCATATCTTTATGTGAACACAATCATGGGAACAGTGTGGAACAGTATTGTTGCAGTCTTGGAATTCCAGTAATGGAATTATATTGATAAGAGCTCTGTGGAGGATGGATCTTTTTGCTTGGTGGACAGCTAACAGTAATAGAGGGAGTCACCATAATACATGTTTTATGAGCATTACTTTGAAACATTTTGGGTGTAGATTATTTTCTCTGTTGTTCATTAGGTCAAGTTAGAATTTCAATGTTACGAAATAAAAAAGTGAAAGTACATTAAAATAGTTTTGATGTTTAAAAAATTAGGAGGTTTGGATTCAATTTTTGAATGAGTCAAATTTATATTTTGGGATAAATTTGTAAAGAGTTGACAGAAGGTAAGTCTGGAAGGAAGTTTGAGTTGTCTAGGCTGTCCCTCCACCTGAAGGCACGTACAGCTGTACCTAAGCCATTTCTGACAACTGTTTGTCTAATCGTTTTTTAAACCTTTGGGAAAAGAGGTTTATTCTGGTACCCCATAGACAACCTGTACCCATTCTTAGGCTTTCAAAGAAAACTTGATTTTCTGAGATCTCTAATTTCAGCCTTTATTTCCCATCCTGTGCAAGTGCACATGGAGCAAGAGTACATTTCATCTCTCTTTGCAGAGACCTTTTACTTATTTCAGAGCTGTTACCATGTGGCCCTTGTCTCTAGACTAAACAAACCTTGTCATTTTAATCTTTCCTCGTAATTCATTGTTTTCAAATTTGTGAAGGTGCTTGTTACGCCTTTCTGGACCTTTTTTTCACAAGTTCTTGTCCTCTGGGAGTGATGCTGCTCAAAGCATGAGACTGCTCTTCAAGAGGCTTCCCAGCCCTGAGCAGGAGACTTGTTTCGCCTTTCTTACACAGAGCAGTCTGTGGCTATCTCCTGATTTGGTAACTGCTTTCTTATAAATTATTACTCTGATGACTCGCATTAAGTCAGTGACCCAGTGTCTGATGCTGTAGATTATTGACTAGCCAGTTGTTTGCCATGTTGTATTTGTGTGGCAAATTATGTCTGTTCATTATTTGGACTTGTCCTTACTGAATTTATGGTGTGTCAGAAATGTCTCATATGGATTTGTCATCAGGGCGCATTGTTCCTGTTGTTAATAATTGTTACTATTTTTACCGATGAAGTAGCTTGGGGTCAGGTTGAAATTACAGAATATAATAATTTCTGGGGCAATACTTGAAAATAAGTCAAACCTGTGAAAGTAAAAGTTACCATTACTGACATCACTTAGTGGTAACCAAGTGATAGCAATAGTTACTTTATATTGTGTATGATTGTTATAAATCATGCACTCATTAGGTTTAAGAACAAGTAGTCTGCAGATACGAAAGGATGTGGTGCCCATGCACAGTTCCTCTCAAATGTGTGCGAAGGAGGATGACAAAAGCAGGCAACAACAGTGTAGGAGAAGCAAAGAGCGTTCGGAAAAGCAGAAACTTCCAGGGAGAGGAGCGATTCTGATAATGTTGTAGCTGAGCATCCTAAGCTATTAAAATGTTTCTGGTGGCATGGTCCTGCTCAAGGACAAAGCCACTGAAAATTACTCATATTCCTCTTACTTTCCTCTCCCAAGGTGATGCAGCTCTCTGGAATGTCTCTCTGTTTTTCTTTTTTGTTTGTTTTTGATTTTTGAAAGGGGATAAAATAAACTGCACTTACTTTAGCAGTCTTGTCACAGGTGATGCAGAACTGGAAACATGAGCCTTCCATCCTGGGATTGTACTACTAGATAAGGTCATTTGAGCACATCTTTGTTATGAGATAGTTATGGTGGGTGTTAAATGTTGAACGAATGTATGTATACACACAGAGTAAAAAACCATGTGTGAAAAAGAGCTGACCAAAGATGATGTCAGCAATAGAGGCATGGTGGGCTGGTGCACCCTCAGTGCTGGCAGGGGAGGGACCTGGAGCTGGAGTTGGTGAGTGGGAGTGGGGATGGGAGACTGAGGAGAAACCATCCTGCCACTTGTGCTGCCAGGGGGTGGGAAGAGCTTGTACGGGGGCCTGGGACAGCTGCTGTTCTTGCTCTGGTCGGGCTCTCTGCCCCCATTCCTGTGTGAGCAGCTCCAGCAAGCCTGGCTTTCTGTGGCTTGCACGTAGGCCAAGCAGGCAGCGGGGCTGATGCCATGCTGCTTCACCCATTGACATGCTGCTTCAGTCCTGAAGAAGTTCCCTGTGAACCTTTATTGCTGCAACAGCAGTCCCCTCGGGGGGGCACGTGAGTGAGTTTTTTTTCTAAAAGGCAGGGTGTGCTTGGCTAGGGAGAAGAAGAGAATTGGTTGGGAAGGAGACTTGGTGGTTCATCCAAACCTCAGCTTTCATTTTAACTGCTCAAGACGTGAAACAAGTATGAACTGCTGCAGCAATGCCTCCACGACCTCGTGGGTAGTGTGAAGTTGCTGTCTTACTTGCTGTCTTACTTGTAGCCGACTCAAATGCCGGAGGTGGCAGCTTGAAGTGTAAAACCCATGAAGGACATCTTTGCATCAAGACACGTCCATCTTAAATATTTAATAAGATTGGGTTTCATTTATCTGGAAAGTATTCAGTGCTCAGCTGTGGGGAGAGAACACCGTATTAGCAGCCGCCTCCCCAGCAGAGGAGGCTGCTCGCAGGGGCTGTTGCCGAAC
>NW_009259032.1:2591606-2604961 GCF_000687185.1 Egretta garzetta | reverse complement strand
TTCCTGCAGTTGGGTGCTGCTGCCACATCCCCGTTGTGCTCAGGGAGGTACTGCCCCGCCAGCAGGGAGGGAGGCCGCTATCGCATGGGACGTGGAGGGGAATCAGTGCCGCGGCTGCTTCCTGTCATCCGCAATTTCACATGTCAGTATTTTCTCGCTAACCTTTTCAAATAGTACCCAACAATATGTGGCTGATGTCTGAAACAACACTTTTGTTTGTAGCAGCAAAGACTAGACCCAGAGTAACTTAGTGTAAAGCTCTGTTTCCACCAGACAGCGATCCATATTGAAGCTTATTAAAGTCATGTGTTCAATTTTTTCATAATTGCCCCCATTCAAACCATGGCAGGCAGCCAATAAAGCACTAAGTGGAAGTTTCTGTCGGTCCACCTGTCTTTCTGTAGCTAACGAAGTGTGCCGTTTTTTGTCTTGTAGACGTTACACAATTCATTGTCAGAGGAACTTGTTAAATATAGACTTAAAATAAATTAGTTCGAGACAAGGCCAAAGCCATTCAGCTATACTTCTTTGTATAGCAAGCCATGTATTTATTATAGAGAGTGACACATTAATACTTTGTTTGGGTGGAGAGCTTATTCTTAAACAAGAACAGGCAATTCTGGTTCTTGGCTGTATTCATCTGTTAAATGTCCTAATTAAAAAGGACAACATCCTGAGTACCATGAGTTTCAGCAAGGGCACCCACCAGTCTGGACTATGGGCTCTGCTACTTTGGTTCATCAGTTAGTCGGAAGCTCTTCCCTTGGAAGTGTTGCTGTGTTTTCAGGCCCTTGTTATCTGCCAAAGCCCAATTTGCAGCTGAGGTTTCGTTTTGCTATGCTTCAAGCCATAGGAAGTCAGTGATTGCCTCATGTTAGCCTACTTGGAGAAGTGGGAAATTAAATTTGCAGGCTTCTAGGAAATAAAAGCATTTTTTTAAGTTTAACAGTCCTGATCTCTATGAACAACAGGTAGGCATTTTATCAAACCTGTAATTAATTTGCAGTTGGAAGTGCCTCCAGGATCAGAAACTTGACTCCAGGAGAAGCACTGGCAAAGTGAAGGAAAAAAAAAAAAATCTCCTGTTTTCTATCAGAGCAATTCATCTTGAAAATTTTCTTTGCCTGTGAGGAGATTGGCAAAGACAGCTGTTGCTTCATCCTGGAAAATGGCCCAAAAAAAGGTCTGCAAAGAAAGATCTTGCAGTGATTTTATTATAAGCAGTAAGTTTAGCGGCAGGGTCCTGGATTTTCCTTTATTTCTGCTGTAAAATTCAGGTGTGCGGAGGCATATTCATGGAAGGAAATGCACAAGCCAGCAACTTTGCTTGCTGGCCATTAGCATTGAAATGCTTCTGGATGAGATAAGATAATTCTTCAGTTGAGTGATCTCAGAGTAAGACTGACACCTTCATTTTGGCGATACCCAAACTGTCAGCACATGATTTCCTTGTCGAGGTGGTTTGTGAGCAGCAAAGCATCGTGTCTGATCAAGCCTGAAGGGGAATAAAACCTGGTCTCCCTTGGCTCAACTTTAGGCTGCCCCGATTGCTGTTACGGGGAATCTCTCACTGTTAGGAACTGCTCTCCTGGAAGCCTTTTTCTGATTCATTTTCCCTGTTCACCTTCCACAGAAAGACTCTTGACAGAAGCTTCTCCCTACAGAGTCTTGCCCCTCTTTTAGACCTTTCTATTAAGATTCTTCAGCAAAATTCTTTTTTTTTTTAATAACTCATTTCAGATAAAAGGATGCAGTTCACCTTCCTTATGTATCTCTAGTTCTTTGTTGTTGTTGCTGAGCAACTTAGGAGAGGAGAGAGAGGAAAGGAAGGATGTTGAAGAGGTTGCTGATGGTTAAATTCTTGCTGAGACTGGGTGTGTGGCTTGTGTCAGGTGACTGGGCATGTGACTTGTCCTTTGGCTAATAGTTTTTCTGGTTCGAGATGTTTTTACAGGCTGGATTAACTTCTGTGACCTGTTTTTCCAGGGTGAACACAAATGTGATTCAGACAATGTTAGACCTAATCGGGATTAGCTCCTTTGTTGATTTTGCTTGGAAGGATGACTGAGGTGCCTGTTTACCGTTCCATAGATGGGACAAAGCACTGCGGGGTAAATTTGCACACAGTTCAATCCAGCCACTTTTCTGAGCAGTGCAGGAACTCGACTTGTACTCAGGTCTGCACTATGCACATTCATGTAGCATGCAGAAGAGAATGAGATGTCATCTCCCATCTCTGCCATGCAAAGACATTCATGCTCCCTTGAAAGATCTGGGTCTCAATATATGCACATTAATTGCTTTGGAAGGTTGGAGGAAACCTCCTTATATCTTGATGATCTTTTAAATAATTTGAAGACTCTTCTAAACACGCTTATTAAACACTAAGATCTCTTCAGTATATTCAGGAACTGGAGAATGGTCTTCTCACCAAAGCAGTGTAAAGGGGCCTTAGCAGTGCATCTGATTTTTAACTGAACAGGGATTATTTGTCTAGGGTTTTTCACACACCCATACTATTGGGTTCTTTCACCACAATAATGCTCGCTAAGATCGCTGTGTTGTTTTATCCCTTCTGAAGGAAATGCCAGAGCTTTGAGTTTCATTTTCAGCACCTCCCATAATATATCTCACTGTTTCTATACACTTACCGTGTCTGTTCGCAAATGTATCCATCAGCATCTATTCAGCATATGAGAACTGGCACTGGACTTTTGGCTTGAAGGCTGCGCTTCTGTCGGCATGTAGGAGACTGAGACGAGAACTGGAGTCTTGTTTTAAGAGGTATAGTAGAGACATGCATGACAATTTAAAGCTCAACTAACCAGACTGGGGAGTTTCTTACCCCAACTTACCATTTGTTTAAACTCATAAAAATCATAAAATAAAAGTTTGTGTTTATTTTTCAAAATCCCAGTGAAGGGCAGCATTCTGTCCTCATGCGCAAGGAACCCCAGTGTGTTGTGAGAAACAAAAGGCAGGGTTTTGAGGGAGCAGATTTCAGCTCTCCATAGTCCCTCTCTTCCTTCTGTTAATGAATAAAGGTGAGCTTCTGGGTGACAGAAAGGTGGTAATGGAGAAAGAATTCAAATAGCTGTTTTCTCTCTGATCTGTAGAGCATGGAAGTAAAGCCCACTGCCAAACACTTCAAACTAACCCCCAAAATAAAAAAATCAGAGCCATTCTTTTCTGTTCTTTCACTGCTGTTTTTCACACAGTTGGCAACAAGAAGTTGAAGTGCAGACAGAATTATTTTTCAACAGCAGAAACGCTTGCAGGGTGAGCAAGTTTCATTTCTAATGCTATTATAATGAGCACTATACTGCTAAACCCCAGTTTTCAGGTTATAACTTTCATTTAAAGTTATATAAATGAGGGTTAATGTCCGAGCTGGTGAATGAAGAGGTGTTTTCTTTTTAGGTGGTTCTTGGCAATGTTTCATTCTCATTCTGCTAAGATTTGCTTCGGTCTTCTCATATTATTCTGGGGGGGAACAACATTCATGCAGTCTTATCCTAGCAGGACATAGTAACGCAAAGTACAGTTCTCCTCTGAGAATAAAGACTCTTGCATAATTTGGCCCCATTTTCAGGGACAAGCATTTATGAAAAATAATATATTAAACTGTAAAAGTAAACCTATAAATTCCCTTAGGTTTCCTTGCAGCACTAGTCACTGCAGTCAGTAGCAATTATTTAAGATTTGCTCCACAGACTTTATATGTACTCTAAATATTTTTTCTGTGTTAACAGAAAAATATCCCACAGAAAGTAGCATTAAGATTGACATTTTGAACACTAAATATTGAAAAATAGAAACAAATGCTGGGCATCTAATACATTTTAATCTTGAAAAGGTATTTAATACTCTGACAGCGTTAATGAAAACTTTATTTCTATTGGCCTAAATAATGGCCCTGCCAGGTGGGCTGAAAGCAGGGGAGACGAAAAAGGAGCGACGAGCGGTTGTTAACAGAAGCGTGCTATGTGAAGCATGCTGAAGTTACCCTTAAAAGTCCAAACTGGGGGCAAGGCAGGCTGCCAGAACTGGAGAGCTTTTCTTACGGCTGCCCTGTAGTCTCGTGGAGACTTCATGCACTGGGACTGCTATTTAATTAGCGCTAAATTTGCCTAACGTTTGAAGCTAAAGGTTATGGTCATTTTCCTAGCAAACTCAGCCATTACTAGCTTGTAGCCATGTTGCATAGAGAGCCACACAGAGTTTGAAAGGAATCTTTGAACCTTCTCCTTCAAGAAACTCAAGCAGCCCCGTGCTAATAGGGGTGAAGCTGCAGTGGGAATGAAAATGAACTGCCCTAAGAAGTTTGCGTGCTGCATGAAATGGTGCACACTGCAATGTGCTGGTGGGAGAGGAGGCGAGATTTTTAGCTAGCCTTAGTTTTTCAGCCCACCTGCATTTTCAGGGAGTTCGTTCTTGCTCTCCTCCTTGCTGTCTCTTAATAAGTAAGTAGAAAGAAGCAAAGTCAGCCTTCACGTGGTAGGATGTTTTGAAAAGACTTGAGTGATTGACTGTGAGGTTTGCCACCAAAGGAGATCTACAAGAGAATACTTCCCTCCCTCTCCAAATGCCACTTTTCTGTGATTCCATGGGAAATATCTGGTGTGTCATCTATGATAATTTTTATCCATCAGGCCTGGCCACAGCTGTGGCTGAAACCCTTGTTTCACCCCTGGGATTTAACCATTGACACGGAGCTCTGGCCCCCTTACGTATCTAAAAAAAAAAAAAAAAAAGAGCATGGTTTGCATTAAGCCGTATTAAAACCCAGGATTATTTCTAAATGAATCATTGGCGTCTTTGTGAGATCAAACTTTTGACGTGAATTTGTGAAATGGGGGGGGTTCCCAATGGTACGCTGCCTCCTGTGACAAAGTCCTGAATAGCGAGAGGAGGGTGGAATGATGACTTATTTTAACTGGGACCCATTATGTCACTTTATTTTCACATCTTAATGGGGCTTTTTTTATCATATCTCTGTAGATATTTAAGCGACTATCTCCTTATTATGGCAACAAGTGTCTACAGTGACCTCCTGGGAATTTTCAAAGTGCTCGTTCCCCAGCATTTCTAATTTTGCGGTGGGGGGAAGGCACTTCTAATTGGCTTTATCTTGTATTTCTTTTCAGTTTGGTATATGACCCTGACATCCTATTAAAACTTATCGATACAATAGGAAATTTCTAATTAACTTTTTCATCATTGTCCTTAATTTGTTTCCTAGAAGAGTAGAAAGTGATATGGTTGATCGAGCTGATTGAAAAAGTTAAGACATTTAAAAACCATAAGAAAGTACAGATCAGCAGAAAAATGTTTCATTTTAGGCCCGAAGTATTCACAAATTTGAGTTACACTTGAATAATAGTTTCAACTAAATAAAAGCAGGATTTTTGAAAATTAGTACAACTTGTTCTCTGTAAAATGTAAATATTTTTCTTTCAAAATAACATTTCTGTGTAAACATTGACCTAGCTCTAAGCAACAAACCCCAAAATACAATGATTTCAAGAAGCAGTAAATAATCTAGAAAGGAAACTAAATGCTTTGGCCTGAACAATATGCATTCAAAGTGACATTTGCAGGTTGTCTGGGACGTTATCGGAGGAAGCTTCCACAGCTTATTTAAGCTTATTTCCAATTTTTATTTTTTAGTTTAATCACCAGATTTGAAAATTCCTTATGTTCATCCTTTGTTCATCCTCAAACTTGGGCACCTCTGTTGTATTAAAAAAAACAACAAAAAAAACCAAACAAAAAAACCCTGACGATGACAGACAGAAAGACGGACCATCCTGGGGAGAGGTATTACAGAGGTGGGAGTGAGAGGTAGATAGATAGACAGACAGACAGATAAAAAGCACGCAGAATACGTCTGAAACGAGACCGTGGAAATGTTAACTGCTTTCCAAGGTGCCTTAATCCTTCCATACAAACTCATCTGTATGAGTCTCTTCTCCTCTTGTTCATATGGCAGCATCATTGGTGAGACCAGGTTCTTCAGGGAAAATGCACTTGCTGTGCTACTTTTCAAAGCTATTTTCCAGTTAAACAAAGCATCTCCAGAAATGCAGTTCACTTAGTGGCTTTCCTCAAACAGAAACTCCCAGGCGTCTCCTCCGATGAGCGCCCCGCAGGAGCGGGGAACGCTTGCCTTATAAACATACGGGGAGGCCGGCCTGCCAGCTTGCAAAAATAACGTACGCAGAGGCAGGGTAAATAGTTTACATCTTCTGCAGCCTCTGGGTTGTGTCATGGAGCTGCTAGTTGAAAGGAGCAAATCTGCTGCGGCCCAAAACATGCATCTCTGGAATGGGAGGACGGAGAGGTTATGCTTTAGACAGCTTTTCGTGGTGAACAAAGATTTCTACCAATGTCCTGTGGGCCACATGTGGCATCACTGCATCTGGTTTTGGCAGCAGGCATCAAAACAGTATGCGGGGTTTGAGCGTTTCAGATACTGTGTCCTATTTTTCTTTGCAAAGCACAAGCGGGAAAGGACTCATTTGCTTCTAATTCATATCTTTATGAACCGCCAAGCCCAAAAAGTGAAGAGCATATCCAGAGCATGGGATTTACCTCTGCTTTACTGCCCAGTGTCAGTAGGCCAAGGAGAGTGAAAGATTTTTTAGAAATACTTAGATATTTTTGAAAGATGGGTCCAGAAAATGATTCTTTATATCTGAAAAACATGTTTGAGTTACGTGGGAGGAAACTTTGGTGACTAGGTTTTGGTGGCTGAAATGAGAGGAGAGAATCCGCCAACCTGCAATTTTTTTTCGTTTACAGCTTAAATCAGATCTAAATCTGATCTCTGGAGATTATTTAGGTTTAGATTTTCATTGTTTGTTTTTCTTTAACAATAATCTCTTACAATTTAGGGAAGTCCCAGCACATGTGGTTTGGGTCTGGATGATAAAGAGGTCCCTCGACCAATGGCCTAGAAAATTAAGAGGGGGGAAACACCTGCACATCCCTGCTGGCCGAAGAATTTTGCAAGGAGTGTTTCTTTTGGCAAGAGCAGCTCTCTAGTTGGGGTTACTGTGTAAGTGGAGACCTTTGTCCGTATCCTAATTGTTGGCGGGGGGCCGGGGGGAGAGTTGAGGAGTTCATAAGCAAGGTTAATTGCTTGAGCACATTGTCCTCCATCTCTTCTTCTTGAATGAACCCCTGGAAATCTTTTATTGAAATGAAGCTGAGTGTCAGCCTTTTAAAATCTCATGGTTGGCCCCCACCTGTCAGACAGTCCTGTGATGTCCTTTGGAGGATTTTGGTGGGCCTCTGCTTGGGCAAGTTGGAAGGAGTATTGAGCTGACTTTCTCCTGGAAAAGGTGGCAGGACCAGAAAGGAGACACTGGAGGGATGATCGATGTTTGCTGTAGGGCAAATTAAACAATGGATATAACATACTGACACACAGAAAAATTACGAGGGGCAAATTCTTTGGTGGACAGAGAGAAGATGTTTCTAAGGGAAATTTTCTGGTGCCTCTGTTCTATAAATAATTCTCCCCTCAGTTCTCCCCACATCTTTAAGATGGATGACTTGTGGTTATTTTTCAGTGTGTTGCTTTTTTTTTCTTGTTTGCATAGTTTGAAAGGAGCATACAGAAAAAAGAGAAATAATCTGGTTTTGGGACTTGAGTAAGAAATACGACATACAGACAGAGTAATTTGATTATGCTGGTTTCTTGTAAGCGTGTCTGAAAAGCATGGGTTTTTTCACTTTTAATTTGTCAGTATTTTGGTTTGAGCTATTCCAATGCAATGCTCTATATAAAGTACATCTGGTCCTTGCTAGAAGTGTGCTGAGCCCCGTTTTGCCACCATTGTTATGGGCAGAAACTGAATTTTCCTTTGGCAGAAACAAAAGCTCCTGAGAGTGCTAAGAAGGAGCAAGTTTGCAGGGAAAGGAAAAGGTGGTCTTAAAACACTTGATTAATGTTATTGCTGAATCTGAAAACGTTTTATATTAGTGAAGGGAATCAGAAATATTATGCTAGAATACTGTTGTTCCTAATAATCTCTTTCTGAAGGGGTGTGAGGTTTTAAAGTCAAGGGTTTTGACTTCTTCCCAAGGCTCCCTAGTATTTCATGGGCTGCAGAACAAGGAATGTGAAATCCGAAAGTGACCCTGTACATCTATTATAGTGCGTGCTGGGCTTGGTGTCACCTTCGTTTTTGACATCACAACTCGGTTTATTTTCAGTGCGAGCTAAGATCTAGGCGAGAAATGGGAATTACTTCAGTACATAAATTTTTTAATTGACTTCAACTGACAGAGAAAGCAAGAGGAGTTCTGCACATATGAGATCTTGCCTTGAAATCCTAAACCCATTGGAGGTGATGGCAAAATTAACAATGCTTGTGGTAAAGCCAGGATTTCATTCTCTAGCTTCAGGATTTTTAAAAGGGTGAAGATTTGAGATCATGTCCTGTATTAGAGATGTGCAGTTTGCAGAAATCCCTGATTCTCTCCTGAAACAGAGCCAGCTTTGGAATTGAATCCGCTCAATTTAATAACTCACGTCAACAGTGCTGTTGAGTATAAAACTGAAGAAGTATGGTTGTTTTTATCCTGAGTGTATCACATCCTACTGAAACGGCAGCCGGCAGGATGTAGAATAAATTACAAAGTGCTAATTCAGTTAGTTTTGTATTTAACTCATCCTCTTCTGGACACTTTTTTATGGATATCGGGTGCCTTTCTTTAGTGTAGCTTCACGCGTTTGTTGATTTATGACAATTATTTTCATAGAAGAAATTCTGTTGCTGAGTACCAAAAATATGTAGTTGATTGTACAAGATTATTTTTTTTTCTCTCTCAGAGTATATTCTGGACTTCTCTGAACATAAATTTATTAACCTCATTCTTTCAAGTAGTTTTTAAAAGGTTTGTTCTTGCTTATTTTGAGGTTAGGTGAGTAACATTTAGTACAGAAGTAATGCATATAGCCTACAAACACTTCCACAATCTCTAGGCTTGATGTTGAGCTTCGTGTTTTTCTCATGTTAGGAGACAAGGTTTTAAACTTCAGTTTTAAGCCAACTTCAAACGTAAAGCTAATAGAGAGTACCCATGATGTTCGCCCCCCCCCGCGCCCCCCGCAGTAATATGCCCTCTTTTCTTGATACAGCCCAGCAGCTGGAATGCATGCCTCACAGCTCAGCTCCTAAAGAGGATCCTACAGCCGTAGCTCGCTATCAATTTGGCAGACATTCGTCATAGTTGCAACTCAATTTCCGATTGGCATTCTTGGGTTGGTGCCATTTTTGTCAGCAAACAAAGTAGGCATTGCAGATATGCGGACCTGCAAGTGCAGTCTTCTAAAGAAGTAATTTTTTAGTAAGATTAGTAAATTACTTACAACCTAACTATGGTATATTTTACAGAAGAAAATTATTAAAACTGACATATTTTCTGATGTCACACATATTTAAGCGTTTACATTGATTCTCTGCTGAATGAATTACTAAACATTTTAATTGCATTTCCTTGGGCATCGTGGTAACTTTGGCCAAAAAACTTGAGCTTTCTGTTGGGGCAAATCAACTGGCCTTTTTTGAAGGATTTTTCCACAGCCTGGGCATGGACATCAGCCCAGTCCTTTAGCTCACAGAGATGGTACTTCTGTCCACCACCTTCAGTCCAAGGGGAAGCTACTTCAGAAAGGAAAGCAGTGTAGAAATACGAAGTATTACATGTAGGGAAGTATGTGAATGTCTATAGTCCATCCTTAAAAGCTGGTTTTACCCTTTTCCTGGCTGCAGCCCAGTGATACTGGTTGTTTTAGCTGGTACAGTCCCCCCACCCAGGAAAGGGCTTTAGAAAATCATTCCTCTATTGCAGAGTCGAGTAGGGAATTAATTTATCAGTGGTGCATTAAAAGAACAGCAATAAGAAATACAAGCTGGGAGGGAATAATTTCAGAATACTTTATAGGAAAGTAATACTTCCTGTGCTTATTTACAGAATATCCAAATACTTCTTCTTATTCCTTATTTAAAGTTGATCAGGCCAATAGTCGGGCTGTGTAGCATGGAAACAACCTCTTATTTGTCAGAGACTTGACCACCAACACATTCTTTAAGAATTCTGCTATTTTGTAGAAGAAAGCTGGCTACTTATATTTTTTTACCCTATATTTGGCATCTATTCCCTTACATATTCTGATGGAAAATGTTGCACAATTCATGCATTTAGTTATGTTAATGGTATTTATAGTGAGTTACAGTACATTACACTAATGAAGTTTAATTTTACTTCTTTACCTAGCTATAAAATAAACTATTTGCTACAAATGAAAAGTTGAAAGCTTGGGAAAATATTTTTCTTTCTCTCTTACAGCATCTTAGCTTGAAACACATATTTGCTGTAGGCCCCTTCTTCTTATGACTTGGAGTAATTTTAAAGATTGACTGGAGCGGAAAAAAATGGAACTTCTCCATATCTTTAAAATAGCTAAAAAGACGAAAAGGGAAAGAAAAATCTAATTTTTTTTTTTTTAATTCATATTGGTGAGAATAGTAACTTATTTGCATTTTCATGTGAGGTCTCTTAAAAGACCCACACTATTGTATTGTGTTGGCTTTAATTGTAACTTCTCATTGACTTTTGCTGAAGTCAAGGTTTCTAATTCAATTTTAATAGGCTAATGGAAGCTTGGTGAACTTCTCGTAGGATCTCAGCTGAAATAGGTAAATGGCAGCCTCTGTTCTCTTATCTGGACCTTCTCTAAAAAGTGTACAACCCCCCCCCCCCCCCCCCCCCCAAAAAAAAAAAAAAAAAACCACCTAAAAATTTTTATCAGGGAAGAGAAGGCAGCTTTTCATGTCAGCTAGTGACTTGGCAAGCAACGTGTCGTGTCAGAGGGGTGTTGCCTGTCTCCAGTTTTCGTTTCCTTCTCCTCAGGGGTAGCAGTGCTCCTCTTGCCCTTGATCTGGTCCACAGCTGTCATCTCAGGGTGCTTCCCAGGGGGAAACCTGGGAAAGGAGAAGGGCTTCCCTTCCCAGGGGAGCATGAGGACCAGCGGGAAGGACACGCGGAGGTTGCCGTCCTGTAGAGGACAGAGTGTGTCGCATTGCATGTGCGTGGGGTGTACAGGTACATACTGGCTGGGAACACACAATGCCGGTTTGGGATTGGGAGTTGGTGTTGCACGTGCTTTTAAAGGGATGTGAGAGTGGGGCAGGTGCACCAAGGTTGAGGAAGTTGGGGTCAGATGATTTTGCAGTAATCACTCAGGAAACGTGTCGTGTCAGAGGGGTGTTGCCTGTCTCCAGTTTTCGTTTCCTTCTCCTCAGGGGTAGCAGTGCTCCTCTTGCCCTTGATCTGGTCCACAGCTGTCATCTCAGGGTGCTTCCCAGGGGGAAACCTGGGAAAGGAGAAGGGCTTCCCTTCCCAGGGGAGCATGAGGACCAGCGGGAAGGACACGCGGAGGTTGCCGTCCTGTAGAGGACAGAGTGTGTCGCATTGCATGTGCGTGGGGTGTACAGGTACATACTGGCTGGGAACACACAATGCCGGTTTGGGATTGGGAGTTGGTGTTGCACGTGCTTTTAAAGGGATGTGAGAGTGGGGCAGGTGCACCAAGGTTGAGGAAGTTGGGGTCAGATGATTTTGCAGTAATCACTCAGGAAATGAGGAGAAAATGAGGGAGGAAAGGGAAAAATTATCAGTGAGCTTGTCAAAGCATATTGGAAAGTGGGAGGAGTGAGGGGCTGGAAGACGGATCGGGTTGTACAATAAAATAGAAGAAAGGCAACTGAGAGAGAGAGGGGGAGGCAATCCAGGGGAATATAAGGGGCAGTGCGGGGGGAAGATGAGATTTTGGAAGGAAGATTACTTGGTTTATTTAAAAGAAAACTCCATGAAGAGGGAAACAAATATTAAAAAAAGGTTTGAGAAAAAGAAATTAAATGCTTAAAACTTTATGGAGGCAAGTAAGTTGAGGGAAAACAGGATAGGAGAGGTAGTGATTTGCAGAAGAGGAGACTAAATTATGGGAAACGTTGCTTTATTTTTGTTTATAAATGGTATGAAATATGATACTTAGATTTTTCTTTTCAGCATAGTAAACAGGGCATAAGCAGTTGTTCTTGCTGTGCTCAGCACCCCATGGACATTGGAGCACACACGCTACACAGTCTTGTGCATTGCATCTCTTTGCGTCGCAGTCTGTGACTGAGCCGTCCGGAGCATGGAGCATTTCTTGTGCAGGGCTATTGCTTTGGCTTGTTTCAGACGTCTGTTCATAAACAGCAATTTTCATTTAAGGAATCGCTTATTTTATGAAGTTAGATGCTTATAATCACAGTGTTATACCACAGACTTGTGCTTAATTGCACGCATGTGAAAAGTGGCTACAAGGACCATAGCTTTCATTCTTACATTGCTTGTATTGACATCATCCTATCGATAGTAGCAGTATTTCCAATTTTCAAAAATGTCATGTTCCCAATGATTTGTTCAGCCTAACTAACTCTTTGTTCCCCCAATTCAGAGCCCTCATGGTTTATTTATTTACATATTTCTTGTTTATATAGAAATATATATTGTATATGTATAATATATAAATATTACAATTCATTTATTTATTATTTACTTCCAAAAATCCCACCAGCTTGAAGTGAACCAGCCAAAGGCTGTGGATGCATGGCTTGCCTTCTCCCAATGCTGTCACCTGCATTTTCTTTTCCTGGTGTCCTTATTCCTAGCAGTCCCTCTTGGCTGTTTGTACATTGAACAACAGGCAAAAGAATTACTGGAAAATACAGCGATGTTTGATCTGCTGTTTTCCTCAACAAGCAAGTTACAGTGCAACTGTTTTTATCATTTGAGGATTGTTATTCGAGTGCACGGTGAGGCCAGGCAGATACCCTCTGGCTGTGCCTCCTTTCTGTATTTTGTTATCCTGAGCTGTATTTGGGGTTTCAGGCTGTTCAGGGCAATCTGGATGGATTGGGGGAAGAAGGAATGCCTGCAGGTAGTATTCTTGTGCCAGTCCTGTAATAATGATTTTTCACCTGCAAACCAGAAATGCTTTGAAAAGAACATTATTGTTCACATCAATGATTTGCAGACAGCAAGGTGCATCACGAAGCACCTGGGATAGGGCCACATAGGTAGTTGTCACCTTGGGAAGAAAATCTACTTTTGGTTTCTACATGTCATAGCCTCACTTTTTTGTTATGCTGCTTTGCAGAGTGCTTGAATGCAGAGTAGCTCTTTTTTTTTTTTTGTCTCCACAATAAAGCTAGGTGAAAGCACATTCAAATTTTTTAATCATTTTAATGGCAATGGCTATTCGTGTTAAGAGAATGGAGTCTGTGAGTCCTGCT
>NW_009259032.1:2581876-2590475 GCF_000687185.1 Egretta garzetta | reverse complement strand
AAGGCAAAAGGATTTGTCTAGGGAAGGGTACAAGGCCGTTTCAGGAGTGCGAAGAATTGCGGGTCCAGGAAAACACCTGCTTTAGGAATACTGGCCTGTTAATTCACTGGGGCTTGCCTGCTTGCTGACATGAGTCACCCATATAAATCTGTCAAACCCTGTTTGGAGAGTGGCCTCTTTAGTCTATATTTATTTATGGGAACAGAACCTCTCTCTCTTAATCTCTGTGTCATAGTCTTTAGGACATTTCTACTGTATGATGAAACTGAATATTTTTACTGAATCTATTGTGTAGTGCCAGTGGGCCTGAATAGAAGAAACGATACTGGAGAGAACATAAAAGGAGTTTCTTTTCTTTTTAGATGGGCATAAGGGAGTTCAATATTACCAGCAAAACTGCTTTGAACAATGCTGATAAAGAAGAGGTTTAATTGAGGCCGGGGCTGTTTGCGGAAAATCAGTCTGCATTAGGGTAATATTCCTTCAGGGAGCGTTTATAATGCCTGCAGGAATGTTGGGGGGGCGGAGGGGGGTGCGGATCGGATTCCGGCACAACCTTGCAAGCTTTGAACTGCCGACACGCGGTGCACCTGCGTGTTCCCCGTCTGACCTCAGAGCGGGCTTGAAAAGCTCTGGCACCTGGAAGTGCGAGGAAAGATCAGGTTTTTAATTTTTGTGGCCAAAAAAAAAAGTTATTTATCTTTTTCTTGACGCTTAGAATGCCTTGTATTTTACATCCATCTTTTTAAAGGAAACTGGAAACTATTTTGTGGGTAGGCTTTTTAGTGGTTTGGGTTGAGGTTTTGCTTTTTTGGGGGTTGTTTTTTTTTGCTTTTAATTTTATTAAACTGGTATCTTAAAGATCTCATAGAGACGTGTCCAAATAGATGAATAGTATTCAGTAAAAAATTTGGTTAGTTGGCAAGACTAGAGAAAATAATTTCATACTCTGTTGCTTATCTTGGTAAGAACTTTCTCCCTAGCAAGTGCAGATTCAGGCATGACAGCTTTGGCATTTATCTCATTCGCAGAGGTCTGGGATAGCATCTCATTTTCAAATGGTAGCGATATGGAGATAAAATGTAAATACTGCTCTACAAGGATTGCCACTTCATAACGTTATACTTCAAAACTGGTATCTGCCGTAGTAACTGGCAAATTGTAAGTGCGTGTAATTTGCATCGCTTGGAATTAACTGGTTTGTAATTACACTTTGATTTGTGTTTCTTTATCAGACATTGCGGAGTGGTTAAGCTATGCTGCTTACGAACTTCCATGTCTGTAATTTCGCTGTATAAAATCGTGCTTATTAAATGCACAGATTTTCCTTTTGGGAATTTAAAAGTCGCTCACTTTGGCATCTGTAGCTTATTTCTTGCAATCTACTTAATTGAGTAGCTTTTCTGTTTATCTTAAAATGCAGATAAATGGCTTTCAGAGCAGTGTTTATAGCTTAACAGTTCCTGAAATAAGAGTCAACATTATCTCCTGGACTCTACCAGTCATAACTAATGATCCCTCTGCTTACACTGTTGAACAAGTCAGGAGACACTGAACTCTGCGGAGAGCAAGGGCCCTGTGCAGTGGGAGGACAGTTTGTGTGTCGCGGCGCCGAGTAGACAAGGCTTTCATGGCTCAGTAGTGTTAATTGGGAACCAAAATTTGTCCTCGGCCACCTCTAACCTCCTATCACTGAACTCTTCTTCTACGAATATGGAAACAGGCCCCAGGGTGAGTTGACAGCTCGCAGTAGGCTCACTTCCCTCATCATTTAAAGTAAATAATATCAGTTTACTCTTGTATTTGCTTCAGTTTTGCCCATCGGAGCACGTTTTGCAACATGAAATCTCTGCAGAAATCAGGGATATTTTTAACGTTCCAAACATCGCTGGCAGCCAGCCTAACGGAGGCATTGTGATGAGGGCTGAAAGAGGATGAGAAAATAATTAGGCAGCTGGCAATTACTGCATTTTGTCCTAGGGCTTTTTTTATGACGTTTTAATGTATTAATGAAACTAAGATGCCTTTTTTATATTTTCCTGACAAGTCCTTTGGCTTGGTTCCTGAATGGGGAGAGTGGTAGGCTTACCTTTGTAATAGGGTTAAGTGCATGCTTCAGGAAGGGAGAGGGGAAAGAAAGAAAAAAAGAGTAGATTTGCCGCTTATGAGAAATGCCATATTATCATTACCTTGGGAGCAAAAGTTGCTTGTTTATCCATGAAATTTAAATAACATGGGGAGCAACAATACCTCGTGGCATTAAGCATTAATATTCTTTTATTCTTCTGTCAACTTGTTCATACGATCTTTTACCTGAGATTTTTTTAACTTGCAAGATGACTATTTATTAGAAATTGGAAATATAGGTGTTGTGAGATGGATATTGGCCTTGAAGAATTTCAGCCAGGACAAGGTTCTGGTTTCAAATAGGCAATCCAAGAGCCAGCTTTTTCTGGCTTTAGGTGAATTTTAGCTAGCGATATACAAAGCAGTCTCCGTACCTAATTCCTATGTCTCCACAGCCATCTAGCCCACTGTTTTGCAAAGCTAATTAAATGTAAACATTTAGGTGGGTGACCGGTTGTAAAAGGAACTGTATGAGAAAGCTGTTCCTACTTAAAGAAACTTATATCAGTCGTGTTTATGCTTCAGCTTCCATGTTTTTCATTGTTTTTCTGAGCTTGCACGTTATCTTAAAAGTAGGTTTTGAGCTTTGTATTGGCTGGAAAACAGCAGGCTGGACCAGATCACAGTCTGAGTAACACCACGTACAGTGCAAAGGCCACATTATACAGAGAAAGCAAATCCAAAACACTACTTACAGCTCTGAAGATGTTTTTATTGGACGTTCCCATGACTGGAGACACAAGGTAGAATAAGCAGGATGCCCTCGAGGAGGTAAAGAGGAGAAATGTGATGGCTGCCAGGAGCACCACCATGCTGTTCAAGCGGTTTCTAGCCGGACCGTGTTCCAACATGGCATTGGCAGAAGATTGCATGTCATGTATCTTTTTCATGTGGTATGCGTGGTCTTGTTAGCATGTACTGGTAGCTCTCTAAAGTAAGGATGCAGCAGGAACAGTTTGGAGGAGATAAAATTCAACCATTGCCTCTGCTAGTATCAAATAGCTTTAAAAAAGCACGTGTAAGGCTCCAAAAAAGGAAGTAAGTATCTGCGAAGAGAATATATGCAAAGGTTTTGAAAGAGGAAATTGGGGGCAACTTCCTATTTTGATGTTGTATAAATTCTTGTTTCTTACTTTTTACTCTGTAGATCAGATTAAATATCCAGATACCTGTCTTTGGTTATTTTACTAGGAATCATGCTGGTTTCGCTCGGCATCCTGAAGAGTCAGCTCTTCTGTATGAAATCAGTTGAAAGTTCATATAGTTCCAGATTAATTTTGAGCATGTTCTCACAGGAATATAGCTCTTCTAAAACATACATTTTTTCTTAAGCATAAAATATTTCTTTGGAAATAATCCCATTGGTGAACAACAGCAGCAATAAACCCTCCAACAAGAAATGGGATAGATAAATTTGAACGCGAAGATACCTCTTCTTTTCATTACCAGTTTCCAAAGGTGGAATTAGATTAGGTAATGATGGAGCAGAAACTGAAGTATCATTTTGCAGACAAAAGCCTTTAAAGTAAAAAATGCCGCGATCATGTTCTGATCATAATGCCTGATGTTTACAGCTTAATATCAGAAAGAAAAAAAAAAGCTGATTCATAACAGTAGCTATAGGTCATCTCTAACAGTTACATACTAGCACGGAAATGATAGATGTTACATGAAGGGGGGGTGTGTGATATATTAAATGACCATGTTACCTGGAATAAATGTCAATTACCTTTCCTTGCATTAAAGTTACAAGCTAACTAAATTACTTCAAGAATGTGAAACAATAATCTGTGGGGGTTTTTAAAAATAATATTCTTTTCTAATATACCTGTGCGGATCACAATTACATGGATTTTTTTAACAGTGGTTAGTCAACTGGTAAGACAAATCTCAGGGCAATTAATTACTCTCAATAGTCATGTGTCTACCTTGAAGTGAAATTCTTGCTATCTTTCCATTAAGGGACTAGATTTTGCTCTTCTTTGTATATAGTTATCAAGTTTCCTATCTTTTTTTGTGACATGCTATGATAAAACCTATGTATCCTGGTAGCAACTTGACGACCTCTTTGGTGGCCCTTTCTCTGAAAAAAATCACAAACTGCTGGTTGTATGCCATCTCTTTTAGTAGTCTGTTCTCTATAGGCGTTTTTTTGTTTTGCCTACAAAGTAAACAGAAAGAACCCTAAACACCATTGAAACCATCTCATGATTGTGCTCTTCAGAAAACACATAATGAGTTGGATAAATGAGAGCCAGGCCGCTGTGGTGTATCCTGTATCACAGGTAGACCCACTTTAAAGGGCGGTGGAGAGCAAAAGGCTCCAGCCCCAGTGTGCATTTCACACACCGAGCTTGGAAGCTGCTCTTAACCATCTGGAAATAGTTAAAAAATCTATGTTGCTCAGAATTTTTATTTTATTTGTAATTTCAGGATTTTCTTTTTTCTTCCACCTTTCTACTGTCATATCCTATGTAGCCTGAATATTGCTTTGCGCCTGGCTGAAATAATATTGTTTGCCAGCTTACAATCAAAGGGAGTACAGAGAAAAACAGCTGAGCCGTATTAGGCAGAGGCAGTCTGGACTACATTTCTTTACTGCTGAATAACACACCACAGGTGCAGGATTAGCCCAGCGTACGGTGCTGTGTTTGCTTAGTGGAGCCCCCCGAGCCGCCCTCTGCCTCCTCACATGACTCTCATCTTTGGGGAAATCTGGCAGTGATGTAGCAAGCCCGCGGAAACCCGGTGTAAGTAGAAGGCTTAGCTTTTCAGCTCACAAAGCACTTGCTTTTATTTTTTTTCTCTTTTTTCTCCCTTTTTCTTCTTTCTTTTTCTTTTTTCTTTCTTCTTCTTTCATTTTTTTTTAAAGCCTGGTTTGAGCAAAACACTAAAGAGATTTTGAAAAAAAAAACCAAAACCACAATGAGGTTCAGTGGGTTTTGCAAAAAGGTCAAAGAGGGAAATGCGTGACCTAAAAGAAAAGCAGCATCGTTGGTGTGCTGGCGAGATGTGGGGCTGCCCCACGGGGCAGTGGGGAGCTGGCTGCTCGTGCCGTCTTGTGTTTGAAGCTTCAGTTCTTGTGGGGGAGGATGATGAACCTGTACTGGAGATTGCCTATGCACTAGCTTGACCTGTGGGTCAGAGTTGGTATGGTGTCAGGGGTCTGCTGCAAACCTTTTGTCACACTTTGTGTGCTTTCGTCCCTTTAATTTTAAGGAAAGAGGCGGTAGATTTACAGAGAAAATACCGCAGATAAAATGGGAGATTTCCTATACCCTTTTTTGGTGAAGAAATGGGAAGAAAAAAAAGATTTTTAGAAGACCTGGTAGTTGGCATTGAGCCTGACAGTGAGTTTAAAAGGATGTTTATCTTTTTCTCCTGAAATGTGTTTTTAGATTAATCTTTGGGTTTGAAGTTAATTTAAAATTTAAAAATAGATGTTTTGGCAATAATCAGCCAATTTTGATGCCAGGTTTGTGTTTTGAGGATGAATTACAGAGCTGGGACTGGTTTTTAGCCTTAGCAATAGACACCTTTCTGTCTAATTTTAAAGGTACTTCGGCAATATGTACTGCATGTGTATGTCGGTAATGCCAATTAAAATGCTGCATCTGTTCTATACATTTTAAATACTAGTTCATTGGAAAAATAGCCAAATAATTAAAACAAATGTACTTCCTCTCCTGAAACTTTTCATCACTGTTCATATATGGCTGGGTGATGAAAAAAAAAAAGCAGTTTTATATTGTATTTTATGTTGTGTATTGTATATCTACATAACAGACCTGAATGTTTCTTGCTTCCTACTCTGTAGAGAAAGACTAAGGAGGGAAAGGTGGTCACTCAACTCTTGAAAACTTCTGGTCAAGGAGAAGAGCACATAGGACACAAGTTTTAAGGGTGTTTACAATTCACTTTTCTTTCCCAGCCTTTGAAGTGCTTTATGAAGTGTAGTTATGAAGATGTATTTGTATGACATTGGAAAAAAACAGAGCAAGCAAACCCAGTGGAGCCGACAGCTGGTTCCTCCTCTTCCTAACTGCCTGGGGGTACTGGCCGACAGCCAACTGAATATGAGCCAGCAGTGTGCCCAGGTGGCCAAGAAGTCCAATGGCATCCTAGCTTGTATCAGGAACAGTGTGCCAGCAGGAGTAGGGAAGGGATCATGCCCCTGTACTCGGTGCTAGTGAGGCCGCACCTCAAATACCGTGTTCAGTTTTGGGCCCTTCACTACAAGAAAGACGTTGTGTTGCTGGGACATGTCCAGAGGAGAGCAATAAAGCTGGTGAGGAGTCTGGAGCACAAGTCTTATGACTGAGGGAACTGGGGTTGTTTAGTCTGGAGAAAAGGAGGCTGAGGTGAGACCATATCACCCTCTACAACTGCCTGACAGGAGGCTGTAGCGAGGTGGGTGTTGGTCTCTTCTCCCTGGTAATGGGTGATAGGACGAGGGGAAATGGCCTCAAGTTGCACCAGGGCAGGTTTAGGTTGGACATTAGGAAAAATTTCTTCACCAAAAGGGTTGTCAAGCATCAGACCAGGCTGCCCAGGGCAGTGGTAGAGTCCCCATCCCTGGAGGTATTTAAAAGGCCTGTAGATGTGGTGATTAGGGCCATGGTTTAGTGGTGGAATGGCAGTGTTAGGTTAACGGTTGGACTTGATGATCTTAAAGGTCTTTTCCAACCTAAATGATGATCTATGATCTTCTGTGATGTTCTGGAGACCCAAGTGGGTGGGCGAGTGTGGTGGCCTGCCAGCAGGGATGGGTTGATGGTTTGGCAGCAGTGTCATCGGGCGCAGGTGGTGCGTGCCTCCTTCCCGCCCAGACACGAGCTCAGCAGATGCTCTGAAGCATTCAGACAAGGAAATGCCTTCAGGCTGCTTGAACACATCAGGAAAACCATAGCACTTATGTCTGTGGTCAAAATTGATTATTGTTGTTCCATGCATGCAATTAATTTTGGTTTGCAATAGAGATGCTTTCCTCCCCCTACAAATGGATTTATTTGTTTTCTGTCAAAGTGAGTAAGTCAATGACACTTTCTGTTGCATTCAGCCATGTTTGCAGAAGATAAGATTTGTGCCCCAGCCCTCCTTCGCAAACACAAAGATCTTCTTCATCGTTTAAGATTTCTACATGTGCAGTTCAAATCCCTACTCAGCGTGTGTGGTGAGGCCAACAGTAGCAGCAGTCAGTTCAGTCCAGTCCCTGCCTTGGCAGCTGAACAGGGCAAGAATTTATACTGTCACTTGCTCAATTAATTAAAACACTGCTTGGCCTGGTGACCCGGCAGGGTGGCATTTGCCTCCAGGACGAAAAATACTTGCAGATACTTGAATGCTTCATTCAGCAACAGTTGGTTGCTGAGTGTGTCATAAACACGTGGGATTTAGGGTTGCCAATGGCATCCACCCATGAAAAATTACCAAAACATACTAGTGATTTTTTCAGAGACTAAATAATCTGTCCTTCTGGGAGATAGACAGGTGATTGAGGAAGAGTGGGGAGTGGAGTTGGTAGGAAGCAGCATCATCCCCATGATTTGGGAAGCATTTGTGATAAGCTAATCAAGAAACCAAGTTTAAAGAAAGTTACGTATGTGTGGCCAGTACATTTTTTAAAAGCCATTAAAAATATAGCATGCGTATTCCATAAGATAGCTATGTGACAGTTTTGGTTTTGTGAATGTCTACATTGTTTATTCTTTTGAGAAGTGAGAGGGAACAACTCCAACATAGTAGGATGGAGAAAGGAATTTGTGATTTCTGGAGTAGGTTGCTCTTCAGGCTGAGCTGGGGATGTGTCACGTCGAGCCATGAACAGCCGAAGCCAGGCAGTTAGACGGGCACTGGCACCTCTGAATAATGTTGGCACTGTCTTCTGCAAGCACGGCACATGCACATGCTAAATACATTTTAACATACGGGTGCAGTCTTTGATGTTGGGGTGAGAATGGCTAGCTGATATTTTTATCCTCCAGGCACTATTTTTGTCTTTACTGGTAAGGTGCTCTTGGGTTTCTTTTCATTGGAAAAGGGACCAGGAGTGACAATGATTTATTAAATGTATCTAAGAGTGCCACAGGGTCAAAGCTGTCCATTGCTGTTTCCTTTAAATGCCTCTGTCTGAATGCCTCAATCTAAATATCATCTGAAATGATAAGAAGTGAAAATCTACAGCTTGCCCACTGCAATTTTTGCTGCTTTCCTAAAGATCAGATAGCAAAGCATAGTTTAGTAGTAATGATACCACACTGCATTGCTTCCCGTCTGTATTTTTTTCCCCCGTTGCTAGCATTCAGGAGAGTTTTCAGGACTGCTTGTAGTGATGTTTGCATAATCTCCAGATGGTGGCATTCCGTGTTTGCTGCTTGGAACTGCAAGTGTACGTGGGGATTTGCAGCTTAAAAGCAGCTTTGGATGTTAACAGCAATCTTCCTAACTTTCTTTACGTAAAAATTTTCTAAAT
>NW_009259032.1:2577611-2581732 GCF_000687185.1 Egretta garzetta | reverse complement strand
CAGACTCTGCTGTTTGTAGCTTAATACCCAGACTGCTTGTTTCACATCTTCGTACCTGCGCTCCCATTCCCTGCTTTGACCAGGTGATGCTCATAGCTGGGGTCTTACAGCTGAGCCTTGGCTGGCATAGTTTCATGAGTTTTGATTACATTTAGTTAGACATTTTCCCAAGATGCTGTTGAGGAAGAGATGAAAAAGCTCAGGTACATAAAAGTGATGAGAGAGAAAAATAACCTCTTTCAAAGAACATGTTTCAGCAATTTCACCGAAATAGTTAATTTTGGTTTCTGTGGTAAGGAATACTCTAAGTTTGATGAAGACATGAGACTATCCTTTAGTGGGCCTTTGTACACTGTATGTATTCAGTAGCTTATTTTCTGTCTGGAGCTATCCTGTAGAGCAAATGGAGGTGCTCAATATGAACCAAATTGATAAATGAAGGAGAAAGCAATGCCACCATGGAAAACTTAGATTTCTGCATGCTGTCTCACAAAGCCAGGCCAGTGTGCCTTTGAAATAAATATCCCTTTTTGATTATTTTGTGGTATGTTCAGTACCACCATTTGGGGCAGCTCAGAAGAGGTCTGACCTAGCTGCACCTGCATTTCCTCTGGTTCTGTTTTTTTTAAGTGATGCTCTGTTATGACTCAAAATCCTTCTGGGGATGAAGTCAGAAGAGTCAGTTGTTCTGCGATCGGACTTTAGTATTCCTGAAACATTTGCATCTCACTGTCCCAGTTTTATTGTCTGTTATCTTCATACATGCAACAAACAGTAGTGCTTCTACACAAAGGTTTGCAAAATGTTTGTTCATTTTGAATTGTACAAGAACACACAGTTCAGAAAAGCTTTGTGGTAGCTCCAACACATTTTACCTTTGCTGTGTAAAATGTGACTCTTGAAAAGACACTAGAAATAAAGACTATATGTCGATATCTTAATAAGAATTGTGAAATACCTTTTCAGTCATCTTTGCAAATATTAAAAACTTACTACATTTTAAAAGCTTTTCTTTGTTATGGAACACTTACAGATGGAAGCAAAGGATCATAGAAGGTAGAATTAAGTGAGAGATTCGGCAGAGTTGGGGAAACTCTTTATTAATGGGAAATTACAGTAGGCGGGGGTAGACTTCACCGAGTCCAAGCTGGGAGGCTTGGACACACTTTGCATGTACTTTCCTTGGGGAATTTTAAAGTCGTCTTTTTTTGGTGCTTTTTTCCTATACTGTTGGTATGCTATCTATCTCATGCACGAAAAATGTTCCAACCAATTTTCATTTTCTTCCGAATGAAAGATAGATATATCAAAGATTAACTGTGGATAGCAGAAATGAGAGGAAAGTAGGAAAAAGTAACGCTTAGTCGAACTGCGATGTAATGCTGGACAGCCAATTACGGGTGCCTTTCCCGTGGGCTGTGACACCAAAGCAGCCTTTGTGTTTTTAAGTTGCGAGTATTAATTTGCGGAGTCTTGTCTCAGTGGCTTTGTCACAGCTCGTTGCGTTAACTAATTTAGCTAATAATGTCATGATGTGCGATTAAGACAGTTTAAACAGACTTTTTTGGAGAAGGGTGCTTATCTTTTTCAAGCCAAATGCAAAAGCAATTTCTGAAAAATAAATACATTATTTAAAGTAGTGCTGGATACGTGTAGCTATATTGGCACTTAGTGGCAATTCTATGAATAGGGACAGAGGCCGTTTTTGAGAAAACTACCTTGACAGATTGTTTAAAATGACATCAGATCGTAAACCTTACTTGCATGTATGAGTAAACCTTACAAAACCACCTCAAATTTTGAAATAAACAGATGAGAAGGAGCAGTGTGTAGGTTCTGTGGACTTTGGTGTATAGGAAATCCAGCACAAGTGGGAAATGAAGCAGATCATACCTGCTAAGCCCAACATAGCTACAGGTTTTTTTATTATGCCAGTGTATTACAGTGGATATACTTCGGGGTATAGCTATTTTCAAACACCATGTGATACCAATCTCAGTTTGGGCTCATGAGTGCGATACAGTTGCACACTGAAAAGGAGAGCACGTTGGTTTCTTTTTTTCTGGTGGTTTTATGCCAGGTTTTGTCTACTGTGGTTTTGGATCAAAAATATGCAGGTGTCAGCATCCGACCTTCCCTTGAGTTTTAAGGGAGCCTTGAACACCCAGCAAAGGAAAACTGTCACGATCCATTTTTCCTTCTCTGTTATATGATTGTCACCAATAAAAAGTGTTTTACTGTTACCTCTCAACTATTTTACACAGTAGATCGGGCTGAGTTAAGAGGTGTAATTTATTTCAACTTCTTTAACTGCGCTGTGTTTTCAGTGCTGTCTATTTGCCAAAAAAATATCCCATGGAAATTCTTTTATCTGATGACCGTAAAGTATAGTGAGTTAGCAGTTAGTTATTTCCCTTCCTCTTAAAACAATCATGTCAATGGTATAACCCTGGCCTGGTGGGAAGTCATCAGGCTGTAGTTTATGAAATAGCATAGGAAACTCTAGCAGGGTGTTACGTGATAGTTTCATATTTTAATAAAAGTATGATTTGAGGAAAAATGCTAACTGTATAGGCTAGTGCAAGATAGAGATGAAGTAACCTTGTGGTTTAAAATTTCCATCCAACAGTTTTATCAAGTTGACAGATTTTCTTTCGAGGTTTGGGTGGGTTTGGGTTTTTTTTAATTACTGTTCAGCTGCTTTTGTGTGAACATACTTAATTTCCAGTCCTAAGCAGCAGTTGAAACAGCCATTCCATGATGTGCAAAGCTCCCTAGGGGTGTACCTTCTCCGAAGCAGTAAGCATCACTCCCTGTCAGTGGGTACTATTGCCAGCAAAACATTGTTATTGGCCTGGGAAAATGTGAATGGATGGTACTGCATTAATTTAAGGCTTCAAATACCCTATGCAGAAGGAGCCCAGCACTCAGATTTTATTTTTTTTCCCCCCCGCCAAACAGGCTTGTTTGTGGCCCTTCTCATCTGTTTCAGGAAGGAGCAGGTCTGACTTTTACTTCTCACAAACTTATGCAAGGTCATGGAAGATCTGCTTTTTTACTGCATAGACAGCACATAAATCACACAGCTGTGGCACAGAACTCAATCTGTTAAGATAACTATTGCTAATTATTCATCCTTTCTGAACAGGATAGCTTAAAATTTGGACTACAAAATAGAGTAACAGAATACAGAGCTTTTCACCTCCTACATTACCAGACTTGTTGAATCAGAGCAGTGCCCAAAAGTCATTACCATCTGATGGCTGTGGGCCGGTGTGAAATGAGGTATTGGGCTTTATCCAGATTCTAGTGGAGAAATTCCTGTCCAAATCACATAGCTATGGCTACAGTTGGCAGGAGCCAGAGTACTTATTGGCAGCCACAGCAGAGAGCTTGAGGACTGAATGTACAGTAAGAGATGGGCTCTCTAGATCAATTTTGTTTTTGCACCTACATGAGTCAATGCAAATCTTAAATAGGCAATTTTCCCTTTGTGTGCAAGGTAGCACCATCTACAGACCTGTCAAAGCAACATTAAACAGCATTATTTAAAACCAAGATATAATTCATCCTGATGGTTACTTCACTGTGATTGTGGAGTGGGGATCTGTGATCACTTCTCTATCATTTCAAAAAATGATAGCAAAACAAAATGAAAAACCATGAAAGGATTTGCCATATGAGAAAGTTAGTGCTTAGACGCAAAAGCTTAGTGCTCATAGATTACCATGAAGTGTAGGAGGGATGAGAAACAAAATGGAAGAATATATCTAAGAAGGATTATTTTTTGGCATGGAGGGGTTAGTAGGGGTTTAGACTAGACATTAGTCATTCTCATGATCATCCAGGATAATGCTTTCATTTTACTGCACTTTATTTTTCTTGTTTTCTTCCTCCTGGCTTCAAGATGTTTGTAGACATGCCTTTCTGCAAAAGGAGGTCAGGTGAAGCAAAAGCATGGAGAGGGACACACACACCAACACACTTGGAAAAAAACACCAGTAGCATTCGACACAGTCTCCCATAGCATTCTCCTGGAGAAGCTGGCGGCTCGTGGCCTAGATGAATATACTCTTCGCTGGGTTAAAAACTGGCTGGGTGGCCGAGCCCAGAGAGTGGTG
>NW_009259032.1:2560085-2577248 GCF_000687185.1 Egretta garzetta | reverse complement strand
TAGATGAGGTGCTTAGGGATATGGTTTAGTGGTGGGATGGCAGGGTTAGGTTAACGGTTGGACTCGATGATCTTAAAGGTCTTTTCCAACCAAAGTGATTCTATGATTCTATGATTCTATTCTATGCTGCTTCTGAGCACACACTCTGCATTCTCAGGTAGAGATTCATAACAGAGGCCAATTTTGAGTGGTCCCAGTCCTATAGAGGAAAATATTTCTCAGGAGCACTACTCCAAAGAGACATAAAAACCCTACCTGTCCTTGTGGTGGAAGGTGCTTTGTACCTGCTGGTGAATTTTAGTGGAAAAAGAAGGATAAGCTGAGAAAATAAACTAAATTTGATGAAGGTAAACCAGTCAAAGGGTGACCTTCAGGCTCTCAAATATTTTGATTAATTCCTTGAGGCAGTCATTACATTTCTCAGCAGACTACAGTAAATTTATTTCTAATACCACTGTCTTTCTGCAGTTGTCCCAAGCTGTGCTCAGTTCGTCAGGGATGGGAAGCTGGCCGTAAGCAGGCTGCAACAGAATAGGCTGCAGCACAGAAGCAGCCAATTTTAAATAGCCTGAAATCCCCTGCTTTCAGGGCACTTGGACATAGCTCCTTAGGAGAGATTGTGAAACCCAAAGGGCTTCTAATCCCTAGACAGAGCCAGGGCTGTGTGACCAACATAGGCTTGTTACAGCACAGCAGCAAATGCAGGAGGAATCCCAAACCATGCATTTCACACCTTTCAAGAGGAACTTGTTGCCAAACTGGAAAGCTCTCATGGGTTTCTTCCTACATGTTAGATTTTGGGGAAGGGACTGCCAAAAAAATACTTCTGCTCTGAAGTCAAGCAGATGTAGAAGTCAAAAGACCTTGTTGAAACTCAACTCTGAGTGAGGTAAGAAGAGTTCTTACATGTTCCAGTGTCATCCATTGGGTGAGACATCTAAATTTCAGAGGCAAAAGATCTGCCCATCGTTTTAGCTAGCAGCCAGGAATTTAAGGCATAAAAGGAGCAAGAGGACAGAGTGACAAGGGTTTTCTTTTTTGAAGATAGGAAAGGGTCTGATTGAAAGTATCTTATTCCTACCTCTTGTAATTGTATTTGATGTAATGTATTTGACACTAAACAGCAATGATTTTACACTAGTTTTGACCCTGGGCATTAGCTGAAAGCAAAATCCTAGGCTACATCCCTACTTCAGACTCTTGGAAATTGTAAATTTGAATGCAAGCCTATTCTTCTTAAGTTTTCTAAAAACCAAACTACATCTCTAAATAGCCGCCTGTGATGCTTTGATGGTACTTCAGATTTCTGATTCTAATTCAGCAGTTCCCACCTGTCTTATTTTAACTAACTTATTTAACCTAACCAGGTCTAGGGATGTAAGCTGCTGTTGTTTATGGCAAGCTCTGCAGAAGCTGTTCATCATCACATCCCTGATGAGTGATGGGCACGGATTGCATTGGAGTATGACTTTTCCTAGCTTGCTAGGGACAAGCTTGCATGTCCCTTGTTACCCTGAAGAAAACTAAAGCCTGTCTGCCAGTTGTTGCCAGTGCCTGGCCATTTGCAGGGTTTTCCTACCAGAGCTGGCGCAGGAGAGGAGGGGTGTGCAGCTGAGAGGCACTGGCTGCTCCCATGCACCCAGGAGCACAGACTGGACTTTGTTAGTCCTCCTAAGGGCACGGGCTGGTTGAACAGCCCTGCTCTTCCTCCAGCCTTTCGCTGCTTCAGGACCTTTCAGCCTGTTCTCACCTCAGTTGTTGCTTGCTATCCAAACCCTGAAGTGTAGCTACTTGCTCCCATCACCTCTGCCTGTTTACCCACTCCATCTCCCTGTAGGGAGCAGAAAAAGATAGGAGTTTTCTGTCAGCTCCGTAATAGATCAGTCCTGATAATGGAAGTTTGGGGAAGATTTTAATTAGAGTCAAAGCAGCAGTTCAGGAGCCAATCACAATAATAATAGTAATGCCAATTGTTTCTAAAGACTTAGCAGTAAATCAAGAATTGCAAGCCCGCTCTTCAACTACTGGAGACAGCTGTTCGTAAATGACCCGCTAGTAAGATTTCTTACAGGGAGGCAAAAGGAAAGTGAGAAACTGCTAGTTGAAGCTTTTCGTGCTGATCTCATTTTTGTCTTTGAGGCTTAAAATATTCACAAGCACTGAAAGCTGATATTTATGAGTAGAGCTTGGGGGGGGACGGGGGGCAGATGTCGCTTAAACAGCTCCGAGCCCATCACCAACAGCTCTAGTTCTACTCCACCAGCTCCATGGAGATTCAATACTCTGATATTTTTAGAAGTAATCACCTCCATATATTTCAGCATTGTTAATTCTAAAACACATTCTTGCCTTTTACTTTGTTTATAGATTTTTTTTAATAGAATTGAACTATTTTTCCTTGTTTTCCAAGCAGTGCGTATCCAATTCACTGATGAAAAGTGCTGTTGAACTTGAAAGAACATCACTTTCTGTTAAATGTTTGTTAAATTGTATGCTTTGCTATTCTGCTCTGCCTGGAGTACCATAAATCCCACTCATTTTTATGGGGTTCGGTGGATGTAGGTATGTGCCAAGTACAGAGACAAAGAAAGTGCAGAGGTGTAGCCAAGGATTTGACCTGCGTAATGCAATAGGAGAAAAGCTGTACTCTGCAATCTGAAAAGCACAACGTATCTCTTTGGCAGCAGCAGAACTTGAACATCAGCACCTTTGATCTAATGCCACTGCCCAACAAGCCTCAAACACAGTGACCATTTCAGAGGCTTCTACAGAAAACTGCTCCATAGTGAACACCCAACTCAAATAACTTTCTCAAATTTTGAAGGGTAGAAATACTTCAAAGCCTTCATTCCAAGCCTTGCAGTCCAGCCTAGAGCTGTTTCTTTCTTTCCCTCCCTTATAGCCAATTTTCTAGACAACATGCCCTTGCGAAGTTCTGGCAAGTTGAGCATGGAGACCAGAAAAGAAGACGGTGAGAGCACAGCACCCGCCCCTCCGCAGAAGAAGCTGTCCTGTCAGTGCCACCACCACTGTCCTGAGGACTCCGTCAACAGCACCTGCAGGTTTGTGAGATATGTATTCCATGGTGAAGCATGGGAAACCTATTTGTGGTAGCTCAGTGGTCCCAAGCTGGGTGTTGCAGTTTTTGTTTAAGCAGTAATATGTAAATGAGTTGTTTAATACTTTGTGTCTACAGATCACAGGTAATTTTTACCTACAGATCAGCTACACACTTATGTTATGTTAGGGTGTTTACATCTTTACAGTCTGAGATAATACTTGTATTAATTCATTGCATATGAAGAAGGTAGGAGTTTGTTTTTAAAGGTGCATGCAGTTAACGAAAGGAGACTTAATGGAGATATATTGAAATGTCAGTAAATGCTTACAAATTTATAATCACTCTTTAAGAAACACCTTCTTATAAGAACCCTGCTCTTGGTGTGTGTGTGTGTCGTTGCAATAGCTGAGCTATCTTTTGTAGGTCCTCAAGGCTTTGTTTTGTTTTGGTTTTTTTTCTTGCTTCCATGCTAGAAGGAAAGCGATCTTTTTTCTTGAGGTGAAATGCTGAGTATTTTCCTATCCTAGCTATAGCCTTCTGTTTGGTTTTGTGTTTAGAGTACTACAAACTTTGCATTTGGGTTGGATTCTGCTTCCTCAGATCCTTCTGCCTCCCTGGGACAGGCATGCCCAGCCATGCACAATCTCCTTGCAAGCTCAGCCTTGGTCTGAAGGAGCAGAGGTGACTGAGGGTACCTGTGGTGGGACCAAGCTGCTGCTCCCCCACCCAAAAGCAGCTCTTGCTGGACACCTACTATTGCTGTTGAATGAGCATGGTGGTCACCCCTGTCTTGGCTTGAGGTGCATGTACAGTTTGCTTTAGCTGCAGCAAAGTAGGGCTGAGCTCTTCATGTTCCACACGAGGAATTTAAACTTTTCTGCTTACTTAGAGCAGGTAAGATACTGGAGATATTCACCATCAGCTATAGCCTAGTGGAGCTGTGGGAACATGAAAAGCATCAAAGCAGGGCACAGACGTGAGCCCAGCTGGACATGCCATGCTGTTTGAGGCAAGACAGTCTAACATTGTATCAGACCTTCAAGGCAGCGTGTTAAGAAGATAGATGGGGAAAGCCTAAGGTTGCTGCAGATACTGATTGCTTTGTTGGATTTTGGACTGGTGTTTTGTAGCCTGACTTAGCTCTGCTCAGCCTGCAGTTTCACACCGAAGTGTATCACAGTCTTGATGACAGCTGTAAGTACCATTTCCCCTTTCTATCCTTTTCCTTCAAACCCATGCTCTAGCCAGGAGTTAGACCTGACTGCTGTTACATGGCAGGCAGCTTAAGAAGCTGTAAAACCCCCAACTCTGATATCAGTTTGCAGATCCCCTGCAGTGTGAATCAGCTCTTTCCTGTTCCTGCCCAGCAAGAGCCACTGCTTCCACACGTGCTGTCTCACACACGCAGTAACTGGGAAGCTGCAGATGACTTTTAAATCCATGAATTAGGAAGCACAAAGGGATCCATGTTAAGGAACCCACTGAACAAGGTTTATACCCCATCTGGGTAGACCTGCTGTTGCACGTGGCTTTGTAGGCATCACTGACATTCACTATTTTTCGTGTTACCAGGAGCTATGAGTAAGTGTCCTTTTAAAATGGATTTGTGTATTTTCCCACACTGCGGTACTTTAAAGAAACTCTCTTCCGAGAGTCCCCCTTACAGTGTCAAATACCAAACTATGGTTTAGGTGTTAATGCCCAAGGATAGGCAGTTAAGTGGTAATAAACCACAAAATTAAACCCTTTTTGTCCTCATAAACTTTGCACATTTCAGGCTTGAGTGTTCTACTTGAGTGACAAAATTATTTTTTCCAATTAAGACATAAAAATAATAACTGAAACTGGAATTTACCCATCAAACATCAATCACTTCTCCGTCCAGGAGAAGGGAACTGGTCAGAAGGCTTGCATTAGAGGAGCTACTCCTCTTTCCTGTCCTGTACGGTCACCTGAGCAGCACCCACCTTGCCACTTGCCCAGTGAGCAACAGCATAAGTGAAAAATTGCTGAAGAGTTTGGAGTAATATAAAGCAAACTGTTTAAATTAACTTAAATACCCTGTCTGCATGGCTTGTCAGCAATAATCCTTCTGGGGATGGTCATCACTGCTATGGCTCTCCCTACCTTGGTGTGAGAGCTGCAGCGAGGTACAGAGGACACAACAGCCCATGTTTGCTTTACTGTTAGTCTGTAATCTTTTGCTCCTTAAATTCCCTATTACATAGCTGGAATTACGGATGTGAAGTGAAATGGGATGTGACAGAGAGAAGAGGGTCCTAAGCCTACTGTTGGGGAAGAGTAGTTATTACATCTCCAGTTAGCTGCCTGGGTTGAGACCACGTTTCAAAAGATTTGGCCAAGACCAACCAGATTAGCAGGGATTATTCATTTCCCCTGTGTTTTGGGATCATCCTACTAGTCAGGCAGTAACTTTCATATTTTGTCCTAACCTGAGTGATTGTTGGCACAGTTTTAAAGCACTCTGGAATTCTCACTGAACCTCACTATAAAGGGAAGTTTCCCCATATTGAAGTTCAAGCAGTATCAATCGCACTGTGTTTGTCTGAAGAATAAATGAACTGCTCCAGATGAAAAGTTGCTTCATTAATTATCTGCTTCCCTCAGATGTAGCCACTAAGAGCCTTTTACATTTTATATTTAAAAAAAAATCAAACCTCTTGTCAGCTCTATCAGTCTGTTAAAGCTTTGGGTTGTGCTTGGACCTGCAGAGTTTGGCTCTACCAGCCCTGCAGGGATGAGCCAGCGTGTGCTGGGGCACCCAAGGGCCTGGCAAAGCCCTGACACTCAGGAAATTCACTGAGCACATCCCTAGCTAGGGCTTGGGCTCTGGAGGGCATCAGGCACTGTCCCTGCTGGGGCTCTCACCAAAGCAGAGAAGCCTTTTGTGTGCCCAGGAGCAAGGAGGGCTCTGAAAGTTCAATGGGAAAGTGTTTCTAGCTGCATTTAAATTAAACTCTTAGAATAAAATAGCTAGTTGTATTGCAATCACCATTAAAAATTTCTCGTGAAAAGCAGTCTGCCATTCCACCTGAAGATTTTGGTTTGCTACCACAGGTATTTATCTATTAAAGTATAGATCCTGCCTGTAGTACCAGTAGTCTGAATGTTTATATAAAAATGTGGACATCTGGTGGCCATTTAAAATCCTCTCCATAATTGTATTTTTAGAAATTTAAAAGCCAATATTCTTTAACCACATCTGTATCAAATCCTCTAACAGCCCGCTGTGTTCCTATACAGAATTTCCCTTTCTTTATACTTCCGCAGCTTAAGTCCAATAACACTTCAGGGAGCTAAGGATAACACTGCAGCTTAAAATGCAGATTGGTTTCTATATCAAGAGAGAAGCAGTAGTTAGAGTGCACTTTAAAAAAAAGGGGCAATCCATGAGCACAACAGGTATTGGAAGCCCCATTACAGGGTCAACTCATCGAGAGGGCGTTAGTGCCAGGGAGCAAAGGGAGCCAAGCCAGGCACTGAGGGCAATGCTAGGGCCAGCCATATCCTCACCCACCAGGACCCGATTGCCCGAAGGGTACCTGAGCACAAGGGGCAGAGATGGCTTCCTCGGTGGCCCTTTGCAGGGCAAGTAGTGATCTGGATCCAGGCAGGAGATGGGGCTGGAGACAGGTACTCCTGTACCATTGCTCAGGGAAGGGTTTGATGCTCAGACCCGAGCTTAAATGGAGTCCCTGGGCAAGGGGTGTGTGTGTACATGTTGGGGGGTCCCAGGTGGGACCACTCCAGGCAATTGAAGCTCATTAGTGTGCTCAGGGCCCTGACAATTAAGAACTTTGCAGAAGGTTCGCAATCCTCTCCTTGTAAAGGGTGTGTTAACCCGCAGCGTGTTGAAACTATTCTTTCTGAACATCTGTGCCATTCATAAAAGGCCTTCAGTAAAGAAGCTCAAAGCTGCTTTGAACACAACCAGCACCTTGTTTTACTGTTCCATTTCAAGCTTTGCGTGTACAAAGTGAATGCACAGGCAGTTGTGTCTAATCATAATTAATTGCGTATTTTAAAAAGTAGTGTTAGATTTAATTGGCTTTGACTGTAATGGGATTGCAGTGAAGGCAGAGGCTGATTTGGTGCCTTGTTGTACTCTATTTTCCATTCACAAATAAATGCTGACAGTTTTAAAGATCGGGCTGATAGAGCTTAATTTCTTATGTGTTGCCTACTGGTCTTGATTGTGTTTCTGCCCAACTGTGTCTTGAGGTAGCTTTGGTTATCTAAAGGAATAAAATAATTAAGTTGCTTTTTCAGTGTTACCAGAGGTGCTAATTCACTTGAGTGATGTTATTTTCATTCTCCTGTTCTCCAGATGATAGGATTGAATTTTCTTTGTAATTTGATATGTAGAAGGAAGAAGACCGCAACAGTGGGCCAAAGCACTGAGTCCAGGCAAATTTTCTTTTAAGCAACTTTAGTTTTTAGGGTAAGGTTGCACATTTTCTGATAAAGGAACTATGGTGAGATGTACAAGTTGGCCTTTCATTTTTTTTTATGTTGTTTTTTTTTTTTTTTTTTTTTAAATGCAGCCTTTTATACAGGGCTGTACTGGAGGCAGTTAAGTCCCCTTTGATGATTAAACCAAAAAACCAAAGGTCAACAAAGACAAATTCTTGCAAGCTCCAGTCTTTTCTTGCCCCCTCTGCCAGGGCCTTATATCTCATACGTGGCTCAGCAGGTGACTTCGCCCCAAGTGTTTAAGCTGAAACACAAAGTCCCCCTCCCTCGCTTTTCAACTGTGCCCCAGAAATTCCTTGTTCTTCACTTTGTTTGGGGCTTGCCCATTAGGTAATTAATATAAACCTTAAGCTAAATAGTAATGCAAGTCCAGTCTCCCTCTATTGAGACTTTTTGCAATACTCTCAGATTTCTTTTTAGCGCATGGAAGTACTTCAGTGTTACTGTGCTGAAAGTGCTGGAATACCTAAGACTTCCCTTGCATATTCAATTTACTTATACCAAAAAAAAAAAAAAAAAATCCCAAACAGCAAATATCCATTTTAAGTCTGTCCTTGCATTGAAGAAGAAGCTACATCATATAAATTCAACTGCAGTGTAATCTTAAGGTCAAATAAAACATTTGGTCTGTGTTTAAATTTTGGAGACAAAGAAAGGAATAAAAGAGAAAGAGAAAAGGAAAAGAGGAAGATGAGTAGCTTTATTTTGACTATTTGCTTCTTGATAGCTCTCACATCTACTGAGATAGATTTTGCGCGTAAATGAAAGGTGCCAAAGAGCCCTGGTGAAATTGCAGAGGTACCCATACTTGGCGCTATTGCCATACCCCAAGTTGTGCTATCAGGTCTATAGGCCTGTCAAATCTCATATACTTAGCATGAAGCCTGGACGGGCTCTCTGTCACAGATTGGTATAATGTCTTGTTTTCTGCATTGTAACCCCATGTGTCAGGGAGAACTGTTTGATCTGATTTGTGATTTAGTAGAAAAATGCAAGACACATTTGGTGGGCCAGGTCATGTCTCAGTCCTGGGAGAATAGAATGGGCAGGTAGTGTAGAGAAAATGTGGGTTGATAGACTGATATATGATACATGAAAAGCTGCTCTGCTAGGATGCGTTGCGTACCCTCCTTTCTCTCTGTGTCTAGGGTGATCCTTGAGCACCCAGAGAGCCAAAAGGTGCCATACACAGCCGAGAGTGCGTGGCAGGACCAGCATCACCGTCCTGGAGGCTAGTGTGGCCAGAAACCATGGCCCGCTGTGAGCCATCTTCTTTGCTTTGTTCCACCTGTATGTCTCTCCTTGCCTCTCAGGGTAGCTGTGCAAACTTCTGAAGGTGCCTCTGGCTCAACAACTGTGTAGTGCTCTTCTCACTTGGTTTCATGTTACTTCCCTGATGCACAGCCACTAACTGTATTTTTTTGTTTTGGAAAAATTAGCCTGTGTTGAACACATTTACAGTGCCTTTTTGTTTTACGGATGGTGTCCAAAGACAGTGTTTTGCTAAATTTGGCCTTCATCATCTTCCTTAAGTGAAGGATGTGACAAAATATGTGAATTAGATGCAAATTGGGAGTCGGCCAATTTTTGAATTAGATTGTTTCAGCCAGCCTTTACAGAATAAGAACTTCTAGTATCGGTACATAATATAATCCAACATTTTTTGGTAATTTTTAAGAATGGTGCATGTTGCTTTAGATGGAAATGAAAAGATTCTGTAGCTCTTTCTGATATCAAAACCAGGAGTATAAAGAGAAGGAGTGGATAAAAATAATAAACACTTGTATGGACTCAATTGCAAATAAAATTAAAGATAAGGAATCTTTTCATCAAGTTATTTAACCTGTCTGTTTGTGATAGGCACAGAACGAGGGAAAGACATTTCTTTTCCAAGTTATATATTTGCCACCCCTGGCTGCATCATACGCACGGAGAGCAGGACGGGAAATCTTCAGCAGTCAGGTTGTGGTAGCTGAGGTACCGCATCTCCTGTGAGAAATGGCTCGTGGCCAGTGTGGACATCTGTGCGAGCAGCTGCAAAGCTGTTGGCCTCTGTTCCTCTCTTCTGACATTTAGTAAAGGTCTCGGTTAAGATCACCTCTTTCTTTCTGCTAATCTGTAATTGTAGCAGCACCTTCCACATCAGTCTCTGTTTCCGCTATTAACTCCCTCTATTTTCCTGGCATTTGACTTGGCTGTAAAAATTCACTCTTGGCAAATATGTGACATGCCAAATCCGTCCTTATTAGTGATCACATCCAAAATGTATTTAATCGCTCTCCTGCACTGTACTCTGACAAGATGATGCTTTAGTGGAGGAGGCTAGTGGATGAGTACCCGGATGTATTTGGTAACACCAGGTTGAGTTCCTGCTTTACATACCATTTGCAGAATCAAATTAACAGAATTCAAATTGCAGAGTTTAAGAAAATAATAGTTCTATACTACGAATTTTTGCTAGGAAGTGGAGCATAGGTGTTTTGGATTGCTTTGCATGTATCAGCGATGTAGCTATGTTTCTATTTGTGCAGTCACCAAAATACACATAAAATTGGAGATGACGCGGACTTACCTGACTTGTTTCTGACTTGTTATAATAGTAAGAACAGTTTCATTTCTACCACAGCCAGGTATGAGGTAGGATAATCGATAAAACAGCAGGGGTATGTCCTGCCCTTCACTGGCAGTACGTGGTCCATCTGACACCCTGTGAACCCGGAGAAGAGGCTGGGGGCGGGAGGGGGGGAAGCAGGTAAGAGATGCTTCTTTCTTTTCAGAAGAGTTGCTTCCACCTCTTGCCCAAACACCTGAGACATTTTCAATACAATAATGAGTTCTTACATTGCACGAAAACTTTTTGGTTTATGTTTTTCTTAGAAGTAGAAGCAAGCAGTACCAATGTTTATTCTGCTCAGCATTGCTATTTTTAATTGTCTTGCACTTTTCCTTCATTACTCTCTCATTGTCTGTAACGAACATGATTTACTCTTACTGTTGGAGCTTTAAAACTTTTCCATTTTGCTCTATCCAATCTATTTTTGTCTTTTAAAATTTGGAATAAAATTTTCGGAGGGACTAAAGTGTTTGAGAAGCCTGAATTTAATTTTCAGAAGTGAGCTGAGAATCAGGGTCCCATGGCAAGTCAGAAAAGAAGGCTGACTTTCCTGCTTCTTTTTTCCCTTTTGCAAACAATTTGACTTTTCCTTCCCCTGCTTTCCTTTGGTGAACTGAGAGTTTTGGTTTTTTGCTGGGAACTGTTAGCTGTGGAGTTCATTTTTGTGTTTCACTTGATTGCAATTTATTGGTTTGTTGCTCTGTCCCCTGGGTTAAACTTACTCATTACTTTGAATCAAAGGCACCATGCAAACAAATAAAATCTAATCTAATCTAATATTCTACTCTAATGGATTCCTTACAGTCTCTCTTCTTGGCAATCCTATTGTTCCTATCTTTTAAGCTTAAGCAATGAAATCAAGGTGGTTGTTGCCCAGAAGGGTTGCTGTCTCCTTTGCCTTACTCGTATGCACAATGTCAAAGAAGGGTGGAAGTCATCGCCCGCTCCTCCGAGAAAGTAATTTGTAACGTGTAACGGGTTACTTTTCAAATCCAGAAGTCAATAACCCGTGATTGATTATTATTTGAAGTAATAAGCTTACTGTGGCTAGACCCTGCACCACTAATATAAAAATATGCCACAGCCAATGTTTGACATGATCCTATCCAGCATCTCTCTGTCGTGTAGCTAATACTTACAAATTGTGTTTATCTCTCCTATGTGTAACTGGGCCCCTCGTTTCCTTCATCTTCATTGCCTCTGCTGCTGTTGCTCAGTTAGACTCTCCTTTCATTCAAGTAAGGAGCAAATCATCTGAAATTTTGCTATGTTTAAATTTTCTAATCCTTTTTTCTTTTTATTTCCTTGTTTTAACTGAGTTTGTTTCTTCTCTTCTGAAATATAGTCATTGCACATAATAACCAGTGTTATTTTCCTGGGGAAATAACAGAATATTTTATTTTTATGTGACTTAAATGTCTTATATTAATGATTTTTTTCTTTATTTTTGGATCCTCTTCCTGCAAATCAGTCAATTTGTGTTTCTTACACACGTTACGTATCTCTCTCAGAGTGCTGAGAAATTAATGTGCAGCAGTCTCAGTAAAAAGCCCTCCTCCCCTTCTTTCCATAGCATTCAGGCATTTGACCTTCATCGAGGAAGGACATTTATCACCAGCACCATCTAGCCATCTGTTAATATACTTGTCCTCACTGGTGCACGTTCTTGTAAACGGAAGCATTATGGATCACTTTAGGCTTATAACCCGAGTAAACAGTTATGAAGGGTGTTGATGATAACTCAAGGACTCATACACAAGAGTGTTGCAGTTTGTAATATGGTTAAAACAGGAATCACAAATCACTCTTAATAATATTTTACATTTAGTATCTCAAAAATGTTTCTGTCTTGGGGTTTCCACCACGGTGCAAATACCCATGCCTTGTTCCCACGCGCAAGGCAGACCTGCTGTATAGCATTGATGCTTGCATTTATATAGGCCTCCAACATCTTAACACGCTGATGACCATAGGCAGAGAATTGAGATCTTTTGTTAGTAGAGGTTATAGCTGTGACATGTTGGAAAGGTAAGTGTGTCAACTCCAAAGCAAAGCCTCCGTTGTGTTCAAGAGCTGGTCCGCAGCGCCTGTCGGCTGTTGGACTGCGTTGAGAGAGGTTGCCTTGGGTGCCCAAGTCTTCCAGCGTGCCTTGGTGTGTTGCTTTGGTAATGGCAGATTTGCCCTGCAAGGAACAAAGTTTAAGACTATATTCAGCAGCACATCTTTCACTTCAAAGCCTTTTTCTGATTCATTCTTTCCAATCCTCAGCACTGATGGCTACTGCTTCACCATAATAGAAGAAGATGAGTCCGGTGGACATTTAGTCACCAAGGGATGTCTTGGGTTAGAGGGCTCGGACTTCCAGTGTCGGGTAAGAAAGCATTTGCTGCCAGCATGCTGCTTGGCTTTTTGATAGCTTTCAACGGAAGTGCAGTCAACAGACATTACTATGTCCATGTTTTTCACTTCTGTATATTTGGCAGAGACTTGCTCCACATTGATTGCCGAGGGGAGTGAGTTCATATCCCTGTATGGTGATATTGTAGCTGCTCCTAGTAATAACTTAAATTTTTTGTTTTGGCACTGCTGTTACTTCTGCTCAGAGGAAGTTTGAAGTTAGAGAAATGCAGTCTAATTCCTGAAAGCTCCTGGTAGCTAAAATTAGTTAGGATCTTATTTGATGGACCGCAGCAACCTGTATGTCTTACATTGCAGTTGCACTTTGGGTTTGGATTTCTGGTGCCAGAAATTCCTTTCAAGTACAGAGATCACCTGATGGAGAGCAAATCTCACTGCAGGAATGGAAGGGGTATGGGCAATGGAGCAAGGTGGCTCTGAAGTGTTCGCCTTTCTTAACCTTAACCTTAAATGATTTTACATGAACACAGGAACAGTCTAACCACCATGGTCCGTGGACGGTATTTTACCCAGCTTCCCACGAGAGCAGAAGCAGCCACTAAATTAGTCCACACAGCAATTCCTGTATTATTTTGGCTAAATGTTTTGAATACCCATGTTATCGTATTTTTGGTAGTACAAGTCTAACTGCTGGCCATATGTGACTCTCCCAGTTTCACTCTCTTGCACCATCAGAGTCAGTCAGTCCCTTCTGCACTATTGGTGCACTAGGGAAACCAATAGAAATGCATTAGGGGTGGATTCATCTCTTAATTAGCTATATGAAATGGTGCTGCGTACATTCGGTGACAAAAATCCTTACTCCACACATCCTAGAAACCTGTAACAGACTGCAGTCCAGCTAACAAGCACATCTTTCTCGGGTGCCAGAATGGCGGTGTATATTTACAACACAGATGATTACTTTGCTTACTATCAAACTGTTTGTTGCAGGACACTCCTATTCCACACCAAAGAAGATCTATTGAATGTTGCACGGGCCAAGATTACTGTAACAAACACCTTCACCCTACACTGCCACCACTGAAAAATCGAGGTAAGGGGAAGTAAATCCAGTCCCAGACTGATCTTTTCCTGCTGTGGCTCTTTGTGCCTTAGGAAGAAACAAAGCCAAAACCAAAGCACCCCCTTCCAACTGCACCTGATTAGAGAGATAAACTGCATTAAACAGTATCGCTGAATTCCTGTAGGTCACATGGGGAGCGGTGCCTTGACCCATGGTCGCTGATACTTGCCATTATTCCTATTGCATACACACAGCAAGCCCCAGGTGCGTTAGAGCCTCACGATATTGTCCTAGCCCAGACCCGCTGGCTATCAGCCATCACCCCAAAGACTTAGGTTAGTTGTGGCAGAGGGCGCCTCTTGCTGTGTATGTTTTTAGCCTGATAATAAAACTGAATCCTCTTTCTAGTCCCTGCAAGACGCATTACCGTGGTTCATTACTCCACACACATCTGGGACCGGGTCTCCAGTGGTTAACCAGTCAGTTCAAGTTGACTGAAGTGCATGAAGCTTTTCTTATTTAAAAGACCTGATAATCCAGCACTGGGGCAATAACTAGTCACTAAAGCGGATTTTCTACTTGAAAATTGTAGCTGAAAATAGAACGTAGAGTAAGAACTCATGCACTGATTTATTTATTTATTTATATTATTTGTTATTTGAGAACAAATGGGCGTGTATTAACTTAGTGGATTCTGGGGCAAGGTTTTTAGCTTTTTTGTTTGTTTGTTTAAACACCACTTTCTGAAAGTTGGTGAAACTATTTTGGCTGGATGTTGCAGAATGCATTTTACAGAAATGTAAGTAAGTGTAAATTCTTCCACGATAAACTCTTGGCATTGGCAGCAATGGCCACGATTTGTGGTGGTCAGCGTGGAGTTTAGTCTGCGAGAGCCAGTTCAAGGTTGCAGGAGAATTTGTAATCGTGGCATTGAGAATCCAGATCAGTGTGCAGATGCACTCTTAATTATGCAAACAGCAGATACTTACACAAATGCGTGCTCAGAGAAAGCCTTCACTCATGTAAGCCGTTCCCTTCATGCCTATGAAATTCTGCACAGATGGGCTGCAGAATCAGGCCTGTGGAGAATAGTATGTAAATATTTCACTCTTTACTAGGAAGCCATTAAGTCAGTGAAACCTCATAAAATTCTGAGTTATGTACTACTTTGTTGGTTGTTTCATTTTTAAAAGTTCTTTGGACTGAGAGAGAAGCTCCCAAAGAAGTCAATATCTGTTCACACTTAACTTAGTATATCAATAAATATAATTTCAGTTTGGAAAACACTGCCATGATTTCTTCTTGCTGCTGACTGACTTTATTCTACATTAAAACTACTTTAAAATACTGAACCAATGCCTAATACTAGACATCTGCCTTATTAAGATTTTAGTTATTTGGCAATGCTATCTGCTGCTTATATGGAAAGCAATAAAACAAGCTTTTGGTAGAGGCAGAAGTTGTTTGGATCGATGCTGGTTTTGCTCTGTGTGTATATGGGGTAAATAAAGCATCACTTGGGCACCATGGTGACAGAGCCATTAAATATCAGAGAGAATATTTGTTGAAAGAAAAATTTTGTAGAGTTGGAACAGGATTTTAGCTGCTCTTGTCTTGCAAAGTTGTCCGTTTTAGCATGACAAACAAAAGGCGATGTATTCACTCAACGTATTCTGAAGACTTTTGTTTGAAATAAGCTCTCGCACTACCGGCATCCTGGTAGTATATTGTGGAAATACATTTCAGGAGCTGCTTCATTAAATGTGGCTGGACAGGGCTGAAGTCAGCACCTTTATTAAAGCCTTTAGTAACCATGTCATTCTTGGTGCCAGGCCTGTTTTAATTTGTCGTTGCTGAATGCTAGTATGAAAGCTCAGAGAAAAGCCATAGTTTGAACTGTAGATCCTCACTGCAACCAGGTGCAAATGCTGTGTACAAATATATGCAATTGCCAGTGCCCAGCACTATGTCTGTGATCATTGTTTCTACTGGAAACATTTAGAGTAGGCCGTGATTGACTGCGTACTGTTAGAACTGTAGATCAAATTTAACATAAACTGTAAGTACAAAGAAAGAGAAGGCGACCTTAAAAACAAGCTTCGAGGAACAACCTTCTGACCTCCAGGATTCCACAAAAAATGTGTATGTTCCTCAGCATTTAAAAAAGCAAACAGAAATTTGGCTTCTGATACACTTATGTCCAAGGTCGTATCTCATGGGAACCAGAGTCTAGGGAGAGCGTCCAGCTGCAGGTCAGAGGTTGTTGAACTGCAGATTAACCTATGCACCAAGGTAACATCTACAAAGGCAAGCGACTTGTGTTCTCAGAGTGCTTTTCCAGACCTGGCATGTGCTGGAAAGTAGATTTTGCCATCCCACCATGAAAAGAAAGGAGGACCACATACATGGAAGTGGGAGTTAGAAGAATTAACACTGGTCAAAGCAAGGCTTGTTAAGCAAGATGGGAGAAACAACAGCTAAGCCTAAGTTTTGAGCTCATCTCGGTACAGAACTAGCAGGATAAAATACCCCAGAGAAACCCTGAAGTCCTCGTCCCAGCTGTACATCTGTCTTATTAAGGAAATGAGAGTCATAATGGGGTCTGATACAACACCTCTGCTTTAAACAATAAGAGATATTCCTGGAAATCCTGGCGAAAACTCAGGCTGAGACCAGTCGAAAGGAGAAATATGTCTTTACTGATTTAGAGCCTATATAAGCAGAAGTGGTGGTGCCACCGTGTCTGGCTCCCTGCCTGTAGAGCTAGTGATGAATGGGCAAGGGAACGATTGGAGGGATGGTGGGGTTTGATGTGTGCACACAGCCTCCACGCCTCAGATTTCACTGCAGTTTTTACTCGGATAACCATAACGTTGTGAACTGGAAGGACCTGGGGAGGGAGGAGAACCTCCTCTCCCTTTGATGTGCTGACTTCTCCCTTGAACCTGCTGGGTGGCATTTTCAATGCCCTCCTCAGCACAGTCCTGCGGATGGCAGAGTGAGGGGAACGAGTGGTGGAGGAGGGGGAAATCACAGGAAAAAATAACGGAGAGGCAGCTTGGTGTATCACCAAAGACCCTCCTTTTGTTGCCCTCTCTCCTCTGTGCAACGTAGAACTGTTAACATGCTGTTTGCTGGGCTTCGCCATTATCAGACAGCCGAGGCGTGCGAAGAAGCTTCCCAAACCTACTGCACGTTTCTTCTGTGCTCCCCCCGCCGTGCTCCTGGTAATGGCTCCCTGCTGCCTCTCTGGAAGCTCCCGCCGGCTCTCCCAGCCCTGCTGCTCGGCACCTTGCAGTTGCCAAGTAACGTCACACTAAAAAGCACAGCGCTGGCCTTCTGAAAGGACAGAGTACCTCCATCACGCAAGCTGGCACTGTGTGGTACCCACTACAGTCTCCCCCATGGACCCCACAAAACAGTGATTAAACAGACTCACAGATGAGCTGCCCCCTGCCTCCACCTGGCCAAGGAGGTGCCAAAAAACGGTGCAGGGAAAGGGAGGTTTGTCCTGCTGCTCCGTGGGGAACAGCCTGGCTGTAGGAGGAGGGAAGAGTTGGTCTCCAGCAG
>NW_009259032.1:2543107-2559974 GCF_000687185.1 Egretta garzetta | reverse complement strand
CAGAGCAAACAGCTGCTGCTGGTACAAGAGTGGGGGCATGCTTTTAATCTTTTGTTGTCCACGTGCCAGCAGCTTTATGAAGTCCTCAAGTGAGCAAGCAAATGAAATTCTGCCAAAATGCTTTGAAAATGCAGGAAGGATTTGAAAGGTGAGACAACAGCCCACTTATTGTCAGTATTACCTCTCCGTACGATTCTGTGATTCTGTGATTCTGTGATTACCTCTCCACATACGTAGCCAAATAAATATAAAGACATGTGGAAATTATTCTCCTCTCCTGTGAGAGCCAGTTGCGTGCCCATGCTGCATGTAGTGAGCCGCTGCTAGGGCTGTGGTAGCTGGCTGCATCAGCATGGTGGACATCACCTCCTGCAAGAGCATAAGCATCGCTGCTGCCGTGGTCTGCGTCGGCTGCTCCCAGCATGGAGATCAAGGCATGTTCCTTTATGTCCTCTATGCTTTCTGTGCACTTGCTTCACATAATTGTGTTCGAGTACCAAAAAATTTTGCAGTGTTGGAGTCTGAAGCTTGTTTGAGAGCTACACAGCACTTCTAAAACGCCTTCTGGCCTCTGGGGAAATCAAACTGCATTTATTTAGTTTTCTGAATGGGAGAAGCCCATTAGAAACATTGAGGCACAGGGTTGGGATCATTTAAACCCTAAAAAATGATCGGAATTTGATTAAGGATTTTAGCATCTTCATCATCGTTCTCCGATATGTGCATACGTGGACACACACAGGCAGCATGAACAATACAGGTGCCTTACAAGTTCTGGTAGTGCAACGCTTTGTGTAAATGCGCAGGCGTCCGTGGCTTTCATGTCTATAGCCTACACATGTGTGAGCAAGATCTGAATTGCTCCCTCCGTGCCTGGCATCAGCCGTGGCTTATTCTGTGAAGCAGGAGAACCCTTGCTGCGGACAGACACACAGGCTTCTCCTAGGTAGAAAAGCCCACTGTAGGGTCTGCGTGCTCTCTTTGCCCTCTCCTCAGCCGATGGGCTGCGACATCTTAAGCTGTTACAAACCACGTGTTTTAGAGGGAGATGGCTGGCCGACATGGGCTGCTTACAGAGCATGAAACAGAGCCCTTAGCCCTGCCGAGCAGCCATCGCCTGCGCGAGAGGGGCCTGCATTCCCCCGTGGGCGCTCGGTTTCGGCTCGCAGCCCTCCTGGAGTGGCAGGCCAGGTAGAAATCTGCTGCGGCAGGGAGAATGATGGGCTGCAGTGTTTCCCTGATGGACATCGTGCCAGTGTCCCCTTTCAAAGGCATTGCCTGTGTCTTGAATGTTTACGTTGTTAATGCTCCCGGAGCAGGTAATGGCAGGCTAAAACATGACCAGTGTGATCAAAAGGTGTGTTAGCAGGTAATCTCTGTTTGTAGTGGAAAGGGGAAGGAAAGAAATAGTTCGGGGGCAAAAACAGAAGGGAGAAACTGGATCTTCAAAATAAAAGAGCCTGACAGTAAACCAAGAGTCCCTTAGGAATCTCCTTGTCTCATTACCCTTGTAAATCTGAAACGTAATAGCACCGTTCCAGGATGAGTCGGTACGGATAGATGTCTTGCATTTTGCAATGTGTTTGGCATTAGTGTGAACGATGCAAGGCAGCGAGGCTGGGAGAGCTTCAGAAAGCATAGTCCTCGTTTGCCTTATACCAGATAGTAACTTTGGGAGGGCGGTGTATGTATTTGCATGCTGAAATTCCATAATTTTGAGAGTTTGGTGGGTGGGGGAGGTTAAAGAAGAACAGTGCTAGGTTTCTTTGTTTTTCAGCAGAGGAGCGTGAGTCAGGCTCGCTTGCCTGAGTTGAGAATACAGATTTGGAGGTTAATGGTATACTTTAAAGAATATGAGGCTCCCACGCAAAGATTGACTGAAATGTTTTAATACTTTTTACATGATGGCATTTTCTACAAGTTATTTGACACATTTCATTTTCGAAGTGTTTCACCGAATAGCTGCTGGGAAGGATAGTTTTGCCCACCAGCATAGGAAGGAGTTGCTGGCACACAGGGCTGCTGTAGAGCGAATGGAAGAGAGAAGTCCTGCTCAGGTGTTTTAAAACAGGATCCAAGAGACAGATTATTCTGCAGTGATTGAAATATATTTTCAAGGCCTCTCATGACCTGCCTTCTTGGGGGTTGGATGGTCTGCTGTGTCTTCCCTCCTAGGATAAATGCAGTTATTAATTTTTTTTATATTAACTGCTCGATAGGATGCTACTTAATAACAGTGATCTAAGATAGAGGCAGAAATTTTTGTATGTCCTGGCTGATCACTTAGATTAAGACACAGGGCTATGGGTCTTAATTGATTTTTCATTCAGAGACAAGAGGGAATTGCAAATCAAGGCGATGTTTTGCCTGAGTGAGGGCTGAAGAATCAAATAGGCTTCTGGAGGTGCCAATTCTGCCCTGGTTGGTGAGGGTCAAAGAGGAAGCACACAAAATGCCAGGGGAATCCAGGACTTCAGTAGAAAAGAAAGGAAACAGTCTTGTGCTTGCTGCGTTTTTTAAGGCGTGTGTGTGTCTTTTGCTACTGATTTTGTACCACCTCCCTTTTTAAACTTCCCACCTTCCTTGTTTTTAACCCCAGACTTTGCTGAAGGAAACATTCACCATAAAGCCCTGCTGATCTCGGTGACTGTTTGCAGTATACTTCTGGTGCTGATCATCATATTCTGCTACTTCAGGTAAATAAGGAATACTTTACCAGCTTGTCAATGTTCCTCCCAACATTTATCTTTTTATAGACCTAGGAATTTTGAAAAAAATGCAGTGGACCTTAAGGAAAAGAAATGAGAAACTGATTTTATGATGAGGAAAAACATCTATTTTATTCATACTAGTCACAGGTATACCTGTGTGATGTATTTCCTGTAGCATCTTTAGTCCAACATCCTAAAAAGCCATTCAGGTAGAAACACAGATTATTGTTTACTGAGTCTAAGAAAGCCACAGGACAAATTTTACATAGAGTAAATAAACTTAAGGCTTCTTAATGTGTTTATGTGGTGAAGAACTGATCACAAAAAAAGAGAGGAATATGGGAATGTAAGTAAATATGTCTAGAATGTATAATCTACATACATTATGCTTAAATAATTTGTCACATTTTTTCAATAGTCCCAGATCTCATGTTCTGACCTCCTCTGGTTCCTAAAAGATCCACTGCAGTCAGTAAAATAAAACTGGGTATTTACTTGGCCTGTGCTTTAAACGTATTTAAGTTTCTGAAAGAAAAACATTTGGTTGCTTTGCAAACTTAGACCAGCTTGCATGGTCTGTGAGTTTTATACTTGGAGTTTTGATGTTGAAAGCAGTTGCTAAAAATAAAATAGAAAGTTTTGGGCAGTGAGTCTGGCATATTCATCAGGGAAGCAGAGGAAGCTGTGAGCCTATAAATGGACGCAAATGTGGCAGACGATGTGCATTATTCATTGCACGTGTGTTTGTTGTATTCAAAGCTAATTTCACTTCCATGTAAAACGGCAGATACAAACGCCAAGAGACGAGGCCCCGCTACAGCATCGGGCTGGAGCAGGATGAGACCTACATTCCCCCCGGAGAGTCCCTGAAGGATTTGATCGAGCAGTCCCAGAGCTCAGGGAGCGGCTCCGGGCTCCCTCTCCTGGTAAGGAAACAATATTATTTTAATGCAAGTTTAAAAGGCAAAAATGAGTAGAGAGAGAAGACAAAATGAGGCACAAGGAATTATATTTGTGTGTCCTCAGTTGTTGTAGGTTTTTTTTTTCCCTCTCCCAGATATGGCAAGGATCTAAGCTGGAGAACAGCTACTTTAGAAGCAGGAGACGTTTTTTCATGTAAACTAAGCCAAAAAGTTTAGGGTTTTTTTACCTCAGCTCATGTCTTATTTTAGATACCACAGGGTAAGTACAGGCTAACAGAGCTCACAGCAATTCATCAGGATTTACCCCAGCGTGCAGGACAGCAATCTGGCCCACCAATCTTATTTTCTTGCCCTTTATGTGCAACACACAATGGTGTTTCAAACACTGACACATCGTCTTTAAGTAAGGGGAACTATAATTCATCAAACCTGGAAGCTTTTTATGCACAGACGTCATTTTGCATTTAGAAGTCAAGAGCGAATTATTTTTCCTTGTAGCATGGCAATCTCGAAGGTTAAAGGCACAGGGATGGAGTTTATGATTATTTCTGAACTGACTCCAGGATGGCTGAGTCCCCTGGGCTCACCTGCTGAAAAGGCAGAAGTTTTACCTTCTGCTCACCAAGGGTTTTTGTTTCTGGGGGTCATCGTTGCTTTTTAGCACTGAAAAAAAAAAACCCCAAAAAGCCAGGTTACTTATAATACTGCCTCTGATAAAAAGAGTTAGATTTCATTTTCATTTTTCAGGGATGACATGTCCCTCCTGTCTTCCAGACCTACTAGTTCATAGTGATCCTATTACTGTAGATCTTGTCCAATTTCCAAGTACTACATACTATCTATCTGTGGGTTTTGCCCACACATATTTTTTTCTACATCTGAAAGAAGAAATAGAATGGGGAGGTTTATAATTCCTTAAAATGAAGAACAGGCGTGAGTGCTTGGTGAAAATCTGACTAAACTCAATTTGTTCTGGCAGGAATAAGTGGTTAGAGTCCCATTTAAATAAAGTGCTGACTTTTTAAAAAATACGATTTTCTGACAACTACCATAGCTATTGACAAAAAATGCCAAGCTGACAAGTGGGTGCTGTGACTGGTGCTGAGCATGGAAAGCCCACACTGATTTTTCTCTGTTGAGAGAAACTGCATCATTTAGGTCTAGGCTTTAAGAAAGTTCTATCCTATGCCATACCAGTGTCCCTCTAGCGGCCATGGAAAGGGAGGGATCGTGCTTGCAATTTAGGGCCGTTCCTCATGTTAGGGCCGTTCCAACTGATTTAATTGTGAGGGGTTCTTGCTTTGCTTTGTTTCTTTGCATAACCCCTGCCACGTCAAGGTCTGCGCTTGGTGCTCCTACCTGTTACAGTGACAGAAATAATTAGAACAAACACAGGGAACCTGGTGGTTCTTCTCTGAGAGGATACGTTTCCAGCAGCCCACATGGGTAGCAGGCGCCCTGGGGCATCTCGTAGCAGTGCGTGTCTCGATACTTCATCCCAGGATGCCCTTGAGACAAAAAAGCTGGAGCAACGCTGGTTGTGACCGTTTGTGCTTTATGCCTTCCGTGGTCCCAGTGAGCTGGTTGAAGATGGGATCTACGGTCTTACTGATGTCCCCAGGTCTGCTCTTGTGGTGGACAGAAAAACTTAACTTCTGCTAATTAACCACTGTCATGGCTGAGGTGGCATCCCAACTGGGTCGTGGCTCAGTGGCTCTCAGAGCTGTGCTGGTGCTCTTTGCCTACAAAAATGCGTACTTTTTTTTCCCAGACTTTCCCTTTAAGTAGTGATTTTCTGTGGAAGAGAAGAAAAATGAGAGCTATAATGAATCTTGCACTTGGTAATAGATGTTTGCTGCATTTCCCAGACAGCTACAACCACTGCAGGCTCACTAGAAATGCACAGATTAATACCTCTGGGCCCATGCCCGAAACAAGTATATAGAAAGTGCCTGGCGATAACACTTTGGACTTTATTGTGGAAGAGTTTGTTTTTAACTATTATTTCTTATGAAAAGAGTGAAACATCCAAAGTTATTATTTCAGGAAAGTAAGCCCCAAGTTTATTACAAAATGTCATTTTATGCTAAACAGTAATGGTTTCCTTCCATGCAGAACATTTATTCTAATGGGTACAAATTTTATACCAAAAGCAAGCATTAACCAAAATTTTATTGATACTTCGACATTCAGCAAGCGTTCTTTCTCCTGACTTGTTCGTACCTCTGGCAGGAAAGTTTGCTGCAGGTCAAATGCTGCCAATCAAATTTTAAACCAAGAAAAAAATCACAGTAAGTTGTAAATAAAGGCTTTGAGCCAACAAACTGGGGTGCACGATCAAGTCTGTGCAAGCCAGGAGAGCCCTATTGGCCTTGACAGAGCAAGAAGTGTAGACAAAGCTGTTGCCCCCATGAATCTGCATGCAAAATTGGTGAAGGAGATTACACCTTTATTTCAGTGGTCTGTATGAAGAGTGTGCTGAATTATAGTTTGGTCTCTTATATTTTCACGTATTTTTTCCTAATTCCTTTTCCAATGAATCTTGCTTTTCAAGGGACTGCATCGCAGCCATCGGTATGAAGTGCTCTGTTCAAAATATTGACATTACAAAAGGCTGGTTCGTCTGAATTTCATCTGCAGTAGCTGAACGCATTTAGCTGAACATCAGAAAAATAGAATGCAGAAAGTAGAAATAGTTGGTAATTGGACTGATTCCAGTCAGGGAGAGGAAACAAAGGTCCATGTAGCCCTACCTGGCTGCTCACAGAGCTCAAGCACAAAATATACAGATTTGAAAAGAAATAAAAAAAAAATGAACCCCACTCCCCCACTCAGTGTAAATAATTCACATGAACATGTCATTCAGCATGCTTATAAAATCAGTTCGCCCAACAATTTTGATTAACCAATTTGTTTCAGAAATCTTAATCAGTTTATGATTCAAGAAAGGGCTGGATTCCTTAAAATAAAATAAATTGTTCATGGGAAATTGCTTGACCCTTTCTAGCAAGAGGAAACCAGGTTAAGGCCCTTCACATAGTATTCTGCCGCCTGAAAACCCATAACAGAAATGTGTTTTTCATTTTCGTAATGTAATTTAATAAGGAACTTTTCATCATTAAGTATTGTAATTCCATGTACTTTATGATACCATTACATATATTTACAGAAATTAAGTTATTTGATATAACTACATTATTGTTCAGGATGCATTTTTAAAATGGGCAAAATAGAAAGCAACAATGCTAAAATGACATTACAAAATGCTACAGCAAAATTCCAATGTAATATAACTGTTGTTCAATCACTATATGAGAGTATAAAGGAGAATAAATCAATTTAAAAAATTAAGGCTAATCTCTGTTCTTGGATTTCACTGATGTTAATCAAAAATAATGGCACTGAAGCCACCATCTTGGAACTCTAATAATACATTGCAGGGCTGAAAAAATGGAATTCTGTTTAAATGACAGAAGAAGAAACCTGGGACTTTTGCAATAGCTTTGCCTAAATGCCGCTGTATGTTTTTCTTCTTTAAATTGTCTAATATGAAAACCAATAATTTATTTACAAAATAAATTATAATAGACCTTACCTAATAGGTTTTGAGTTTGCCTGTGGATGTGTGTTCATGCTGCATGCAATGCCCTGCATTGCGAAGCTGGTAGTTTCCATTGGACCTCCCAGGGAGAACAAAGGAAGCAAATGATTTTAAAATGAAGTTTTGATCATTTCTGTCAGCCAAGATTGAAAAAATGCTTGGGATTACATGAAATGCATGTGATTTCATAGGGATTCAGACAGTGCACACTTGCTGCAATAAACTGCTTGAATTTTGTACCTGGACAGTGGCAAAACGAAGAGACCTCGAATTTGCACTTGGCCCGGTTTTGCCAATTGCTTGGGCCAGATCAAAACCTCCTTGCATTGGAGGTTATAAAGTTATTTTCTTTCAAAATCTTGTAAAATCCTACCAAACCAAAAAATCCTGAGCTGTGGATTGCACTGGCGATACTGAAGCACAAGAGGGTGACATGTCAATCTCCCGTTATACCAGGGTGAGGCTGAGTCAACCGTGAACACCAGCGGGTTGTGTTGCAGCATCTACTTGAGTTTTTATTTCTGAACTTGTAGAAATATGCGATCCATGGACGTGCTCCAATCCTATGAGAGTATATTAGTCTCCATTTGTCCCAGACTTTTTGTAGTCATAAAAGCTTGTTAAATGTAGAATCAGTCCATCTGCTACATGGGGTCTGCCATCCTTACGGAGGGTGTCTGCAGCGCTGCCGACAACATTGATCTTGCGCTACCACATCAGTTCTCAGTACAGCCATCGACAAAGCTGGTATGGACACCGGGAAGGGCAGATCCAAAGCTGTGCTTCCGTGTCTTTGGAAAAAAAAGAATTCTTACTTTTTCTTACTATGTAATGATGATTATTAAAATTAACGTAGGCATGTGGGTTCTAACTGTGTAAGCAGTGCTTGAGGTTCCTAACACCAAATTTATATTTTGAAATTATTAGGCATGGGATTTTCAAGGAAGCTGATAGCGAGCTGCTCTCGGTATTTTTGCTGGGTTTGGAGCACAGATATGCTTTTGGCTCTTGTGAGCCCTTGAGTCTCAACAGTGTTGAGTACGTAACAAACATCCCCGTTTAATTAAAAATGTGTGACCTACCCCTTTGGAATTTGGGTTGGGTTGGGGTGGCTGTGAGTGTTTTCTGTCAAAGCTTTTCCAAAAATAAGAACAAACTTTCCAGAAAGTGGCGACCTCCCATAGGAAAATAAAAATTTCAAGGTTAGTTAGTAGTCAAATGTTTCCTTCACACAGACCGATTTACTTTTTGAGAGGCCATGGTGCATTTTGGGAAAATGTCTGAAAAGGCTTCTTCACAGTGGCAGCAATAGCCAGCACTGCGTCGTGGGGGAAACGGGGAGCATCCGCGTTGCGGAGCTTTCCTGAAATCCACATGGCAACAGCTGCAGTATTCCCCTTTCCACTGGGCTTGCTGCACGGGATGGAGACACAGGAGGAGGGAGGTGAATGCAGAAGGTTTCTATGGAGCAAGGTGTAACCGCCCCTCTCGGCATTTCACAGGTCCAAAGGACCATTGCAAAACAGATTCAGATGGTAAAGCAGATTGGAAAAGGTCGCTATGGAGAAGTCTGGATGGGAAAGTGGCGTGGCGAAAAGGTAGCCGTGAAAGTGTTTTTTACCACGGAGGAGGCCAGCTGGTTCAGAGAAACAGAAATCTACCAGACTGTCCTGATGAGGCATGAAAATATTCTCGGTGAGTGAAATGAAAGAGAATTATTCGGTAGTGTACAGGTTTCTTAAGTTTAATAATTTTGCATTTGCTGTTGTCTGATGCCCTTTCCTATCTGCTTTGTTACCTGCTGTGCTCTGCATTAGCCTCCCAGGACTTTTCAAAAGATGTTTCAAGGATTACCGAAACAGAAATAAAAGTTAAAAGATAGTGCGGTTTTGGGGGCTGTTCTTCCAAAATCCACACGTCTGTTTCTGCCACTTGTATTTCCATATCTGGGCTTTCTGAAAATATGTTGAAGGCTAGAGGTGAGGAATAGTTGCATGGAAGTGAGATGAAAGAAATTAAATCTGTTATTAAAGTAAAACTGTTGAAGTGGCTGACATTCCAGGGTTCTGAGCAGTCCAAAAAAGCCCTGAGAAGTATTCATTTGAAAATCATCTCTTTTTTTGCAGGATTCATTGCCGCAGACATTAAAGGTACAGGGTCTTGGACCCAGCTGTATCTCATCACCGACTACCATGAGAACGGCTCACTTTATGATTATCTAAAGTCTACTACCTTGGACACAAAAGCCATGCTAAAACTGGCTTACTCCTCCGTCAGTGGCTTGTGCCACCTGCACACCGAGATCTTCAGTACTCAAGGCAAACCCGCTATTGCCCATCGCGACCTAAAAAGTAAGAATATCCTGGTGAAGAAGAACGGCACCTGCTGCATAGCAGATTTGGGCTTGGCTGTTAAATTTATCAGGTGAGTAGAAGTGAGGAGGGGGAGGGAAAGTTGATAAATCAGATGCAAACGCTGGTTTAGTGGTTGATTGAGCAACGTGTAAGCACTGTGTATGTGCATACCCTTCACACGGTGCTCGTCTGTGTGCGAGGTGGGGCTACCTGCGTGGATGAGGCTGTCGCACAAACACGTCATGCAGGTGTGTAAATAGTGGCTTTTTAATTACTGAGTGCATTAGTTGCATTTGCATCAAGGTTCACTTTTCATCACTTCGCCCTCGATAGCAACCTGAGTATTGCTACCACATGCTAAAAGGACATAGCACTGACAGGTTGAAGTCATGTTGGTAAACTTGTCACCGAAGCTTTCAGCTTGTCTGATCCCAAGATAATTCGCTCGCAACTTCTACAGAATAATACTAATCATTTGCACAAGTTACTAATTGGGATTTATGGAAAAGCACCCCATTTGGGCTGCCTTTTTTTTCATTTCCTACAAATCAAATTGCCGAAGTGCAGATTTGATTTTTGAAATGGCTTTTAAATTTGATTTTAAAAAAATGGTTGTGTGTTTAAACAACTTAGAGCAGACGGGTAGGACTTACTCACTCCTGGGATTCATAAAGAAGTCATCGCTGTCTGACAGCTCCATTCAAACGGAGTTTCAGCTCCCAGCACTGGTCCTGGTGGTGGAGATGCATGTTATGAAGTCTCTGATTTTTCTGCGCACAGAAACGTGGCCGTAGACTGAAGGTTTCCATTTCAGAGGTCAGCTTTGAAACTGTGGGCTCCCTGAAGTATCAAAAAAAAAAAAATAATAATTCTGTACAAATCTTGAATTGAAATTATTCAGAGTGTGCGGAAAGGCAGTTTTTATGTGCTCTTCTCACCATTCACTTACCTACCAGGTTTCTTGGTGAGGCTTTTCCTTTACAAACCTGACCTTTCTTTAGGAGATGCAAAAGGAATATTTTTACTTTGAGGAACAGGGGCCTAGAAAACAACAACCTGGAAATAAACTATTTGCTATAAAAGTTTCGGGGAAGAAATTTGCCCTTTGCAGGTACACCTTGCCTGACAAGTACAGGGCAGCACACTGCTTAGGTATGAACCGAGAAGAACTAGGAGCTACCCAGTGTTGCTATAAAAGAAGTGAAATACATATTTGTCACAGTCCAAATGGAATTTACGTTACATACTCGGCTTGGTTTCATACTGAACCCTTCCTTAGACAGCATTTCTCAGGCAATGACCAGGAACAGAAAAAAGTAGTTGGAAGGGGGGTGCTCTGCCAAAGCCAATGAGTTTAGTGAAGTTCTCTGCAATTCTCATTCATTCGAAATATTGCAAGACGGTGCAGGTCACTGGATTTATGTAACGCTCTTGGAGGTATACAGAAATGCCACCAGCATATGTATGATTTAATGCCTGTGTAGGTGACTGGTTGTACCTCAGGCTCAGCTTTTTTGTTATTTTCATAACTGTAGGTGAGAAAAAATTGTTGTAGGTAAAGAAGATTACAGAAGAAGTTCTATAATTATTCTGTGAGATTTTGTTGTGTCCATCACATTTGAAATGTGTACTTTTTGATGGTCGGGAAAGGGAAACAGACCTTTTTAAGTAAACCACGATATGTGCCATGTATTAAACTTTTAAGAACATTAAAACTGATACAGCTGAATCTGAGTTAATAAGGAGAAAAAAAAATAAATCCAGTCACATAATTAATGGGAATTTGCTTCCCGTTAGATATCCATTGCCTCTTCTGGTCAATGTGTGAGGCGTGACACATTTGGTTAGATTTTTTTACACATTTATGTCTGTTTGTCTACACATCTTGATGCATAAAGGTTGGGAGAGATCAAACATAATGCGTGCATAAAAAATAGTTAGACTTGTCTTCCTTTCAGATCTGATTTGCTACAGCCAAGTGATACTGCCCCAGCTATTTAGTGTCCTCCATTAATTGCTAAGACTAAAGCATTAGGTGGTGGAGTATGTTAAAAAAACAGCATTTAATGAAGATTTGATTGTTATCACCAGCATTAGAGCGCAGGCTAATGCTAATGAAATCTCACAAATGTTGCAGCATCCCTCCGTTGTAGTTCTGCATTTGAATGCTTAACATAGCCTCAGGCGGGTCAGCCTTTTAAGGAGGGCTAAGAAGCTTTTCTTGTAAAAATTGTTCCATTAAGATTACGCATTACTTTTGACCTTGTTTGAGAGTGGATGTGGTGTGAATTTACTACTTCTGCCATCTAAATTACTTGCTTTTCCAGCCACTTTATTGCATGTTTGATGCCCTTTTTTTCCCCTTCTTTTTCTTTTAGTGATACAAATGAGGTAGACATACCTCCCAATACCCGTGTAGGAACAAAACGCTATATGCCTCCTGAGGTGCTGGATGAAAGCTTGAACAGAAATCACTTTCAGTCGTACATCATGGCTGATATGTACAGTTTTGGACTCATCCTTTGGGAGATAGCAAGGAGATGTGTTTCAGGAGGTAAAGAGCTGGGAGATTGCTTTTAATTGTGTCAGTGAACCCCATTTGTAACCTAAATCTTCCATCACATCCTTTTCTCTGGGTAATTGTTTCTACTGTAATAAACAAATGTGGATAAACCATACAGGTAACTCTCCTAATATCTGTTCTCCTGTTGAAACTTATTTTAAAGCATCAGTCAGTGCTATTTCAGCAGCAAAGATTGAGACTGTATTTCAATGGCTTGTTTGAAGGGAGCGGATGCCTGCAATGAAGAAGGAGTATGGAACTCATCTGGGGGCCTTTTCCAATGGCAACACATTTTTGCTGGACTGGGGGCATTCAGCTGTTTTAGCAGAAAGAAAACAGTGGTTTCTTTGTTTTGATAGAGTGAAATAGGAGGAGGAAAAGGAGGACAAACAATTTGGGGGTATGCTGTGCCACTATTTAAAGTAAATAATCTGTTTAAAAGACAAGTAAAAAAAAAAAAAAAAAAAAAAAAAAAGCAGAGGGAAGGAGCACTTACTACATCGTTGTCATACCAGTGCTGGGCCTCATTTCCTTCTCACACCAGGCATTCAAGCGTGAGGACAAGCAAAGCTAATGCAGTGGCAGCCAGCTGCAGGCTCAGGGTGTAGATCCATCCCTGCATGCGTAGGCTATGTGTGCTTCCTGCACGTAGAGCTCAGCGTAGTACAGAAGTGATGGGTGTTATTACTTCCATTTTGGCACTGAGGAAAGTTAAACGCAGAGAAATTACTTGGCAGCAGTACGTGCCAGATTGGTGGCAAGTAAGAGTAGAGCATGTCTCTCTTGGGTCTACGCTACCTCCACCAGACTTTATGGGTCTTTAAAGCCTGCAGTCATGTGCTGAATGCTTGCTCCATGGTGGTACCTGGCCAGTCTTTGCATGGCAATGGTGACATTGGAATTTGACTGTGGAATAAACTTTTAGGGCAGGGAAGTCCTTTAAAGGAGAAATACATCTAACTGTTAAACAGTATGGTCAATTTGTTGTAAAATGAGAGGGGAAGAGGGTAGTGGATGATGTCTTCTGCAAGTGACGGGCAACTAATGGCTTCTTTCAGGAATAGTTGAGGAATACCAGCTTCCGTACCACGACCTTGTGCCCAGTGACCCCTCGTACGAGGACATGCGGGAGATTGTGTGCATCAAGAGACTACGCCCTTCATTTCCCAACAGGTGGAGCAGTGATGAGGTATCGTTCCTCTTCAAATGCAGCCCGTGCTTTTAATCAGAGCGAGTGAGTGAGGTTGACCCAATTCTGCATCATTTTGAGTGAGGAGGAGGTTCACCACTGGTGCCAGCACCAGTCATGGTGTAACAGGGCTCTGGAAGGGGCGTGACCTTCTCAGGTATCCCCACTGAAGGTTTCAGAGCCCCAAGGGCCCCAGGGCCTACAATGTTTGCAAGTGGGTTCATCGTGTGCTGTCTACCAGATCCCACAGCGACAGCAGGCTATGCTCAGACCTTCTTAGCCTCTCTGTTTTCCTCTTGCACTCATTTTGCTTTCTGCTCCCGGCACTAAAAGCATTAAATCAGAGGCTAGCCAAAAATTTGGAAAGAGAAATTGTTTTGTGGTGTGTAGTGCAGTGGCGGCATACTTGGTGTACTGGCAGCTACTTCAGTGTATACTGATGTGTGGGCTGTAATTCCAACCTTATTCCTTTTTTTTTTTTTAAAGAAGGAAATACCTCCTGTCTCTTTGAAATAAAATGAGCATACAGCTTTTCTGTGATCACAGCTGTGCTAGGCTTGGAAACATGATTTTACGTGAACCTGAGCACGAGATGCTAAATTTTGCTCTTATGGTATCAATGTGCAATAGTACTGACCCCGGTAGCTGGGCAGCACCAAGGGGCACCGGTTGTTCACCCCTTTACATCTTATGGAATACAGTCCCCAGCTGTATTCCTGTACCTCTCTGCGTTTTAGCAAAGAGGGCTATGGATGCGGCCTTTCAGAGGAGACGTAGGATCCAGAAAATGCTTTCCAGAATAAAACGAGGAGGTGAGAGGGCTGGGGGAGAAACTGAACTCTCCCTGCTGAGCATCTCTAATAAAGCAAAGTTGTTCTCGTGGGATCAGAGACAAACAGTTGAGGTACTGCAGGCAAACCTGCCGACTGCTCTGGAGATGCTATGGAAGAGGGGTCGTTAATCATATTAATTGGTACAGTTTAATGCTGTAAAGTTTTCTACAGTCACAGAAGACAGCTGCCATTTGGGAATAGCAGTGTGTATATGAATATTCTGCAGGTAGATGAAAGATTTAGGGGGCATGGGATGTAGGCAATTTGGGAATGTGAGGGAAAAATAAAACAACCTCCCTGGGAGGCTTGAGGACCTATGCAACAGCCAGTGTGGGAAGATATCCCTGAGACTCACCCGCCTCGTACTCTCCTTGGCCAAATCCCTCTGAGCCTTCAGACTGGGGGTGGAAACACTGGAAGAAGCGCTGTTAGTCCCCTTCCATCCTGGGAAGGGCTTTTGTGCAGTGGCACGCAGCGTGCGTTTGGTGGGCTACCACACTTACCGGGGACTGGGGAGGCTTGTTGAAATAGCTGTTCTTAATGAACTGATTGGCGTCATTGGCAATCCTGCTTCAGGCATTCTAGCAATGAGAGGCAAACTTGTTAGGGCATAAAGGCTTGTGTATCGCCAAAAGGCGTTTATAAAAATCTGTCTTAATCTGAAATGTAGTAGGCTGGTCTGGGCACTGCTGGTGGTGTTTATGCTTAATGCCCTTCAGGGTCTGCACTGCTTCTGGGCCAGGAGCCTCAAGAATGGAGAGCAAGTTGGATGAGATGGAAAACTTCTCTTCTTCTATTGTAGCAAGCAAATCTTCAGGCAGTGTTAAATCCATAGGCTGACAGAGTGGTCACGCAGCTGTGGTGGTTTACATGATGCTTTATGTTAGGAAGAAGGCAGTAGATGCAGAGCAGGGGCGCATGCTCCTTTTCCAGGATGGCAAAGGCAATGCTGAGTGCTGTCAGCAAGAGAGTTGTTGCTGGGAGCCGGAGGAGGGTCTGGCTGTGTTTCGGAAGCGAGGAGGGGATGGAGCGGGACAGGGCAGAGCCAAGCTGGGCGCTCGCAGGCGACTTCCCTGTGGGGGCAGCTGGGCAGGAGCTGTGGGCACTGGGCTGTGCCCCAGGGGGCCGGTCACTGGCTGAGGAAAACAAATTCCACTGAATTTGTCCAGCAAAGGGCTCGCTGTACAGAGCCAAGCTTGTGCGGGTCAGGCTGTGCGGGTTTGGGGAAGGGGAAATAGGAAAAGCGCTTTTGTGGGGTGTACAGCCAAGTCTAGAGTATAACTTGTCATAAATTATGAGAGGAATCACCGTGTTTGGAGAACTGTCCTTAATATGCAGAAAAAAAAATAGCTCTTGAAAAGCAATACCAGCCAGCATGTTGTCTTTTTCTTTTTTTTTTTTTTTGGCTGCCCTTAGAAGACATTTCCCTTCAGTTTTTCGGCATTCTCACCAACTGTGGTGTCCTATTGCACTGACCCAGGTGGGGCTTTCTCTCCTGTTTCTCTCTGCAGTGCCTACGGCAGATGGGGAAGCTGATGATGGAGTGCTGGGCTCACAACCCCGCCTCCCGGCTCACAGCCCTGCGGGTCAAGAAAACACTTGCCAAAATGTCAGAGTCGCAGGACATTAAACTCTGACTCGGCCAGAGGCAGCTCTCGTGAAGGCCCACGGGAACGGACTTTCTCGTGCAGGCAGAAGTCCTGGAGAGGTATCGAAAGTCTTGGCTAATGAGTACCTTGAACGCAGTCATGCTTAAGAGCAGCTGTAAGTTTGTTTGACAGCTTTTGAGGAGACTATCCTTTGCAAACATCGGCTGAATTTTGACATGCGAGATTGGAAGAAGCTTGTCTGCCCTTGTTTACACAGGGAAATACAGTTTCAGTAACTGGTTTAAGATTATGCATGTTGCTTTCCGTGAAAGCCACTTATTATTTTATTATTATTGTTATTATTATTATTTTGATTGTTTAAAAAGATACTGCTTTAAATTTTATGAAAATAAAACTTTTGGTTAGAAGTAAAGAAGATGTATATTGTTACATTAAAACAAAAATAATTGGAAGAAACTGTCCTGAAAATGAAAGCAAAATGACTCTCTCATTTATAAAAAGACTATTGCACTCTGACATTTAAAAAAAAAAACAAAGGAGAGAGTGTCTGTGCAGCTCAGAGGAGCTGTAATGGAAACGGTCTTAAAAGCCACCTACCTGCAGAGATGACTTTCCATAGCCCTGTCTGCCTGAGCTGTTCTCCCAGGACAGAGATGGAGCCCAAGCCCGTCCCTGCCATCATTAGCACGGGTGGCCGGGGTCCCGTGGGTGGTCTGTCCCAGGGGAGGTCGTACTTTTTTTAAGATGATTGGGAGCCGTATGAATATGGTTCGGTGTGACTTGCTTGTTTGAAGAAGCTTTTCATGTTTCCAGGAAATCTGAGGGGTATGGTACCAGGATGATGGTGAACAAGCTCCTCTTTTCTTGGCTTTCTTTTTTTTTTTTTTTTCCTTCTTTCTTTCTTTCTTTCCCCCCACTGCAAAATGAAGTATTTTGTGTGTGAGTGGGAATGAGGTATGCCTTTGGATCTGCTGGTAAATTTGAAACTGCTGTGGCCTACATACACAACCACTGGGTAAGAGGAAGTTCCTTGTGAGGAAAAATCATTAACTCGCTCTTTCATCTGCGTAAAAATGAGGGATC
>NW_009259032.1:2513031-2543033 GCF_000687185.1 Egretta garzetta | reverse complement strand
AGTGCTGCTGCCGCTGCCCTGCAGGACACCAGAAAGCCAACAATTTGGCTCAAGCTTCATCTGCCTTACTATTTCGTGTGGCCTCCCAGCAGCCTCGAAGCCCCCGGGAGCCACCGGAGTGCTGCAGTGACGGGCTCTGCCGCCACGCTGGGGCTGGGTAGCATCGTGGTTCCCAGCAAGAGGAGCTTTTAGAGGAGAAAAGCAACAAGAAGCAAATTTACTGTCTTTCCCCATTCCTCCTTCCTGGGGCTGCTGCAGCAGTTGCTGCAACGTTAAAACTACAGAAGGGGAAACGAGAGGTGAAATATTCCTCATGAAGTATTTTCTTTGGAAAGGTCTCTGTTCTTCGTCAAGTTATCAAAGCTGAGCTGTGTGGGAGTTACTGGTTCTACCCGTCTTTACCCTTCATTTTATTTATTTTTTTAAAATATTTTTGCCTGCCTATGTCCTGTTTCACTAGATGGTGTTCAGTTTAATTTTGAAGTAAGTCCTTACAAATGCTGCTTTGATTATGCTAAGCCTATTTCAGAAGTGAAATAATTGCCGTGCTGGATTTAGCCTCAGCATTTCTGTAATGCTTCTTTTTTCCCCTTTTTGGACAAAACTGATTTATTTGTGGTAGGTAGGTATATAATTGGGGTTTAGCTTCACAGCTCCCTGAAGGTATTTCTAGTTGGAAAAATTAACATTTTATACTTTCAAGCTAACAGAGAAAAATGTGCAGGTTCAAGAGAACCAGCAAGACCTCCGTGATTATAGGTGTTAAAAAGTTTAGTCAGAGGATTTTCATTAATTTGAGCGCTTTTTCCGCAGTGCCGTTTCCCTGGCTGTACCCAAAAATACCGAGCAATACAAAAAGAAAACTCCAAGAGTTAATAGTACAGCGAACCCTGGCCCCAAGAGGGGTGATGCTGGTTCCCCTGTCCTTGATAAACAGCGCGCTTGCGTGGCTGAGAGCGGAGTTTGCTCCTCTCCTTGGCTGCCTTGGCTTGAAGATTTGTGGCCCCAAATGAGGACAGCCCAGCATCTTTTCACCTTTTTTATTTTGTCTTAGCGAACGGAGCCGCAGGGTTTCTGCCCTCACTCCTTTCGCCTTCACGGCCTTTTGTAAAAACCAGCACAGCCCCAAGGAACTGGGGTTTCTCGGCTCCGACGAAGCGGATGGGAGCGGTGACTTTGGCAGGGGTCAGGGCACACTCGGTTGATCCCACCTCCGAGCCTGGTCCCTGCGGGTCCCGGGTAAGCGGTCTCACAGCAGGATGCCTCTTCCCTGCCGTGTTTAGGTGTGCTTCATGTCTGCTTTCCTCAAATAGATTTTTTGTTTTAAAATGTCATCATGGCTCTCCCCGGAAATGTTTCAGAGGGTGCTTTGCCAGCTGGTGGACAAGAGGCATGCAATGCCCCTGGCACCTGCCGGCAGCGTGTTGCGAGAGAAAGGGCCAGTCGCTGGCTTTCTGAACAAGTCTTAGTTTTTTCGGTCCAAAAGAAAGGGATCTAAGATACTGGTTGACAGGTTACATAAAGTGTGTATGTTAAATGTTCAAGTTTATGTGTGTTTTATATATATATATAAAATATATATATATTCAGCTGGAAGTCTGGAATAACTCTAGTATGTGGATTAAGGTTAAACTATTATGGATGGTAAAGCACTAAATAAAACATAATATTTATTTATGAAAAAGCATAAATGACAAATCACTGCAACGGTGCTATATAGGAAAATAAATATATATATATAAGGAGACACACCTCTGAGAAAGCAAAGGGTCTGCAGTTGTAGAACTAGTGCCTGCCCATTTTCTCCCAAGACTCAAAAGGCCAGGTTCTGCCCTCAGATCTCCTACCCCCTGTAATCGATGATGTTGTAAAAGTGATATTCCTAAGGCCGGGAAAGAGCCTGAGGCAAGCTTGGAAGTCATTTGTTCTAGCACTGTGACATTCCAGTCACTGCCGCATGGTTGACTTTCTGCAGCACTCAACGCGTAATCATTATGGTTTCAGCATGTACAGTGACTACAGGTTAGTACATTTATTTTGCCAGGTGTGGCCTTTTAATGTCACTTCCAGGTTTTGGTAGTTTTGCAAGTGTGCATCGATGAGGGCTTGAAAGTTGGTCGGGGACGTGAACATGGCTTCAGTGCCTGCAGGTCTGGAAATCCAGTTTTCAAAGGTAAATCACTGAAGGAGGTTTAGTTTGGTGACTTACTGGCGTAGGTAAGATGGCATAGCTAACTGGGAGAAGAAGGGAAAAAACCCACAAGGAAGAGAGATGCCAGCTAGCAACTGCTATCCTTTCTCTAGCACAAAGTTATTTCTATTAAAGAAAAGCTTGACAATGTAAAGACTAATTTGTGTTCTTTTTTGAGAACCAGTGCCTTATTAAATCTGTAAATACTGTAATTAGGAAAACCTGGGGAACAAACTATTACATTGTATTTGTTCAAATTGTATATGGTTGTTTTAATAGTCCCCCAAATAAAATTGTTTCCATCTCCCCATGAAAGAGATTGCTTTTACTTCTGTTTACTTTTCATGTGCTTGAAAAGCACCACCTTTGGGTTTCATTTCCCTGGCTAGATTATTTTAACCGTGCCTCATTTTATTTATTTAATTTTTTATAAGATTTTTCCTCTGAGCAAACAAGTAAACAGCAAGATGTTGCTTATGCTTCCACTGGCATTAAAAAAGCATCACCCCTTTTGCAACTCAGTGAAGAGAGAAATAGTAATTAAAATAGCGTTATCACTAATAGAGCAGTCACTTGCATTTTGTGGCTGATTATGTAAATCTATAGAAATTTGGCATTTGCATAGGATTTTTGTGAGGCCCCTCCTTCCCTCCTTTCCCCCACCCGTTTATCAATTGCACCTACTAGTTTTAATAGCACAAGAGGCGCAGGGGGCAATCTGTGCACGGACTGAAGCTAGATTTTCCAGCCTCAATGCTTCAGGAGAAAAAAAGTTGCAGCCTACATACACCGCATCAGCTGAAAAGTGGCATTGCTTAGTGTGTACACTAAGTACACTGGAGTGTACATATCTCTAACATACATAGAGAGATTTGTATGTACGTGTATTCACGGCCTGAGCTCTCCTCTCGTTCTGCGGTGCTGTGTTTCAGCATGCCGCCTTCAGCTCGGCATTTCCTAACGTGTAATTACCTTGCCCATTATTTTCAGAGAAGTGTGTAAACAGCATTTTTCCCTTCAGCTGTGTCTTGCCAGTGACTTAACACAGCCCCCGCAGCCCTCCTGCTTCGCCCCGGGCTGTCTGCGACCAGCAGCAGAGCGTTCTGGTTATTCTCCAGCAGCGTTTCCACAGTCTCCTGGCCAGGCCACGTCTAGGCAGGAAAGCCCCGTGCTTGCTGCACGTTGGCATTGGCATGTCACTGTACCCCACAGTTTGGGGCCTTTTTCTGCTCCCCTTGGCTGCACAGTGCTGGAGGCAATCTGATGCTCCAGCAGCAGCCCGCCTGGGCTGCACCTTCCCCAGCGTGTCGCTGAGCTAGGTGTTTCTGCAGCCGCCCTCTGTTCTTTTGCTCTTCCCCCTAACTTTCTAGGTATGGCTTTTTGGACCAGTCCTAGGCTCTGTTCTCATGTTCTTTCCTCTCCACCTTGCTGGGCTTAGCTACTCATATCTTCTGCAGCTGCAGGTGATGCTGGGACTGTTTCGCTTCCATTCGAGGTTGGCAGAGTCACGCTACTGTCCCCTGCCGAAACCAGAGCTCTGCTTCTTGGTGAAACACACTGAACCCTGCCTTTCACTACCTGGGAAAGGAAAGTTGCAGTCCACCTTCACATGCAGAAACACCAGAGCAGATGCTTCCAGGAGTCTCAGGAAGAACAGCTAGAGGTGAGGTACCTGAAGAAAAAGTCCCTGAAGATAAGGCGGGGGGGAACTGCTTGGCCAATGCAAAGACTGCAGGCTGCAGCAGACCCAAACCCACAGGGGTGTCAGAAGCCAAAGGAAACTCGAGTTCGTCAATACATGTGGACAGGGTGGGAATAGTGGGATGGGCAGAAAAAAGCTTGTCTGCTGTGAAAGCTGTATATGGAAAGACAAAACTGGAAGAGCAGGCAGACAAACACCAGGAAATGTAAAAGCAACGACTGTGACCGAAGTGGGCATCTTAGTTTTAGAGAAACCAGCCCTGCCCGCAGCTCAGCTCTCTTTAGCTGCAGGACCACACAGTGGCCAAAGCTACCACTGAAGCAGTTACGCCTCCTGTCCCTTGGGATAGGGACTCTCCATTCACGTCATAGCTCCAAGTCCTCTTCATACATAATCATCCTCTTCCTATTACAGCCTTGTGTTAGCGATGCCCTTCATCGCAGGATGAAGATGCCAGTGGTATCCCATGTTTAGGGAGAACAGCCTGAGCCAGTGTCTCCTGCCCATCATGTAGTTCGCGTTAAGGCTTGCAAAGGGAAAGAAATAAAATAAAGCTAGCTTACATCTTGGGAAAAGCTTGCTGCAATCCAGGCACACAGGAGAGGGGTTTTTAAAGGTCTGCCCTTCTGCAGGTGGCCTGCAGGGTCTCGCAAACCTGGCAAATGCACTTGTTGCCATGTTCTTGGCTTTTGGGCTGTTTGCTGTGTTTGGCTTCATATGCTGTCAGAGTGCTTCTGCTTTGGCTTAACCTTGACGTGCCTCTTGCTGGGGTTGCTGCTGAGCGAGCACATCGTGCAGCTGTCCTGGCAGGGTGTGGGTCTGGTATGCGAGAGGACAAGGGCTGAGCAGGAGAGCAGGAGAGCCCAAGGGCCAGCAGGCAGCCCTGTGCCCCCAGGGGAGGGGAGGGGAGGGGAGGGGAGGGGATGGGATGGTGCTGCCCTGGTGGCGCACAGGGCCCCGTATCACCTCCATCACGGGCAGGAGGGTGGGCTCCTCAGCCTGGGGCTGACCAGCTGACGAGGGCATGGCTGTGACAGATGACTTCTCCCATCGCCACCCCACTCCTCAGTTGGGAGAAGCAGCTGCTTGCACCCCCTGAAACTAGAGTTTAGTACTGAGGCTGGTGAGAAACAACCACCATCTCTGCCAGCGGGGGACAGGTGTGACAAGGGGGAACTTCAGTCTTTGGGCATTTTATCCGCCTGGCTAAATCGGACATAAGCAGGTATGGCTGGACAAAATCACCTTGCCCAAGTGGCATTTCATTTGCCTCCCAGGCATCTGGGACAACCCCAGTGGGCTGCTCTCCTCCATAACAAGAAGGCTGGATGCGGGGCAGGGAGCTGAGGATGTGTTTTCTTGCCTGTTGCTTTGCTCCACCCTCAACTGCAGCCATGAAACCCAAACCCCAGGGAAACTGTCCCGGGGCGAATCCTCCCATAGCCGCTGGGGTAAAACCCCATGGGGAGGGAGTGGTGCGAGGATTTATGAAGTGCAATGCACATGAACGGCATCTCACGAGGGAGACTACAACATCACAAGGCGTTCTTATGTGCGGATACATTTCTTTTGAGCAGATTTTTTTTTTTTTTTTTTTTTTAAAGAAACTAGGTAAAAGGCTCCTCTTTTCTTCCAAGCTTCCAGGAACTAAACAACTGAACACAAGGTAGTGGTGTATTTTTTTTTTTCCAGTTGCTTATAAATATAATTTATTACCTGTTTAAAAATTCTTTCTTACACTTTGTACATGTCAGGCTGACAGAATAAATGCAGGCATTTACAAACAGAGGGAAGGAGAAAAAGGGAGGGGGGTAAGAGGCACACTCAGAACTAGTAAACCACACCTCCACTGTACAGCAATACAAATAATGCAATGGCTAGCACTTCTCTGGTAGTAAGTCAGGTTTTAGAAAAGGAATTGCATAGAAGATACAGCAATAGGGAAAATCAAAACCAAAATAGTTCTCCAGATCTAAATAGCAAAAAAACCCCCGAACCCTGCTAGAGCTGAGACATGGGAAGAGGAGGGAGAAATGCAATAAACCTTCTCAGCCTGGGTCGCACAGACGTTTCCTTTCCTATGGGCCCTCCTTCTTTGCTTTAGAGAAGTACCAAAGGTACCATCTTCACTTCTTTTTTTTTTCCTTAGCGCTTCAACATTAACAGACAGAACATGTGTTAGCAAAAAAAAAAGTCCTCCACAGGTGTGCCAGAACAGTAATGCCAGGTAACGCCGTAACTTAGTCTCAGCTGCATTATGCACCCTGCCTCAAAGGAGGTCACTGCCTCACTGCTCAGGGGGTGTTTTTGCAAGGTGCCTTGCAAGATCTACAGGAGAAGAGTGTTTTGCTTCGCCTTCTTCCTAATTTTGTTTGCTTTCCAGCTGATTTTGCTTTTTATTCGTATTGTTTAAGCTCCCAAATTTACTGGCATGCCGTAGCAAGAGCCAGCTGGCAGCAGCCAGAGCAGCTCCGGGGGCCGCCCGAGCTGTTCTCATCGAGGGGCTATTGTCCCACCAGCTGCATGCCCGCAGCTGGAGACCAGCGTGCCAGTGCTCCGAGAGCCACCTTGCCGCCGTCGGGGGGGGGCAGGGGCCCTGCCTGATACATGCTGCTTCTTCACCGGCACCCAGAAGTTACTCCCATGCCATGGCATGGGATGCTTTTGGAGAAAAGGGCAGGCCCGGGGTTCAGCACATGTAGCAATTATTAGTTTCTTTGTAAGCAGTGGAGGAGACTGAACAGCTATTAAATACATTTACCCAGCGTCACAGAAAATGTGAAATACCTATTCAGTGCTAGAGGTTTGTGGGAATTCTGGATTACCATTGCTTTTTTGTATAGGCCGAGCTTATCAAAGGACTTTCAGATAAAGGGATTTTCAGATTTCAGGGAGCAGGTGCCAAGCTTGAAGGACAAGTAAGTAAATAAACTAAATGCTCCTATTTCAAGCGAGGAGCTTGACCTACCAAATTTGAGGGCTCATTTCTGTGGCTTTGGTTCAAGTCCAGCTCTAGTTCCTTGCCAGTTTTTACTCTGTTGGCTCTCACTGTACTTTTTATTTGACCTTGCAGTGATGATACAGCACTGAATTTTGACCTTCACCTTCCCAAGCAAAAGAACTTGGTCATTAGAGGATGTCCACAACTAACACCAGAGCTAAAAGCCTCCAGCCGTCAGTGTCCTTTATTTTCTCCTGTCTGTATACGTATATACACACACACACTTTGCATTTCTGTTGAATTCCCACTTCAAAGGATGTCTGAGATGATAGATACATGCTTCAGCATTTAAAAATCTGCAGTGCAGCTCATTTTATCAACACAAGGTTTCACACACAAGCTAGGAATGGGTTGCGGTGGTGACCCCAAAGTCAATGCCTCATTGGAGTCTTTGTGGGAGAAGAGCCAAAGGTTTGTTTTACATTCACAAACCTCACCCGTCTTTGCATCACCTGGTATTAAGCAAATCAGCCTGCAAATAATTAGTTACTTTGTGGCCAGACGAGAGCCAGAGTAATACCTGAAAAGGCTTCTGAACACTCAGTAAGATAGTTTACAAAGTGCCCTGGACATGAGATTTAAAAAAAAAAAACCAAACAAACCAACAACCTCAACAGTATCATCTCATTTAAAATTAATCTCAGAGCTGTGGTAACTACTTGGCTAGAGCATACAATGGTCTAAGGGCCCCCCCACCCCTCCCTTCCCTGTACCCCCCACTCCCCAAAACAAGAAAAAAAGGAGAATCAAAAAAAAACTATTTTAGGTAGCAATACGAGACATTAGGACACTGTCCACAATGACAGGCTTACAGCATGTAAATACATTTATTCTATATGTAAGCAACAGAAATAGCAAGAAACCCAAGGAACAGACATGTTTTGCTCTGTGGGCATCCCAGACTCCAACATGTCTCATGAATGTCTGCATTTCTGCCAGCGATACAGCAAGAAAAAAAAGAGTCTTGGTCTCCCATGGAAGCAAATCTTGACTCAAGAGACCCTCACTGCCTCAATACTTTTGAGATTCAGTAAAACAGCACTTAGGTCTTGCACTGTTTAGCGAGATACAGTGGATCAGCTGTGATCAGAAAGTTTGGGAAAAAAACCCAAAACAAACCAAAAAAGAAACCCCAAGCTTACTCTATACACTGACAGCCACCTTTACAAGAACACAACACAAGAAGAACTGAAGAAAAAAATCAGGTGAAAAGGACTGCCTCCGATAGTGTTTCTTACTCAGAAAGTAAAGGTTTTCCTTGAAGTCAGTAGATATTTTATGTATATTTATATAAGATACATAGTATTTATAGCACTAGCAATCAATGTGTAATGAAGAGACGGTGTGAAGAGCAGCAAAACTGCTACAGCACAGAGCCGAAGGTGGACAACAAAAAGGATAAGCATTTAAAGAAGTAGTAATAACTGGAGGATAAGAAGCCTGCAGCCACTTTTTTTTTTTTTTTTAAAGTAGATGTGCTTACCTGACATAAAATGTTACAACTCTTAAGAGTCGGTTCTGTCTGCCAAACTTATTTGCCATTTTTCAAGAGCTGCTCCATGGGAAAGCCTTTTCCCGAGCGCTGTTGCATGTTGGAGCCAGGGCTCAGCCCCACGAGATGGCACTGTGTCCACGCAATCCAGGCAGAGGGACTGCGGCTGGTTTTTCTCCCACCAAAAACAATATCCTGAGCGGCTCTGGCCACCCTTGCTTCTCACCCTCCCTCCTTGGGACGGCAGGATGGGGATGCTGAGGGGTGCACACAACCGGCCTGTCCCAGAGCCCTCTTCCCAGCTGCACACCCTGCCAGGGCGGTACTGCTGGAAAAAAGAAAAAAACTGCGAGCAAAATTAATGCAAGGGGAGTGTCAGGAGAGGTGGGAGCTGCTGTGAGCAGCAGCGGCAAAGCACGAGCATGGAGCTGCTGGGATGAGGTGTGGCTCTGCGGAGGAAATGTCCCCATCCCCGGCACCTTCCTCCTGCCCTGCAAAAGCAGGGACAGAGAAACCACTCAACCTGTGATTGCAGTGGGCAAGGGGAGGTTTCTGAGCAGTCGGGCTGGAAGAAGGGCAGCTCCACCTCCTAGTGACAGCACTGCCACTGCCCTAGTGATGTTCTTGACCACCATCTACCTCCGTGGGTGATCCTCTTAGTCAGAACGTGGTTTTGTTTTTTTGTTTTTTTCCTGTCAATAAATCCCCTTTACAGTGAGCCTGTAAAAGGAACATTCCCTAAAATATTTTAAGAAAGTTGCTCATCTGTTTTTCTGAAGGAGGCATCGGGGCGGGGGGGACGGGAAGAGTAGGTCAGACAGCTGCAAAAGGGGCATTAACTCATAGTGCTACAGATAGATAACTACAACACTTTCTGGCAAGGCGCCGGTGAGAAGGGTGCACATACTGCCCACCCAGCACAAGCCGAGAGCCAGGGTACCAGTAAGCCTGGGCATCAGCTAACAAAGACTGAGCCGAAGAGGGAAAGGGGCCAAAGGAAAGTTCAGGTCATGCAGCTGCCTTGGAAGAGGCGTCACGCAGGAAGGATGTGCAGGAAGGGGGAAGAAACACAAACTAAGTACAACTGGTTACACCTGAAGATGGCACAGGAGGGCGAAAAGCTGAGCCCTATCTTTTAAGAGGCATTTTAGAGCTCCAAGATGAGTAAAAGATGAAGGGAAAGGACAGAGCTTGAAGCCCCAGTCAAGCCTCCCAAAGTTGAAAGCATGATTTCCATCAGCGTTGCAATGAGCTGCATCAGATGCCCAAGGTGAAAAAGAAGATGGTTGTGGAAAAGATGCCTTTGGCATCATGGAGGGTGGGGCTTAGGCGAAAAGCAGACATGCTGAAAGTCAAAATGTAAGCCCTCTGGTCTCCAGTTTTGACTGAAAAGCTGGTTTGCAAACTCCCAGGTTACCTGTTACAAGGAAGGGAATGCATTGTGATCGCTGCCCAGTGGTCAAAAACCGAGAAATTAAAAGCAAAAAATCCCAAGCCTATGGAAATGTCAAAGGGGAAAAAGGTCAGATGAAATTTTCCTTTCATTTTGACCAATGACATTTTCAAAGTTACCTTTAAAGGCATAATCTGGAAAGCCTTGGGGAAAAACAAAACCAAAACCACAAAAGAAAACAAACCAACTCCAGTCTTGGGAAGCAGATGAAGCGGGAATGCGTGCGTGGGCAAAGGTGGGTGTGTGCACAACAGCAATAACCAGGGCCTGGCTGGAAACCTGGAGCGGCCGGGCTGGGGAAGAAAGCCGCCTTTGCACCAGAAGTAGAGGACAGACAAGCCTGGCAGTAAAACTACTGTGGTCCTATGTGCTGTCGTGTACTAAAGAGTCAGTCTCTTCACTGAGCAGAAAGTAAAATATGTTTGCAGTGACAATCGCAAAAGCAAGCGTTCATGGCTTTTTACGATTTCCCACTTCACCTGTGTCCCCCAGTCAGCCAGTGGGGACCTGGTGCAGCGCAGGCAGCAAACTGCAGTACGCGGCTTTTTGACTTCGCCACTCCCCCGCCCTAGGCTGGCCCGTGCAGCAGAGGCTTCCCTGGCTGCAGCAAGCTCAGGAAGAGCAGCAGAGATCTGCCGAGCACATCTCAACCAAAAATGTCCCAGCAGATGACTCCCAGTAGCCCTGACTACTGCAAATGTTACGGGAGGAGGCGGGTTTCAGTAAGAGTGAGTACCTGCGGCTCCGTGGGAAGCTAACAGGAGCTGCTGGCTCTCAGACTGCTACAAAGCAAAGCAAGACACCTGGAGGCCCATCTTGGACTCACAAATCAGGTGGTCAACATCAGTGCCTCCCCATGCTTGCACCCGTGCTCCTGAACCAGTGGGCTACATATTTGGACTGGGAGGCTGTCACTGGTTCACAGATAGATACCTTCTTGGAGCAACCTGGAGGCACCAAGGTGGTGCAAAACATCCCAGGGAGGGGTGCTGGGGTTGGATCCTTTGCGGGTGCAGATCAGTGACATCAGCAGTGTCACCAGTATATAGCACCCTTGTGTTGGGCATGAAGCACAGCAATGCTAACACGAGGTCAGCAACCCTTGTGGGCTAGCAGAGGGCTCTGGAGGAGGAGTACGATGGCTGGAGAAGGGAAGGACAGACAGCATAAAGAGGGACGCATCTTAGAAAACCTTCAGGAAGGGGACAACAGGTTCCATAAAAGTGGGAAAAATTCATTCTGCTGCTGACAAAATTAGAAATAAAGTCATAATGGTAATAATAATAATAATCATTATAATCCTTGCACTAGATACTAATTAGTAAATAATTATCATAGCAACTTCTTTTTTTTACTTTTTTCTGGGTTTCTTTTTTTTCCCCCTAACCACTCCGAATTGCATATCCAGCCCCCTCATATCGCTGAGGGGTGGAAAGGGTGTTGTTACATTGTGAATTGAAAATGAACTCTGATCCTACGTTCCCTGCTGTCCTACAGTTAATTCTCCACGCAGCCTCAGTGGGACTGCCTTGGGGAAGGAAGGGGACGTTACGTGTGTTCCTGCTTAGCACCCAGAGTACCTGCTTTCCAGATGCACACCTCTTAAACTCTGATTTTCTTGGTGGTTTTCTTTTTCTTTTTTACAAGTAGGTCTAGGAAACAGAACAATGACAGGAGGATCATTGTGAGACAATCGATGTGCAGAATTGTAGCCAAAATCTGAATTCACCAGAAACCAATAAGCTGAAATAGCCACAACCAACTGTCCATAGCCTTGTCTAGAATGGCTTTAAACAAAAAATATAAAGAGCCATGGACAGTCTCCTTACCCCTGTCCAGAATTTGATGTAAACAACATCCATAGAAACTGGGATTGTTAAGAAAGTTTATCCATATATCTGGATAGCAATAAAAAGCGTTTCCTAGGAAACTGTAAAATCCTGTACCAAGCAGTGTACAGCCAAGCCGAGAGGAACATGAGGTTGATTTATATTTTCAAGGTACAACTTTGCATGATTTCTTTTAGATCCTGTGATAATGTACAAGGCGAGCACGTGTGAAGGTCAGGGCTGGTTTTTTTTTTGTTTGTTTGTTTGCTTGCTTGCTTCTCTGAAATGTCTCTTGTGTAACTCATTGGTCTGGGTTTTCATTTCAATTCTCGTTTGTAATAACAGGGCATTACCGCTCCCTGCGTCTGTCCTTCCTGTTCACACCAAGGCTGCATCAGTAATTTCCTTCTGCTGCCAAAGAAACAACGGTTTCGTGTCTTCCCATTTCTTCAAGAACCGCCGCCAGCATGCTCAGGTTGCCGTCAGGGAAATTCTGGGCTTCCCAGAGATCCAGGATCACCCCGGTGGGACTCGATTTCGTAGCAAAATAATTTAGGTACCTGCGACAAGCCAAAAGGAAACTTGTTGTTCTGAGCTGCATGAAGGCTACCTGAATTTATATGATTTCAGCCCATCCCCATTGCTGGTGCTGTCAAGGCGCTCATCTCCCGTGCGGTCAGTGTGACCGGTCTGCAGACACCTCTGCTGTCCTTCATCTCCACCAGGACCCTTCTGCACATCCCTCCCGACCTCACGTAGGCAGCCCCGCTCACCTGTCCAGTTTCAGCTTGTGGGCCAGCATCCGCCAGTCATGGCCCCTGGTCTGGGGGGCATCCAGGCTGCTGCACAGCTTCTGCCTTATCGGGAGGGGGATGCTGAAAGCGCTGGGCCCTACTATGGTGGTGATGGTGCCTGCTGAGTCCATGGGAGGATAATCAATGCCAGTGGGTTCCTGAGGTTGGAAAGCAAGCAAAAAAAAAAAATACAAAAATACAGCAGTTTTGTTTCTGAGTGCAGAGATGATTGTAGAAGTATATCCTCTGAGACTCCGTGCTTTTACTTGCATTAGAGGGGAGCAGCTCTCTGCTAATGAAGCTTTTATGTTAGTCTGCTGAAAAAGAGAAATTTATAACTGACTTTGTGTAGACAGCAGATTTTTTTTCTTTTTTTTTTTTTTTTTTAAGGGTGAAGATTACTATGGCTGGACAAAATTGAGCCCAGCTTAATTAATCACTTGCTGGGAATAATGAAAGATCAGGCACTTTGACACATTTCAGAGCAAATTGCCACTACTAGGGCAGAACAGGGCTTTCCCAGCTTGCCTGGCAGGAGCCCCTTCCTGGCAGCCCCCCAAGCCCCCCACCTCACAACAAGCCAGCACCGGGTTCATGCCACTGACAGCCCTTTGACAGCACCCGTGCTCTCCAAAGCTTCTGATGCCAGGCAGACCATGGGGAGATGGTTAATACCACCCCAGGCACAAGCTGATCCCTCATTTTCATGAGGCCTTAACTCTGTGCTAGAGATAGATGGAGCGTGTGCACTCAAAGGCAGTGTTTCAGGAGGGGAGTCACCTCCAAAGCCAGCCTGTCCCTTGCGGTATCAGGTTGGTGCTCTCTGATGCGGTCTGCCCAGCCTGGAGGCTCCCCGTGAGATGGCTGTAATGTGGCCCCGCTGGGAATAACAGGCGGTTGGCTCTTCTGGTCAAGGATTTTATCTCTTCCTGGGCCTGGAAGGATTTAGCACCCCACAGGTATGTAGAAAGAGGGGCTCAGTAGCTGGTAGGACAAGGGTAGTTGGTCAATTTGGATGGTGGGTTTGCTTAGGAATGACAAGGTCCTGCAGGGCAGCTGAAAGCCCCACCAAACCCCACCAACGCCAACTGGCTGCCCGACCGTGCAGCGGGGATGCTCCTCCCTTGAGCAGCACTTGTCACCTCCAGCTACCGATGCACGCAATGTAAAAAGTGGCAAGCAGGGCTGGGTGTCCTTTCATGCCTCTTACATGTCTTCTCCATTGCTCTCCTTCACAGCAAGACAGGCCTGGGGCCGGGCTGGCAGAAACAGGGAAGCTGCTTCATCTCCACCTCTGCCCAAATCACAGCCCCGGGCAGGCAGAAACACCCATGCAAAAGACTCATCCTTAAATGTCAATTTGTTTGCTCCTCTGTGAGCTGCCTTGTTGCTTTGTGTCAAACTGGCTTCTGGGAGGGCCCTGTAAAACCTGAAATTACTTCAAACACAGGCAACACCTGGTTTAACCCGCCATCACAAATCCCCCAGGAAGCTTACTGGAGATGCTCAGAGTCACACACACTCTTTGGTTTCCCCCTCAAAAAAGTATGCAGAGTTGGAAAGAGGAGAGCCAGTATCCATGAGCAATGAACAGAATTAAACCTCTTTTGCCTCCACTCTTTTATCCATGGCAATTCATTGTCTTCCACTCTATGCCTTTTTTTTTTGCATTATGTTGTTTGGGGTTTTTTTAAGAAATGGCACTTCAAGCATTCAGTGATATTTCTAACCAAGGAAGGTTTATGCCACACTGTAAAGTCCTCAGTCAACATGCCCAAAGCCGTGCTGAAAGCGGCATCCCTACCTGGGCACCAAGGCCCTGCATCACTTCAGGCAACGAGCGATGCCTCCATCGCGATGTCCTCCAGCCGCGGGGCAGCAACATGACCTGCACGGCACCGCCGCTGCCTGCAGGTTCACCCGTGCCGGCGGGTCAGAAGTGGCTGTAGAGTGGTGACTGGTGCCATTGCAGATGGACAACTTTCCCTTCTTATTCTGGGCCAAGGGACGCAAGGACACACTGAGGCAGCACTGCCCTGGCTCTCAAGGTGGCCTGCTGCCCCCAGTGCATCAGGATGGCTGCAGACGGAGGCCAGGTATCCATGGTGGTGCCCTGGGGCTTTTGGGGGTGAGTACTGACAGCGCAAGACAAAAAAGGGGGCTTCAAAAAATAATGGTGGGAGACCTTTATCTCACTTGTCCTCTTGCCTCACAAATTTGCATGTTTTGGCATTCATTGCATTTGTATTTTTGAAGTCCCAGTGGAAGACACTGTAGAAAGCCAGAATAAGACAGTTTAATCTGCAGAAGTTTTACATCCTTTGCAGGGGACCAAAAAGAAAGCCCATGAAGGGAGGATGCAGGAAACTGTTACTATATTTTTGCCGGAGTGACAGAGGCAGAGAGGCAGATCCAGCAATGAAGAAAGGCACCCGCACGGTCCTGCAATGCCTAACCACTAGCTGCCTGCCTCCCCTCAAGAAGGGAATAATGTGCGCAATTTGAAATCACCAGAAGCAAACCAAACCAGACACCCTCTGAAAGCAGAGACCAAAGTACATCCTTACATGACCTAGTTCGTCACAGAAGAACGTGTGAGGAACCACAGCTAAGGTTTCCTGATGCCTGTTTTTTAATCACAACCACCCCTTCCTCTTATGCCTCCAGAGGCATACACATTGGTTTCCATCTTGCTGTTATTATGCATTACATAATGCTGTTACACTTCCAGGTAACTTTTGTCATCAAACCAGCTGAGTTTTAGGATTTTTTTTCTAGTAACAAGGTTGACACAACCCTGTATGCCAGCCCTTAGCAGCCCAAGGTCCTCCTGCCCCTCACTTGGGCTCAGGAACATCACTACATGTCAGCCAAGGAGGATCAATTTTGCAGTAGGCAGCCTTGATAGCAGCAGTATTATTCCCTCCCTCTATTCATCCCTGATGGATGGGATCGCAGCACAAGACAAGAATATTATCCTGTTCCCTCTGAATCCATTACCAGGCCCTATTACACACAAGCAGCTGAAGATGATTATAGTGTATACTTGCATTTCATTAAAGTTACTCTCAGTTCTTTCTCTTCTCTGCGAGGTTAAATTAGAGATTACCTCAATGCAGCACTTATTACAATAATTGTTTATGATACTTGTTTTACCATCTGTCTTCAATGCTGTGTAGTCCCCGGCTGACTATGTAACTTTACATCCAATAACCAAGCAGATGCTATGGGTAATGGCACACACCATCGGTGCCCTACAGTACAACTTTTGTCTGTGGTCTCCCAGCCCTTCCCCAAGTCAGCCAGCAGCGATTGCTGCCCAAGAGCCTGCTCTTCATAGCTGCCGAGGGTACCAGGCACAAAAGCCACCAGTACATTCACTGAAGTCAATGTCACTTCACACCTGAACATGTCACTTGGTCTCAGCCCCAAGCTCGACTGCCCCAAGGAGTGGAAGTTCTCCAGGTGCTACGTAGCATCAGCAAAGATGTTCCAAAACTTATGAACATTTTTCTACTGAAAAATGACAGCCATCAAAAGAAAAATTGTTGCAGATGATAGGATTTGTAGCAGTAGCAAAATCTGAGGAGAAAAATCTGTTGCAACTACACCATCTGATATTCCCTCTAACACAGCAGTTATTATGCAGGATCAGAGTGGAGTGGCTCATGCAAACATATGGCAATGACATTTTCCTATTCTCCTTACTCCCTCTCCAGGGAAATATCAGGCATGATGGTCTTGCAGCTGCCAGGGATCAGGACCATGCAGTGCTTCGCAAAAGTGGTAGGCAAAGAGCTCCTCAACACAGGCACAGAAAGGTGGCACTAGCAGAGAGACCACAGCTGCCCTCCTCCCTCCCTTGAAGGGGGCACGCTCCCTTCCAGAAGAGAGAAACTAAGGGAAAACGCAACAGGAGATAGAAAGCAATGACTTAATCCATCCCTTATGTCCACCCGAGCAGTCAGAAGGAAAATGGGAAGCACTAAGCAGGTAGCAATGGGAAAGGATATACCTCCTTAGCCCTCCCACATTTCTGCAGTCAGATAGAGAAGTGCACCAATGCCATTTACCTCTGAGACAGAGCAGTTGAGCTGGAAGATCTGCCCTTCTCCTTCGACCTGCCGCACGCAGAGTTTGCACACCAGCTCCAGCGTATTCAGGCTGAACCTTTCCAGTGTGAAGGTGCAGTGAAGGTTCCTCTGGCATCCACTCCAGATGTGGTAAAAGGGAATCTCCTGCAAGAGAAAAGCAAAAAAAAAAGAGTATAGTAAGGGAGGGATATGGAATCAGGGCGCAGATGCTGTATGGCCAGAGATTGTAGGCTCCATGCTACTGTCACTTCAAATGGTCCAGGGAAAAAAGCGTCCGTGGCACTGCAGCCTGGCACCAGGGGTTTTTTAAATACCCCTGTGTCTCACTATCTCTTTAGGCCTCACTGCTAGGATCCAATGTCAATGGTTTATGCTGCTCACCTGGTACTTAGCCAGCAGTTTGCTCTTCCAGAGAGAGTGGGCAATGTCATGAATGGACAGGCGGAGGTTGTGGGTGCTTCCCTTAAAATGCAAAGCTTTGGGTTCCTCCAAAAGCTGCCCACCCATCTGCTGCTCCAGCTGGAGGACCTCCTGCAGTATGGTGATAACAAGAAGAAAGCAGTCAGGTTTCATCACGACAGCACACTGCTCTTCTGATTCCTCAAGATCGCCTGCTGTAGATGCTGTAGCTTGTATGGTACAGAAAAAAAATGCACAGGAATTGCACAGACTTGTGTTTTCCTGTGAATTGGAATTGCACAGGTGGATGTGAGTATATACCCCTTGCCCCCATCACAGAGCAGCAGTCCATCAGGGATGCAGGCACCCATGTATCCTTTGGGAGACACAGCGTTATCTGACATGTCCTATAAGCAGAAAGCTTAATTGCATGCAACTATTTCGAACACAAAGACTTTGCACACAGGCACTGTTTGAATCCTGAAATATATCCGCCTTCTCTATCGCTCACCAAACTGGACATCTAATAGCAGCTTTACTATTTTGCTTTTGGAAGCTTTTATTTGCATAGGTCCTGCTGATATGGGACCTGTGCATCCTGCTGGTCCTTCAGCTTGCAGCCTCCTGGCAATCTGCTCCAAGGCAGAGAGGTACAGGAGATAGCAGATGCTTACTCTGAGACTTAACTGTCAAGCGGCATGGTATCAAAACAAGAGCAAGATACTCTGATGGAGCATCTTGTACATATGAATACACAGGTTCGGGGTTACTGAAATATTGATCTTGTAATTAAAAGCTAGTAAGCCAAGAGCCTGGTCATTTTCTGCAGCTAAAAAGAAATATATTCCTGTAACTAATGAGACCACAGTGGATTGTTGCCTACAAACAGCCTAATTGTAGGCCACATGGAAGGCACCTACACGAGCCCCATTAGAAACCAACACAGCTAAACTCAGTTGTATTTAATTACAAGAGCCAACAAACCAGCCAGTCTCACATGGCCAAAGCCCATCACGCACAGAGTGAGCACACTTGAGGAGTATGTGGGCACATGGAACCCCGGCCAACGAACGGAGCCTCCATTTTAGCTAAGCACAAAACAAGCTACTCTTAATCACATTGAGGATCTAGTTAGCATACAGGAAAAGCCCCTGCCCCCGGCGAGCCCAGCACCTGGCAGATACTGAAGCTAAAATGATGTTCATTTATCAGCCATTACAGGAAAAGAAACAAAATCAGGAAACCTTTTAGATTAAGGTTATGCCAATGAATCAGTTCCAGCTTCTTTCCAGTGCCCCCTAATTACCTCATCAAGATGCCTAAAGAGCAATCGATAGTGATTATCTGATTACTATAGATCTTCATTACGTCCAAATTACCTCCCTGGAAGGGCCAGAAGACGACGCACAGCACTGTCTGAGCTAATTGCAGACACCACCTCTCAGGCACGCGGGGTGCAGGGGCCGAATGACCGCTCCTGCCCACGCAGCGCCAGCCCTGGGAGCTGCACTACTGCGGGGAAAAACAGCGCAGCAGGATGCTGCACCATCCCACCCACCAGATCTGGATGTCTAGTTTCAATATCCCACTTTTGGTAACTACCCTTGGTCACCATAGCCCCTCTACGTGCTCCAACTGGAGGATGCTGAGCAGCCTGTGCTTCTCCCATGCTGCTCAGCTAATTAATTCAGAATTAATTTGGAGCCATGATTTGCATAGCCCTTCAAACTTGCAGGCTGGCTCAAGCCATGCGGCATTTTATTTAGAGCAGTGCTTATGCCACTGGCTGGTGCCTTTATACCCTTCTGAGCCGAAATCTGAGCCATGTGTTGCTTGCCCCATGCAAAGGTGGCTCTGGCCATACCCCCCTCTCCCCATCGCCTCTCACCACCCCTGTGAGCTGGGACTTATGCCCTTACGCTCCTCCTGAGGAGGGAGCTATGTAAGGCATCGCTCCATCATCAGCACCACCAGGACAGCCACAACCTCTATTTGGAAAGGGCTTCCTCAATCAACAGGGCACAAGCAAGCAACAGTGTTCAGTCTAAGCTGTTGCCTTTCTTCATTAGAAGGAAAAATACACATTAAAGAACCGAGAGAAGATCACAAGCCTGTTGTGCCATCTTGGGGGCTTTTTTTTGAGGGCAGTTACTGTGCAGCACGAGGTGGGTTGGGGGATGCCACCTTGCTATACCCTGAAATCATTCACTTGCCCCCGGCGTGGGAGGCAGCTGTTTCCACGCGCCCGGCTGCTCAGCCCCTGCCGTGCTGCCACACACAGCTCACACACCTCAATCTCAAAGCCATTTATCTGAATAAACAGATGAGAATAAAGCAGCTGGATTTCTTTATAGTTATTGTATTATTACTTTTTCTTACAGCAGACTAGCTTGGGCATCCCCCTCAAAGTGCAAAAATCAGCCTTAAGAAAAAGAAGCCAGTGCTTGAGGCCACAGCTGCCCTAGCCCTTGCCCAAAAAGCACTTTTGTGAGCATCCCATCTGGGCAGCTCGGGACCCTGCAGGGCAGAGGACACTGCACGCACGATCAGCACAGAGCCCACTCTGCTCCACAGCCCCCAGGAACCCCGCCAAGCCCTTCCCACAATATCCGAGCCCTTGTTGATGACAAGCCATTACACTTCCCTACTGTACTGCGGGCGCCGGCAGTTCGACAGCGAGCGCTTACTCTGCATGATGAGAGGAAAAGCCTGCTGGATAAATACAGCACTGTGTTTTATACCGCAACCGCTTGTCTTCCTTTGGTGGCTGTTAGGACACATCCAGCATACGGCACGCTCACTCCTAGTTGTAAATAGTAACAGAATGCATTTGGTTGCCTATTAAAATAAACACATAATCCCCTACAAAGGCTCTTCCAAACCTCAGACATCCCAGCGTGGGAACATCTCACGCTGCTCTTCCCTCCCCTTGCCATGTCTTGCCTGGAGCGGCCAGCCCCAAGACACCGAGATGTTGCAGCTGGTGCCTTGCTTGCTGCCTACAACTTTCCCACTCTCTCCAAATTACTTTGAACCTCAGGACCTGCTGATCCAGCCCTGTCTGCATGCCTTGTCCCACACAGCCAGTGGTAATTTCCCGATGAATGCCTTCCCTTCAGCAATATGGCAGTGCCAAGGGCCTCCTCCCAGCACAGCCGGGGCTGCTGCAGTGCCAGCTGTTGTGAAAGCATGCAGCAAACACCCCAACCTTTTTTTTCTTTCTAAATAGGCATATGCTGGACCTTGTTGTCACTAATAAGGAGGGGCTGGTGGGGAATGTGAAGCTCAAGGGCAGCCTTGGCTGCAGTGACCATGAAATGGTGGAGTTCAAGATTCTTAGGGCACCGAGAAGGGTGCACAGCAAGCTCACTACCCTGGACCTCAGGAGAGCAGACTTTGGCTTCTTCAGGGATCTGCTTGGTAGAATACCATGGGATAAACCCCTGGAGGGAAGAGGGGCCCAAGAAACCTGGTTAGTATTCAAAGATCACCTCCTCCAAGCTTGGGACCAATCCATCCCAACATAGACGAAGTCAGGCAAAAATGCCAGGAGGCCTGCGTGGATGAAGAAGGTGTTCCCGGACAAACTCAAACACAAAAAGAAGCTTACAGAGGATGGAAGTAAGGTCAGGTAGCCTGGGAGAAATACAGAGAAATTGTCCAAGAATCCATGGATCAGGTTACGAAAGCTAAAGCCCTGATGGAATTACATTTGTCCAGGGACATCGAGGGCAACAAGAAAAGCTATAGAGTACTATATAAAAAAAAGCTATATACCTATAGAAATAGGTACATCGGTGATAAAAGGAAGACTAGGGAAAATGTGGGCCCTGTCCGGAAGGAAACAGGAGACCTGGTTACCTGGGATATGGAGAAGTCGAGGTACTCAATGACTTTTTTGCCTCAGTCTTCACTGGCAAGTGCTCAAGCCACACTGCCCAAGTCACAGAAGGCAAAGGAAGGGACCAGGGGAATGAAGAACCACCCACTGTAGCAGAAGATCAGGTTCAAGACCATCTAAGGAACCTGAAGGTGTACAAGGCCATGGGACCATCTGCAGGTCCTGAGGGAACTGGTGGATGAAGTTGCTAAGCCACTACCCATCATAAGTCATGGCAGTCCAGTGAAGTTCCTACTGACTGGAAAAGGTGAAACATAACCCCCATTTTTAAAAAGGGAAAAAAAGGAAGACCCAGGGAACTCAAGGCAAGTCAGCCTCACCTCTGTGCCTGACAAGATCATGGAGCAGATCCTCCTGGAAACTATGCTAAGGCACATGGAAAATGAAGAGGTGATTGGTGACAGCCAACATGGCTTCACTAAGGGCAAATCATGCCTGACAAGTTTTGTGGCCTTCTATGATGGGAATAAGAGAAAAGCAATGAATATCATCTACCTGGACTTGTGCAAAGCATTTGACACTGTCCCACATGGCATTCTTGTCTCTAAAGTGGAGAGACACAGATTTGATGGATGGACCACTCAGGGGACAAGGAATTGGCTGGATGTTCACACTCAAAGAGTTGCGGTCAATGGCTTGATGTCCAAGTGGAGATCAGTGACAAGTGACATTCCTCAGGGGTTGGTATTGGGACCAGCGCTGTTTAACATCTCTGTTGGTGACATGGACAGTGTGCCCTGAGCAAGTTTGCTGACAACACTGTGTGGTGCAGTCAGCATGCTGGAGGGAAGGGATGCCATCCAGAGGGACCTTGACAGGCTTGAGAGATGGGCCCGTGCAAACCTTATGAAGTTCAACAAGGCCAAGTGCAAGATCCTGCACATGGGTCAGGGCAATCCCAAGCACAGATAGAGGCTGGGCGGAGAATGGATTGAGAGCAGCCCTGAGGAGAAGGACTTGGGAGCATTGGTTGATTAAAAGCTCAATGTGACCCAGTGATGTGCACTTGCAGCCCAGAAGGCCAACCGTATCCTGGGCTGCATCCAAAGAAGCATCGCCAGCAGGTCAAGGGAGGCGATTCTCCCTCTCTACTCTGCTCTCAAGAGACCACCGTGGAGTACTGTTTTCAGCTCTGGGGCCCCCAGCACAAGAAGGGCATGGACCTGTTGGAGGGAGTATAGAGGAGGGCCATGAAGATGATCCAGTGGCTGGAGCACCTCTCCTATAAAGACAGGCTGAGAGAGTTGGGGATGTTCAGCCTGGAGAAGAGAAGGCTCCAGGGAGACCTTATTGCAGCCTTCCAGTACCTGAAGGGGGCCTGCAGGGAAGCTGGAGAGGAACTTTTCACAAGGGCAGGTAGTGACGACAAGGAGTAATGGCTTTAAACTGAAAGAGGGTAGATTTAGATTAGATAAAAGGAAGAAATTCTTTACTGTGAGGGTGGTGAGGCACTGGAACAGGTTGCCCAGAGAAATTGTGGATGCCCCATCCCTGGAAATGTTCAAGGGATGAGGCTTTGCACAACCTGGTCTAGTGGAAGCTATCCCGGCCCATGACAGGGGTTGGAACTAGACGATCTTTAAGGTCTCTTCCAACACAAACCATTCTATGATTCCATGATTCTATGATCTACAGCTGGTTTACTAGGTTCATTTTTCTTAAACCTCCTTCCTCAGACCTTTCATTTCCAGAGAAGTGCAACTGATACGTTCATAAGAGTTTGTGACCAGCAAGTACATGTGCTTGTCCTCCTACAAACCACCAGATAGCTGGGTCTTGAACTCCATGGGTGGCCTTCCAGTCTTGGGGTAGACGTGCCAAAAAGAAGAGCATTAAAATGTACGCACTTTGCTGTAAAAAAGCAGTAGGTACGGGTGGGATGGTGACTTTGCTCACCTTTCCTTACCGAATTGCAAGCTCGCTTTGGGGTCTCCCGCAGCAGAAGCCCAAGGACCGGCCTGCTCCTCAACCAAACATTGGCTGCAGCTTCTCAGGTGAAAGAACGTCCCTCCGTGTTGCTCAGCACTCTCCTGATCCTTTTTACTATAGCACCGAATCAGATTAACTTTACCTTGCAACTCTCCCCACAGTCTATCAGAAACAAACCCAACAGCTCCTGAGTAACACCTAATTGGATTCCCCCAGCTCTGACTGCATTAGCTGTCTGTCCAAGGCCCCGCTGAGCCATTTTTTATGACCTCAGGCCTTGACGAACCCATGGAAAATTGTATTACACAGCACAGGCATAAAACCATCAGGACTTCTGACGCTTGATCGCTACAAAAGATCCTTTTCACTTGTTTTTAAAGAGGAAAAACAATAGCGAAATCAAACTGGGGAAAAAAATTGTTTCTAAAATCCTGGTAACACCAATGCATTGACAGAGGCCAAGCCCCCAGGCCCTGTACAGACAAAACCATGCTGAAGTCACGATATGCCTGCTTCAGCCCTTATACTTTACTGACTTTCTCACATATACTCTTATCCCCCCAGCAAAACCTAGGCAGGCAGGTCTTGATACCAGATAATACTGGGGAGGAAAACAGAGCATGCCTTTTGCAGTGATGGCAGTCACTGCTCTGAAAAACACAGACATCCCCTGGCCAGTGTATGTGGGTTTGAACCCCAATAATTCCCACGCGGAACTGAGGAAACAAAAGCACCAGGATGACTTTACTTAGAGTCAGGCTTTGAACTCGTTTTGCTGCAAAGAGGCATTTGGGCAGTTGCACTGGCTACGATTAAAGGAAAAAAACCCCACCTTTTAATAACCTCCATTCTTACATGCGCAGTTGAAGCTACATATTTCAGGAGTGCATCTATTATAGATACCATCTGTACAAATATAGGTTTTTATAGAGAGAAATAGCAAGTATGGTTATTTATCTGCTCATCTGTTTACAGCGAGTGTGTGTTGGTGTGCATGCCAGAATTACGCAGTGAGAGTAAGGTTATATAGCTAGAGATAGCAACAGCTTTGGTTTATTTTAGTTGCAAATTCCCAACACAAAAAGCTGCACACGAAGAGGTGTAATAAAGCAGTATGAAAGCAGGCAGTGATTAACAGCCCAGAAGCTTCTTTTGTCATTATCAAGTATTTACAAAGAAGCATTTATATGTTTCCCCATCTCTGGGGAGCTGGCACTTAGCATTAAAAATACATGAATAATGAATGAAGCCCCGTGTACCTTATGGCCTTTTAATAATGCAAAAATCCTAGGATTCAGGCTATGATACAGGTAAACAAAGGAAAAAAAGACTGGTGGGTGGAAAAAAGTGTGAGATCCCTATGCAAAGGACAGTTTATAGAGTGTGGGGGTTAAACTGTAAACCAGCAGCTTGCTGTCAAGCTCTTCTTCTAATTGGAAAAATAACCCAGGGAGCAGGAACAGACAGAGCAGAGGGTCTAGTCACTGCTATGATTGCAGTCCTGTGAGAGCTGGAGAGGGGGAGAGAGAAAGTGAGCGGGAGAACAACAACCACCTTAAGAGCATCCTGCGTGTCGTCGAGGCAGTAGACCCGGATGCTGTACTCCAGCGAAGAGCAGGACAGCGGTCCAAAGATGGCCAGTTTGAGACGTTTGGCTGCTGCTTTGGTGACTGACTGTCCCACCAAGGCATACGTGCTGAGGGTTTCTGTCAAGATATGGCAGGCCTCTGGGTCCAGCTGGATATAGCACGGAGTGGTGAAGTTTTCCTCCCCGACCACCACCACATCCTAAGGGAGAAAGAGGCCAAGTTAGAGCTCCCGACCCCTCGGAGCTGCTCTCCTTTGAGACACCAATGCCCCTTTCATGCCTGGATGATGCACAAAGTCCTTGCTGTTTGCACCTTAGATTAATCAAGATTTAAAATTCCTGCTTCCATCTTTTCTCCTGCATAGGCACAGAGAGGGGAGGATTTCTCTGGGGTGCTGGTGGTGATAATGGTGGTAGAAACCTCCTCCTGTCCTCGCTCCCCTAAGACTTCTAACTCTCCTCTGGGCCTTGCAGCAGCTTTTAAAGCCCTGGGAAGAACTAGGCAAATAATGAAAATATCACCAATACTTTATTGAAAAAGATATTGCAGAACCAATCATTCAGTGACCATGATTTAACATCAGTAGTTGCAGGTGTGTTGAAGAAATAACTGCCCTTCACGTCCTAAGCATGACAATAAGGAGTTATAAAAACTCAAGGAAGGGAAGTAACCTCTGAGATGGCCGAGTGCCACATCTACATGAAATATCACCTGCTGCTTCGTCGGAATAATCCTCCGTGACGAGACTGCAGGGTGAAGAAAAAAAATGCATACAGCCTGAAAGCAGACAACCTCTCCACCCTGCGCGTACAGGAAAACAGCTCCCCTGCTAATTTCTCCATTCAACCCTGCGTGTAATATCCTGCACGCAACACAAGGTGCTTTGAATGGCTTTGAGAGAGAGCAGAAACGAAAAGGCAGCGGTGGATGACGGCCGCCTCTTCCAAAGCCACCAAGCAGCACATGATGCTCGGCACAACTCATCTGGTTTCACCTCCGCTGCCTGCAGGTCTGCAGCACAACGCACACATCTGGCAGATGAGCGGCGCAGGCTCGACTGAAATTTGTCATTAAGCTCGGGCCCCCTAGTCTCAGGAAAGGCAAATGTGCCATGTTTGCAGGGGTAGCACGATCCTTCTGGAGGGCACCTTGCTGCAGCGCTGATTGCTCCTCCGCCTCCCCCCAGCAACCGGCTCTGGCAGGAGGCGCTGCCCCCGAGCGATGCTGCAGGCGTGTGCATGCATGCGCGTGTGTGTGCATGTGTGCGTGTGCATGGGGGGCTCAGCCTGGAGGAGCTGCTCCAGAATTGAGTGGAGGAACAAGATGGCCATGAGATGGCCAGGGACCATGTGGACACTGCGGAGGCTGCGCTGGCACCAGAGCATATGCACGGCCGGCGGAGCAACAGCTCTGTCAAGGGCAGGAGGAGGACAGGGGAGAAAATGAAGAGGTGCCAGTAACACACAGACGCAAATAAGGAACATATGTGCGGTGCCAAGAGTCAGGCCGGTGGGGTGCAGATTAGTTGGCGAGACAGACCCGTGTTTGCTGCACACTCCCGCCCAGCGTGAGGAAGAGCCGGTGCCACAGGCAGGGAACAAAAGCAAGAGCCTTTAGAAGGCGATGCCGGACACAGCACTCTTGCTGCTGTCAGCCCAACTGCCTTCAAACGCCACCCTGTCCTCATTAAACCTACCGGTAGGAGAAGGTGCCCTTGCCAAATTAATTATGTGAGACCAAACTGGTGGCAGCAGGTACCTAGGAGCGGAGAGCTGGAGAAGAAGGCTCTGCCAGGACGGCCCAGCCTTGCTGAAAGCATCACTTTATGCTCCAGTTACAGTGGAAGCCCCTTCTGCTACCCTGCCCCAGAGCATCCTCCTGCTGCACTACTGGCAAGGAACCACCCCAGGCTCCTGCCGAGCCTGCACTGCCCAGCAACGCTCGTGCACCTCCCGAATTAACAGGGTGCAGAGTTGGATCTCGGCCGCATGAACTGAATCAGTGATGCTCCACCAACATGTCAGGAGGGAAGAAGAAAAGAAAAGTAATGCCTATAAATTTTATTAAGCTGGCTGATATCTTCATGCTGAAGCAGGAGTCCATTTGCAGCATTATTTTCACTTTCTTGAAAACAGATTATAAATCAGGGGAGTTTAAACTGCTCTGTAAAAAGCATTTTCTTATTTCTAATATTAAGTCAGAAATTATTTTCAGCTCTTCTTTTTTGTTTTGCCTTTTCTCTTCCTTCTCTCCCCATGACTTTGGTCCTGCCATGACCAAAAGCTCAAGTGTCAAAATCCTTAGATGAAGGCTATTTCATGGAAAACAGCCAGAACTAGGAGGCACCGAACTGCCCCAAGACAGCATCCCTGTGTAGGCAGCTGAGATACCTGGTGCACTCCAGTCTGCCCGCAGTGGCCATGCATCTCACCTGGAAAAACCGAAATACAGGTGTCCTGGTTTGGAAAAGCAGCTGAAGGGTTAGCAGAGAGCCCTGCACGCAGCCAGCACGCAGGCTGGAGCTCCATAGCCTCACCTCCCATGGCCCCTGGGCAGCCTGGTGCTTCAGCTGGATCTGCCAGTCCTCCGTGTTCGGTTCCGCACAGTGGTGCATGGTTAAAATGACGGGCCGGGTTAGCAGCGCTCCCGGTGGGCCACAGCTCACCACCGGCGTCAGCAGGGTTTGGCTGTCTTCTACAGGCGGCCTGACAAGGGGACAGAAAGAGGGATACGTTAAGTGAGTTGAAAAAGGCAAAAAGGTACACTCAGGTATGTAAAAATGAAAAATCCTTCTCTTTGTTTTAAGAGATTGTGCAAGCAAAGAATGGGTGGGTTTGGTTTGGTCATCGCCTCCTCCCCCCCCTCCCCCCCTTTTTTTTTTGCCAAATATCATTCATTTGCCAAAATGCAGGTTTAGGTGGCAGCAAATTATAGACCACACTTGCTGAGCACCCCACACTCTGAAGGATCCTTGCAGACCATATGCAGAGGCTTCATTTCACCCACTGCCGAAATGTGGTCACTGCTGCATTTGGCAGTTGTTTAGCAGCAAACAAAAATGAGCAGTGGCTCTTGTAAGCACCACGTGTAAGAATTATTTACTGTCTGGACGAAGAAAATTGAAGAACAAAGGAAGAGAACGAACTAATGAGCATGTCTGAAACCTCCTAAGTGGTATACAGCACATCCGAGACGTGCAGTTTGGGTTCAGAGCCATCACCAAACCCACTGATACCCCATTTTACTTAAAAGGCATTCAGATCTACGAGAATGGCTTTTGAAAATATGCCTGCGGGGAGCAGGTGTCACCGGCAGTGGGGGAGAAAGGGCGAAGGGATAGTAAAGGATAGTGCAGAGGGCAAAACATGCTCGCAAAGCCTGAGATTTCTAGTGATAACCCAGAGCTGTTCAATTAAAAACACAGGTGTTGTCCAGTGCGCTTGCGGCCAGTCACCAGGAATGGGTGATATGGGAAATCACATAAATATATAGGACACACTGCATACACTGGAGTTTGCAAATGTGTGTGTGTGTGTGCGCGCATGTGCGCGCCTGTGTAAACTGTCCCAGACCAACTACTGAGGAGCTTAAAAATCAGAGGAAGCATGAGTGACTTTAACTATCCCGACATCTGGTGTATGACAAATACAGCTGAACATGCCTCATCAACTGCCTCCCTAAATAACACAGAGGACAAATTCATGATCCAGAAACCAGCAAGCAGGAGATGAAAAGTGTTCCATGTGATCTGCGCGTAAAGTCCAGATCTGCCCACAGGACCTCCCATCTTCTGCTCTGGCTAAAGGGTTCAATCCCTGGTTGCATTTACAAATACTTGTATTTACATCTGTATTGGTCTTCGTGGAATTCCTTGAGACAACATTCAATACTGTTTATTTCTGCAAGTCTTTGCCTTTACCAAAAGAAAGAGCAAAAAAAGTAGCTGCAATCTTAGATAACATTTTCAAGGAGGCCACATTGGGACAGAAACTGTCTTAATATCCAATTTATTGCAACTGTTCTGGCTACTGCAAAGATATGTCCAGAGGCATAGCCTAATTTTGCCTACCTTAATTCTCCCTGAATAATCCATTAATCCCACAGAAAATGAAAACATGGAAGACAAACTTTTGAGAAATCCTTTTTCAAAGTAGGACAAAGGTACTTCTGAAAAGTGTCTCTTGTTGCTACAAATGTAGTGGGAGGCTTTTTTTTAATAACATCTGAGAAAAAAAAAGCCCGGCACGGAAAAATTTAAATCTATGCAAATCAGTAAATCCAGATGATATGCATCTGTGGAAATTAACTGATGAATTTACTAAATGACTTAACAATTGTTTCTGAAAAGCCGTGGACTGGAAATAACCAGCTGTGATAGCTGCCTTTCAAAAAAGATGTAAAATATAACAATCTGGACAGTTATCGTGTATTATGCTGGTTATTTTAGCCTACAAAGAGAACACAAAAGAAGAGGAACACTAGCAGATGATAGAGTACTTAGTCCAGCTCCTCTCGTGTGCTGTAAGGATCTCTGGATTCAGATTAAGAAGATCAAGGATCACTCTCTTGCAAGACCAAACTGAATAAATCATTGGGCAGTTTTTGACTAAAATGTTGCTTCTTTTTCAGCCTCATTTTCTTCAGTTCTTTTCCGTAAGAAGCAACAGGAAGCTTGAAAAACGCTCACAGTGTGGTGGTTGTTTTTAATGGCTGTCTACCTTGTGTATTAATGGATATTTGAACACTCTCCTACAGCCTAATTCAAGAAATTTCAAATCCTATAACGTCTTATGAGAAAGACCTTTCAAAATTACAGTATTTGTCTGGAAAGCTACAGATATGACAAGCTATAGACTTAATCATCTGGTTAATCTAACATCATCTAAAAGACTACTGACCCGTGAAGAAGGAAGGAAAAAACCCCAAGTTGTCATAGTTTTTGGACTGAATTACAAAACCAGCAGTCAAAAAGAATATAGGAGGGAATATATCATGATTGCTGTAAAAAAATTCATACAGTCTCTTTTAGGTGAAAAATGAGTTAAAATTGACAAGAATCTGAGCACTGATGCACGCGGTGAAAAAAAGCCAAAAGGTCATTAAATAATATGGTACTGATAAATCATGCAGCCTAAAGTTGTCTCAAAGTAAAATTAAGTTTAGTCACTGCTCCGTGACAAAATTTTGTTAGCTGTTAAATTTTAGGACTCTGATGGAGGGCATGATTCTGCGCCACAACATTTTATATCTGATTAGTGCAAGTATAAAAAATGATGCAGAACACGAAGTTGGGAGGTGCTCCAGACTGCACAGTCAGCACGTGAGATGGGAAGTGGGTGCAAGCATGCAAAGGATATGCAAAAAACAGAAAGGCTTAGTACTTTTTCCCCAAGTTGGTAAACAGCATCTTTGTCACCAGACTTAGGTTTATTGCCAAGCGGATGAGATATGCATGCTCCTGACCCGGGCTTCATGACACAGGACACGTTGATGAGGGAAGAGCAGAAAAATGGGCCAACTGCGAGGGTAGTTGACTTTGCAGTCCCCAGTTGCCAACCAGGCTTGTAGGAGACCAGCTGGAAGATCTCACGCCAAGGCTACCTCGTAACCCCTGACACAAGGAACTGT
>NW_009259032.1:2498339-2512989 GCF_000687185.1 Egretta garzetta | reverse complement strand
TCTTCCGAGACATCTCAAACACTCTGCAGATAAAGGAACTGATAGAGCAGCCTGTAAGATGAGCTGTGAGCTTTTAACTAAAAGGTAATTTGGGCAGGGGGATATCACAACCACTGACTCACTGACCACTGCCTCAAATCACCCACTGACTCAAAAGAGGAGCAGACAGAGCACGCGTGCTATTTAGCATGGGGAGCGGGGAAGGTGTGTCTAAGCAAGGGATAAAAGCCACAAGCTATCAAAGACTCTGGGAAAAAAAATTGAAGATGGACACACCCCCCCATTGGCCGGACCAACGCTGGAACCCGGACCGGTGCGCTCTCTCGCTCTCTCTCATTTTACTCTTTTTTCCTTTGTCTCTTTAGTAAGGAGCACGTGGCGAACGACAAGAATTTCTGCTTCTAGCTATGGAATAAAAGGTTTTGCCTACCTACAGACCTGGTGTTTTGTATACCCTTCTCCAACCACAGGGAATCAGCTGATCTCCTCCGTGTTGAAAGGTTTTTTTGAGGATACCGGCTCCCTTCTCCTTGGGGGGGGGGTAAGGGATGCCGACTCTCTATCTGGATCTAAGCAGGAAGGGTCGGGCAGCGACCTCTCGGGGATAAATCCGGGAGAGGTCCCAGCAGTGGTGAGCCCTGGCTGTGTGGGAAAAGCAAGAGCTTCGCTGCTACCCAACTCTGTTAAGGAATTTAAAGTGATGGGCACCTTAATTCACACTGAGAGTGTTGGCGAACCTGAGGTACCTCTCCCTCCTTGCCTGGCGGGACGTGACACAGATGCGTATCTGAGTCTGGCACCAAAAAGTTAGGGAGCACCGCTGGTCACGATGACTCTCCTCCACCACCCACTTCATGCAGATACTGACCCACCTCAGGTCTCTACCAGTTTGGGGACTGCAAGTGACCGAACTACTTTAAACCTTTAAGAACCGACAGAGAAGTTCTCAAGAGGTGTGAAACAGGGGTCAGTGTCGCTGAACAGCTGAAATCCCAGCTCTACTGAGGTCAGTGCTAAACCTCTTCCTGACTACTGTGAGGCCAGGATGTCTACTCACAATGTGGAAAGCAATGTAAAAAGCAACACAATCATTCAATTTACAGAAAACAGTAAATAAGGAATAATTGCAAGTAACAATGAGAGCCAAAAAATAATGCAAAAGATTTGGAGAGGCTAAAAAATAAAATCCTATTAGTTGCACAGCAGCGCTCACACTTCCAGAGCAAAGCAAGTTCCAAACAGAGTTATTTAGTAGCAAAGAAAAGCAATAAAAGTGAAAAAGATCTCAGGTGAGCTTACTGCAATGCAGCAGGCATCAACCTGTAATGTGACACAGTGGCAAAAGCCAAATCTGATTTCTAGGGCTGTATGGGACAAGGCATGTCAGAGCACGCTGAGGTGCTATTCCCTTTCCTATCCAGCTGTAATGTGGCTGCAGGTAGCAGGGTGTTTAGGGACCACACTGAGATCTCAGAAATAAACACCTGAATCCCGGAGGAATGAGGCTAAACCACGCAATGGCACACAGAGCAGAGCGGTACCCTATGGCAACTGACAGGAAAAAGGAACAAAAATGTCTTGACAGATCTTTTCTTATTTCTCACTCTTTCTAACTTCCAAACAAAAGGATTATGCCTTACTATAGCTAATGAGAACAGAAACAGATGCAGCAGACAAGATATATTATACAAGAGATATTAATCTTTCTGCTTCAAGGCATAAACGCAACACTAATTGATGGGATTAGTAAACAACAAATTCCCCTGAAGACAGGTTATTGTCTAGTCATTCATTACGAGCAATTTTCTGCCTTCTCCTGGAGCAGGTGATGCAGCACCAGCAAAGCCAGGATCCTGGCCTAGACGAGCAAGTGCCTGCTGTAATCGAGTACTGCAATTTCTGTGCTACAGATCGCAGGAGATCCAGCACAACCACAGACACAGGGGAGCATACAGAGCAGGGGAGTTGCCTCCTCTAAAGCAGAAAGACCTTTGAGCAGGTATCTTCAAAACTGTGGGCCAGAACCTACTTTTAGGCTGTTAGCCAAAAAGGAAGCCCAAACCCCAACAAAATCCCATCCACACGTGCTTCACTTCAGGCTTGCAGCAGTCGTGGGACGACTTACTAGGTGGGACTGGGCATTCAGCTGTGCTAGTATGACCCCAAAGTCACTTCACTGCAGGCAAAAGACAGCTTTTTGTTTTGCAAAGATATGACTGAGACTAAAATTCAATCCCCTGTTTAGCATTGCTATTAAAAGGCACTAACAGTAACTGAAAGGTCTTCAGATATTTTTAGATGTCGTCCCATCCCGCACCGCTTATCAAGAACAGTCACCTTTATTTAAAAGCTAACAAACTTCTATTCACTGTATCTGGTCCCTTTGCAATCAAATTTGTGTTTTTAATGGGATTACTCATTCGAAACCATCTCCCTGTAACAAGCCAGACCATATTCATTAAGGTAGCTGTCAGACAGCAGATGTGAGCACAACTAGAGAAATCTCTGCTCCTCAGTGGGCCTACATCGCGCTCCCTGGCACCGTGCGTAGATGTAACAGGCAATCCCAGCAGCTCAGGAAGCACGGGATGGAGCAGGGAGAGGGGAATGGCTACTCATAGCAACAGATGGCAACCCTTCTACACAGCTTAGCCAAAAGTCAGAGGGAAGACATTTTAGTTCTCCTTTCATTGCTGGGGTTTTATTTTTAGTATGTGTTCCTTCTTAGGTTTCAAACTTAGTATTCTTGACTGACCCTGGTTCTTCTTCAAGTCTATCTTCAGAAGGAAAATTATCTGAAAAGTTTTCCTCCCCTTTCCCTCATGCTCTGGTCTTTTTATTTTGAATTTTTCAATTATAATGACTGGCACTTCATGAAATTGTCTTCTGGAGTTGCAAAGTAATTTTGTTTATGCAACTGAGATATAGAAGGAAGGTGGAGAAATGAGATGTGGAAGACTTCAATATCTTTTATTTCACATGACTAAGCTTAGAGTTTATTGGTGAAAAAGGCAACATTGCTCCTTGGATCAAACTCATTGATCAGCTGCGTGACTTTAATATAAAGGCTATACATATACTGTGAAGCCACTGATCCAAATCTTGATATGGCTCACCCAACTATTCTCTCTTTTAAGGTAGATAATTTGGAAGTTGCACAATTTATGTGTATCTTCCACCAGGATCTTCAGAAGCACTGCTTGCTCCGTTCTTCAGGGTTGTCACATTTTGTGGGCACGGCGACATCCACTCTCATTTGCATCACCTCCTGTGTGATGGATTATACAGGAGTGTCCTTCACTGTGCCATATTTAGTGCAGTTCTTGCCTCTGATTAGAGTATGCAAGAGTAGCTCCACCTAAAGCTGTGCAAGCTCGGCAGGGGTTCACGCGGGAACACGGGAACTGCCATACAAGATCAAACCAGTGGTCCATCAAGGCCCAGACCCTGTCTAGCACTGACCAGTGCCAGATGTTTCCAAAGGAAGCATGCAGCTCCACTAATTTAGCTCACAGCTAAATTTGGTTTTTAACCCAAAGCAGTCAAGAAAATCCTGAAGGTTGGAGGTTTATACTCATGCTATTTAATCCTTAATCGTGTAAGACCTAGGCTTTCACAGGTGCTTATGGGAACAGGCTCTTGCCAGGTACTGGTCACAACAATGCGTTTATTTTATAGGTGAAACCACAGCTCAAGAAGTCATCTCTCCTTGCAAATCTCGTACATCCCCAGACTAAGGCAGAGACCATCTGATCACCACTTAAAAAGGAAATGAGCTTCAAGACAGAAACCTGCAGATAGCTGTAAAACATTCTCATAGGTTTGTCTTTTTTCCATTATATCTGTCTATATACACACACATATATGTACGTGCACAAACCCACAAACACACATAGATATCCTTTTCCTCGCTGTAGCTACTTCATAAAGTACATGGACCTTTCCAGGAGGTCAGCATGAATCTCTCATGCCAGTCAGGGATCGGAGCCTGGTAGCTGCTTGCCACCCATCCTGCCCCAACTGATGGGCAGAATGAGGATGAGCTTGCAGTGCAGGAGCAGGAAAGCCAACCTGCTGGCCTATCAGCCTCAGAAAAGAGAAAACCCACCGTGCCACAAGGGCGCCAACACACTTTGAGAAAAACAACTGCCTCCAAGTGACGATTATCGCAAGCCATCAGAACCCCAATTCGCCGCAGAAGGACAGTGCTATTAGGGTGACCTTCCTGCTCTCACATGCTTTGATGGATATGAAATGGAATAAATAGAGTGTCTTGGAAAGCTCTCCTAACCAATCTGCAAGGCAACACGAAGAGTGATATTACTGGGTTATGAAGTCTCTCAAACGTCTGTACTACAGGTTTCAGAGACTAACTGCGGAAACGTATTAGGGAAACAAAGGAAGGGAAAGAAAAGGGGAATTTGCAGGACTCTGAGGATAACAGACTTCCTGTTTCAGCTCGACCGTTCAGAAGTAATTTCATATTTCTACAAACAAAGCGTGAGCTAAATCTTAAGTTGCTGGAGGTATGTGAGCTGTGATGGTACACCCCTCTGTTGCTGCACTGGTTCCATTGAGGGTAGCACTACGGGGTGAGCACATTCTCACCTCAGTGGCAGTTGTGCATCAAGATTCTAACTTAATTTCTGATTATAACACCCATTTTATAGTTTCCTATATGTCCCATTCCAAACTACATTGACACATGACAGGACTTTTCAGCCCATACACATTTACACAGTGCACATGAAAATAAACACCAGGTCTCACAGGGTTTACTGAACACACTCCAGTTACCACTTTGACAGGAAAGTGGATGTCTGCAGTTAGTCCTTACTGTGGACTATCACTCTCTGCTGGGAGAGCTTTAAGAGTGCAGCAGCGGATTTAAAAAACAATTACGCTGCACACTAACTTGTGGTACCCATACGACTCCAATTAGACAAAGCAACGTCTGTGGCCCATGCAGTCAGAAAAAAAGAGGCTTTGATGGAGCTGCAGCTCTGCTACAGAAAGTGAAGTGTCTGGTAACACAGTCCTGCAGCAGGAGACCATTACAGCTGGGTGCTGGGTGCCACTCACCCTTTTCTGCTTCGTGGGCACCTGGGGAAAGGGAGCAGGTAACAGGGGAGGATGTTACCCTCCTGCAGTGTTTAAGCCCTTTTTGGTGACTATTCGGTTCCAAGTGATCTAGACAACACCCGAAAAGCTCCATTTTAAATGTCCTAGAAGTGGTTGGTTTCCATGTGCATGAAGAGCCTGGCATGCTGGAAGGGCGCTGAAAAACTGCCATAAATCAAATAAGGAGCTGGGGTCTGTGTGCCCAGGAAGCGCCTCCCACCGTGATGGGATGAGCCCTGCTGCCCTGACGGCCGAGGCAGCTTGCTCGCTACTCTCCTCACTTCTCAACATCTGCATTACAGGGGAGGATTCACACCTTCCCGTTCACTTCTGCAGGTGCACTTAAGCACACTTGCTCAGTTTGGCAGAACACAGCGCTTTTCCCGATACAGGTTAACCTATCCTTCCATCCCCCGTGTGATCTGCTGAGTAACAGCTATCACAAAGCACGCAGAGGAGGCTTTATGACCCTCGAAGAAAATAAATCAGACTGGCGTGTGACATTGTTTGTCCACAGCTGCACGAGTAAGGAGGCAGGGATTCCCTCCATAACTGGCTGGAAAGAAAATAATTGCACATATAGCTCCTCCTAGGAATGAAATAAATTTTTTTTTTGCAAGCATTAGATATTTTAAAAAGGGACATTTGGAGGCAAGCTGAATAACAGGGGATGCCTTCTGCTTTTAATTTTTTTTCTTCCTTCAGGAAAGAGCCCGTTTTCAATGCTGTTTATAAGTGTCTTTAAAACACAGCCAAAAGTAATAGGAATACAATCAATACTAGATATGAACAGAGACACTTTTTCTGTAGCTGCAATTAGCTATTTTCAAAGAGCAGGCGATGAATAATGTATGCAAAAGGGTGGGTGGAGGGGTTATTTATTTTTTTTCTTTAAGCAGATTATTTTATCATGGGTGAAAGACTACCAAGCTAAAGAATAGTGTTCAATATCACACAGTGTATAAACAGCTGTGGCTTAGCACATAATAAAAGCCATTAAGGGGCTGAGCCAAAACATGTATCTAGCTATGAGGAGGGGAAAGAGGCAAAGTACCGTGTAATGATGGCTTAGATTCACATTTGCCATTCAGCCTTTGTGCACATGAGTCCATTCTGCAGCCTAAGATCTTGCCTTTCTCTTCATTAGGTTTTCCTAAACTGCTTCAAATGGTATCTTGGAGTTTTCGGGAACTCTTTTTTTTTATGCCAAAGCTGCTCGATCACTCAGTAGACATTAAGATCTAGAATACAAATTGGCCACACATGCAGATAACAGATGAGAACAACAGGGGTCATCCCAACATTGGCTCTGGGTGGCCCTCGGTGTGCTGTCCCTGGGGCTAAGCAGGACAACCACTTGCCTACTTCTACCTCGGAGCAAGGAGGGGTGAAGGACACCAAAAGCTTTGGCTCCATCCACTTCACTGCATGGACTAGCCAAGCCCATGAAGGGTAAAATAAAAATTCGCCTTCATTGTAACAGGAGAGGAGATTTTCCAAGCCAGGTGCTCGGGCAGCTGTCCCTCTGCTGAGCCGATTTGTCACCTCACTCCTCCGCTCCCTTCTCCTTTGCAGCACGGGTCTTTATTAAGAGATTACCTCACACCTTCTCTGCCGCACCAAACTCACGCTGGCACATTCTCCTCGCTTCTGGCTAGGATTCAGCATCACCCCAGCTTGAGGGCTTGCCGCAGAATGCAACGCTTGGTTAGAAAAGCAAAAGTCTGAGCTGGTTCTGTGGCAAAGTTTATCCTTGGCTTTGCTCGCATTGAGCTCCAAGTCAGCAACTAGCTTCAATGCAGTTGACTTTGCATAAGCACATTACCACAGGTCTTTAGTTACTACATTTTTCCCCGCTGCTAATATACAAGCAAATAAAGGCAGTCCTTTACCTCATGTTCTCCTTCCTGTGAACTGTCACATACATTTCATAGACTCTTCCTTGTGGAACGGCCCCCGCTGGGATCAGCAAGCTTACTCCTGCAGAACACAAGAGACACAAAAGACAAAATGGAGAAAAAAGAGGTGAAGAGGAGTGACAGGAGAGGCAGAAGACTAAGCCTGTGATGCCCGATTTCCACCCAACTTCGCCAGCAGACTCTAAATGACCTCAGAAACTCAGGAGAAAAAGTATTTACTGCAACTCTGGTGTCTCTGGTGGTCAGGTGGTCTGTTCTTACTTCTCTTGTGCGTCAGCACTGAAATAGGGGAGTGGAGAAGAGGATTTTCTTCCCTTCCATTTTATTTTATTTAAAGAGCAGACAGATGGTTACGCTGCTGCTTACTTTGTAAAATGATGGAAAAACGAACAACTCTGACTAAAACTTCCAACAGCTGTAATGGGACATCTCTCCCTAGGCAATTCTTACTTAATTAAAATTGAGAACGAAAGACAGTGCAGCACTGTCCCAGGAAGCAACAAGAACTACTTGTTTTCTGAAAGATGGCTTCTGCAACTGGTATACTGTCTTTTAATGCACTCAGCTTCTAATTAGACTACCACCGAGACAAAATTGGGCTTCTTGGTATTTTGAATGTGCCTAGTCCTGTAGAGTGCCTCAAAATTCAGGTATCCAACCTTGAAAAAAAATGTGGGCAAATATGTTCTGTGCCCTTTGCAGTGCTGGTTAGCTGCACGCTTGATTACAAAGCACTGTTCTTACATTACTGACATTTCAGGAATGTAGCAAGTGACCTGCCAGAAAAGAGAGAGTCCTGTCGGTACACGACAAACATGGCACACGGAGCAGCTATTTCACTCTGCTGGACACGTCTCAGCCAGCTGTCTTTGCAGATGTGGATTAGCTGAGAATCAGTGGCAAGGATTTTAATACAGTTATTACTACGCAGCTGAAAACAAACCTCCAGGCCGATTATTTGCATATATACATATGCACAAGAGAGGCTTAATAGAAACTTTGCATGGCCCCGCCTCTCCTCTTTAGCATACATGGTTTGGTTATGCTGGTGCCCTCCCATGTGTCGGTGCACAGGGGCTCAGTCCCATACCTGGCTTTGAAGGGGAGGGATTAGCTAGGAAACCATTTTCCACGAATGCCTTCTGACACTTGTTTCTTTACAGGCCTGTTACGACCTTACCTGTGCATGTTCTCAGCTGTAACAGGGCAGGCATAGCATAAATGAAGGGCTTTGATCATATCACTAGGAGGATATACATACATCTAGAAGCAGCTCGGAGGCATACACGGTAGCAGCCGACAGATTGATGTATTTTACAAAACTTATTTTAATCATTTTGAAGCAATAAATAACCTTTTTTTTCTTTACAAATTGATATTAATATATGTGAATTAAATGTGTCTAATAGACTTTGCTGATGACATGCACCACCGTGGCAAAAGAAACCTGAGTATTAATATCTACCTCCAGCTGCTACTTAGAGAAATGTGAAATCCACGTATAGCATGAATTTCCAACATTGCTCAGCAGTCAGCACCAGATATCTTCAGGTAGTTCAGCTTTCACTCAGGCTTTTCAATTTAATAGCTATTTTTGCCCCCTGTTCCACAGTAGCTCAGAGAGGAGGGCTAGTGCTCACCGACCACTTTTGGCTGCTTCCTGGGCAGTGTGGGGCTTGCGTCCTGGAAGGACCAAACCACCTAGGTCCCAGGCCACCTTGGCGTTTTGCTTTCTCCATAACGTCGACAAGCAAGAAAAGATCCAGCAAAGGAGCAAGAGACAAGGGTCAGCACTACTTCCTCGGTCAGGGCACTGTGCTGTAAAATGGCCAAGAACTGACGACCACAGGGAAAGGAGGAAGGCAGAAAAGCTGTGAGACCTTGAGCTATTTCATCGGGGAGATTATGGTCTCACATGTACTGTGGTCCTACCTGGACTGAGAGCTCCAGAGAAAACAGGCAGGGAGACTCCTGGCCACTGTATAGCCTGCATGTCCCCCCCATCCAGCGTTCTACATGTTTGATTCGACTTCAGATGTTAATGTTTCTCTTCATTAGCATGCCAAACCCACGGGAACAGCCAGGTGCTGAATTTCCTTTGAATATCAACACTTCACGTAAGAACCAAACAGCAGTATGGCTCTCCTGAAAAACGCGACTGCGAGAGCCGAGCTCTCCCAAGGCTTCCCAGTTGCTCCCTGGGTGCTCTGAAACTGCCTCCCGGTGCCAGCGTGGCTTGAAGGGAGCCCAGCAGCCTGGCCTCGTACTGTATGAGAAAGAATGAGCAGCACTTTGCAATTACATCAAAAGGCACTCGCTGCTCGGTGCCCCTCTTTCCTAGTTGTAAAACCAGTAACAATATGTATAGCAAGGAGAGAAACATAGAAAAGACACTTCTGGGTATGTAATGTGTGCAGGAAAAAAGCCTTCCAAAAATTAGCATTCTGCTGTCCTACTTGAGTATGACACAGTCTGAGATGAATTGGAAGTGGAACAACCAGTTTGTTTTTTAATTAATTTGTCCTTTTTATGTGTGATGACAAGATTGAGGCTTTCTGGCTTGGAAGCCCTTTTCTAGAGCTGCATGAAAGGAAAAGGTCAAGGATGCTAAATCTCACTTCTCACAGGGAAGCTCTAAAGCCTCACAAGACTCAGAAAGTGGCTAAGAGCCCTGCAATATTCTGTTAAAAAGGTGGCCAAGACTTTGGGAAAAGAATACTCAAAGTACCTCAGTAGACCTGAATGGGTGGAAAAAAAAAATCTGTTTGTTCTGAACAAAGACAAGGCAGAGTCCCAGGAGTGATCCTGCTTTTTCTTCATAAAAGCAAGCTAACTCCACTTAAAAACAGAAACCAACTGAGCCTTTAAGCCAACAGAGCTAGCACTTACCTGAATTGGGAATTACTAGGTGACCTCCTAAAGAGTTGAAGGTCCCAAATGCAGTGCACGATGGGTCTGTTTGCCGAGCAAGGCTCTGGTTTTTCATATTCAGGGTCTCATTCTCCAGCAGAGACTGTGTAATCTGTGGGGACAGCTTGGCAGAGAAGTCAGAGAGGTCATCCTGGGGAGTGACTGCGCCAGAGGTGTTATAAACCTTGATTTTCAGGTTGGGCAGAGGGTCCAGGATGGGAGAATTGGTCATTGGGATTTTATCAGAGACGTCATGCAAGGCGTAAACTGGACCCCTGTACATGGCTGCAGCAGAAGTGAGGTCTGGTGGTACCGCCAGGAGGTCTGCATTGGAGATGAGAAGGAAGGACTGTATTACTTCTCTATTCTGATGACTTTATTCTGGGCAACGATTTGAGTTTGCATTTTGCATTTGGCATTTCGTACCAAAGGTTAAGATATGCAAAGTCCTTGCAGACTGACCTTGGTCTCCTTTTTCATGCATCTCTTCAGCAAACTCCCAGGGCCTGTATTGCCCCAGCCACTATGGAACCTAATTGTCATACAAAATTACAGCACGTTTCTGCTCTAAGGATTTTTCATTGGGATTATTTTTCCAGGCTGCACTCAGATTTCTAGCATGACATGCTTCGCTTCAGGGCAAGATGTTCTCCATACTCAGTAGATCTAGTTTTATCAACTAATACCCCCTCCCTAAATGCAAAGTGAGAATCATTAAGCAATTGATCTAATTGGTCTAACCACAGCATTCCTGAAATAAAAGACAGACAAACCCACAAAGTCATTGTGCCCACGACTACTCCCCACAGCAGGGGATTAGTACCTGCATCAGAGTTTTTGGAGACCTGTTTTAAAACTATCCCCAGCAAAGAAAATGACACTTCTGCTAATCGTCCACGTGACAACTCTCTTGTCACCTTAGCTCTTACTTTGATTTATTCTTTTTGCACACATACTGGGAAAAAAGAGGAACTCTACAGCCTAAATACAGGGTCTGAAAAAGCCAGCACTAACTTTAGAGTGGGTTTTTTTCTGGCCAGTGAAGTCTGGAAATAATCAAGCTGCTATGCATCAGTGATAAAAATGCTCATTATTAAATTATGTACTACCGCAACTTCTACATTGTCTGTTGGAAGTACAGTACTCCTTAAACTACTATTTATGCCTGCGGAGACAGGGCACAGTAAAAAAGGCTATTAGTGAAACAAAGGGGAGGAAGTTGTGATAGAATTACTGTACTGTAATATCACTGCTGTGATGAATCCTGCCTCCGTTGTTTCCGTCAGAGCTTTCCCTTTGATTTAAATTTGAGCTGGACCTGTATTTCCATAAATGTCTCTGTGTTTCACTCTCACATTCACGCTCTCTCTTCAGAAGTTAAATCCCCCTGCTTTATGCTCTTGAGCACATCTGAAAAATGCCAACGTGGGTTTTCAGCACTTGACCATCAGAAACAAATGGATATCATCTTTCTCCCTTTTATGAAGTGCCAACAAGCATCCCGCGAATATCATTCATGCAGCCCAAGAGACCATAACCTTATAGCGTCTCCCTGAATTGGTCAACATGGAGAGAAATGACAACTAACCTTGCCTTGCAGCCTTGATGTTAACAGGCTGAAATCCCCCATTTAGCGCCGAGGAGTCGATAATATCTGACTCAAAGTCTCGGTGGTTCTTGCGATAGACAAACAGGGCCACAACCACGGAAATAGCCAGGCACACGATCACGGCTATGACGATCCCGACGTAGAGAGCAACATCATCCGAGTCAGGAGCAGCTAGAGGGAGAGAGGCCGGGAACCTTGAAGAAATGTTCTCCTGACAGGGACTTTCAAGAAAACACATTCTTATAATTCGCGTTTCCTGCAGATATTTACTACTTTTTTTATAGGTTAATTTAAAATCCATTTCCAAAGCTATATAACAGGTCTGTGCCCTTTTGATGGAAAATTATCTTTTGATTTCTCTCTAACTTGTGTTCTAACTCTTTACCTATCTACTCATTCATCTATCTAGTACCTAGGCTGTGAACTACTAAGCATAACACACATGAGACTTAGTATCATGAAACAAATTCACCCTGCGAAATAAAATAGTATGTCTTAGTGATATAGCATCTTAATATTGGTATTTAGTGGTTCATCTGATGACAAAAAAAAAGTAGGTTTTCAAACTTGAGAAGCCTTGTTTTTTAACTAAAAAAAAAAAAGGTCAACCCCTCCCCCCCCCCCAAGTCCATTTTATATGGAATACCTGGAATATCAGGATGTGTCTTTGAGATTGCTTTTTTTCTGAACTATAAAGTGTCAAGCTATTTTTCTTTCCATGCATTTCCCTTTAAAAAAAATAATCTAGTAAAACAGAGAATCAAACACTGAATTCTCATCAGTGGCATTAACACATCCATATTTGGCTACAAGCCGAAGCAAGCACAAGAAGTAATGTGGTAATTTACGAAAAGGAACCCAGATTTATTAGAGCTGTCTTGCGAGAAAATGGCTATGATATTTCTACTAGCTGTTTATACCATATCTTCAGCACTAATTCCAGGCTAATCTCTAGCATCGTTATCCACTCGACATTTTTTTACCAAAAGGTCTGAATATATGACCAAAATTTGATGTGTTTCTATACAGTGAAGAATCCCAGTTTTAGAGATAGTGTAATGTAAAAAGGAAGTGCAAAACCAAATCAGACTTTTTTAGTACCCCATTTTTGTTAGTTGGAAACATGTGAAACAATTTTTATTTTATTTTTTTTTTGTTCCCTGCCTTCTAGCCATTTCAGCCAGGCTGCCCTCCAGCGCAGAGGTGAGAGCTGGCAGATGTTGAAAAGGACTGATCAATCTCTGTAAGCTCTTAGCTATCAGACCTTCAATGCACCAGCCTTGAAACACCACATTTTTTTTCCTCAGCAGTTCAGGAAACAGATCTCCGAGTTCCAGCGCAAAGAAAAGTTACCCCTCCACCACATCTCTTCCATTTGCCACGGAAATTTTAACGAGAAGAGGGTTCATTCTCTCCAGGCTCTGCCTCTAATTTTCTCTTCTCCCAGTTTCCTTGTGCATAAGGGCCGTGATCATTCTGTGTCAACCCGCTGACAGCGAAACACTGCGATGGCTGTCAAGAGAGCAGCATGCCACTTACGCTGCCCAGTAGGTCCCTCTTTGCCCAGTCACACGGAGCTGGCGTAACAGTAAAGCTTGACCCAAGGAACAGAACCAAATTAGCACCCAGGAACGTAAAATCAAACGTTAAACTTACAAGAAAATCCATATTCATTCTGTGTTCTCTGTTCAGTTGAAATAGGATAAATGAAACCTTAAAAAGAAAGAAATTAAACAAAAATGGGAACAAAATCAAATTAATGAGGAGAACAAAAAAGGGAAGCATGAAAAATGGTTTAATTAAAAAAAAAAAGAAGGAAAAGAAACTGATGGCACTTTAAAATTCTGATACAGCACAGAATTATGATTTTGCATCCCCTGTCTCCTCCAGAGCCTTACTAAGAATTAATAAGCAGGCAGATTGAATTTCTAAGCCAAAATCGGTCTCGAGTCACTAACTTTGGAGTGCTTAAAGTCTTTCTTTTATTGAGCATAAACTCTAATGGATCTAATTTATTTCAGACATCAAGGGTCATTAGCATACGGAAAGTCTTTTTTTCCCTATCCCTGCCATATGCTTTAATTCCCAGGACATGTTCGGTGAGGCTCTAAACAGTTTTTTTATTTAATTATAGTAGCTTGCTGTTGATCTAATAGAGCTAAAGGAGACCTGTCGCCACTGGTCAGAGGTTAAATACCCGTTCGCTGAGCAGAGTCCATGCACAAAGCCCTCTCTCTGTATTTCCCTGGAATTATTTTATCCTGGCTTTAATACATGCTCAATAGGAATTCCTCAGGGAGCAAAGAATTTGTCAGCAAACGGGAAACTGAGTGGCTTCTCTTCAAAATTATTACAAAATCAATGAGGCCCCTGGGGTCATAACATTATTTATTTGAAATCATTGCAAGCACCGTATATCGACAAAATCATAACACAATTTACAGCTGTATTTTGGAACGGATAAATAAGAGAGATCGTTTCCTTTGTCTTTTCTTTCTAGAGCTCCTACAGCACGGCATGCTGGAGCTGCTTAGCTCCTATGCGAGTCCTATGAACTTGCTAAGCACCTCCCAGCTGCTTTCCATCCGTATGGAAACAAGTGAAATGCTCCCAGTCCTGGAAAGGTAAATGACAAATCCAAAGTAAGAGGGGCAGTCTCTGTCAGGGATGGGATTAGAATCAGTGTAAGACCAAAGGTACCTCTCCCCCCATCACCTTCCCTTCAGTGCTTTTGAAGGGAATTTCACCCTTTGCCCCTCGGATCGCACTGCGAGGAGCTTGCACAGCCAGGGGCTCCTGCCGGTGAAATGAAACTGGAAAATGCACAGGGCCACATTACGGGCAGACCGGAGTAATCATCTCCAGCTCCCCAAAAGGCTGAGCTTGGGCACTCGGCATCTGTTGTGCCTTACACAGCTCTTCCTGCTTGGCTGCACGGCTTGCTAATGAAGACACCACCTATCCCGATCTCAGGTATAAACATACCTCCCCCCACCAAAGTTTCCAGACATTAACTACCACATAAATGCTACCTTAACTGAACTACCAGCTGTACTGGGTTTGTGAGGCAAGGGTTTGGTAGCGGGGGGGG
>NW_009259032.1:2416394-2497829 GCF_000687185.1 Egretta garzetta | reverse complement strand
GGGGCAGAGTGTGAGGAGTCCTCCCCCTGAGGAGGAAGGAGCAGCAGAGACAGCGTGTGATGGACTGACCCCAGCCCCCATTCCCCGTCCCCCTGCACCACTTGGGGAGAGGAGGCAGAGAAATTGGGAGTGAAGTTAAGCCTGGGAAGAAGGAAGGGGTGGGGGGGGGGAAGGTGTTTTAAGATTTAGGTTTTATTTCTCATTATCCTACTCTGATTTGATTGGTAATAAATTAAACTGCTTTCCCCAAGTCAAGTCTGTTTTGCCTGTGACAGTAATGGGTGAATGGTCTCTCCCTGCCCTTCTCTCGACCCATGAGCCTTTCGTTATATTTTCTCTCCCCCGTCCAGCTGAGGAGGGGGAGCAATAGAGCTTTGCTGGGCACCTGGCATCCAGCCAGGGTCAATCCCACTACACCAGAGCAAGAAAAGCTCCTTTTTGATGATGAAGTTTCTTTCTGAGGCATCATGGGGCAGATTATATTGTCTGTAATATCTATTTAAAACTTTATTTCACAGCAATGATTGCAGTCTCATAATTGCTTTTAGAAATATTATGTTCTTACGTTCATTTATTTGATTCTTTGAGGCAAGTTCACCTATGTGTACTCTCAACACGCATACTCAATCTTTTGTAATAATTGCTTCCTACTTCTACTAGTGTACTCCAGGTACTGGCCATAAAAAGTCAGGCACGCAACTTCTGAGGGCTTGAGTGAGTGCTCAGCAAGTCTGGGCATGAATTTACAGTACCCTAGTTACTCCCCACTTACTTCCCAGACGAATGCTGAGGCCCATATTTAGTCAACCTCAATTTCAGCTATAGCCTTATGCCCAATATTTCCTTCGGCAAGATGTCTCTGGAGACCAAGAGGCAGCCAGCAGGAAATACAAGGTACGAGGACAAGGTGGAATTTAAGCTGGCTGCATCTCTGAATGCCTTTTTGCCTCATACTCAAATCCACTGGGAAAGCTGAGGACGTCTCTCTGCACTTCGTGTGCCCCAGCATGTTCTCAGGGGAGCCGGCATGGGGCAGCATGCGTCCCCCACCTCTGCATCACCCCAGGAGCTCGGGCTCACCCGTGCACAGCCGGAAAGGCCATTCCTCTCTCCTTACGTTGCATTTCAGCTAGCAAGTTTTGCATTCAAGTCGTGCGTCATTCCTGCCATGTCTGAAGTGATCTAGCAACTGCCTCTCAGCTGGCAAAAAAGGACTGGATTAGCTGAGATATTATTGAAAGCATTCTCTCCTCCCAGGAAAATGGAAATCCGAATTCCAGTCTTTTCAGCAAAGTAAACAAGTGTGGTCCTCAAATACTCTAAAAGAAATTTACCTCATTGCAACCTCTCCATAGGCCCTGTTTGTCACAAATACTTATTTGCATCTTACAAGTTTGCACAGATTATCTTACTGATAACTACAGAGAGCATCCTTGCAGCTACATAAGAGTGACACCAATTTCTTCAGCAGAAATGTTTTGTGTGTGTATTCAAAGGCACGTCTATTGAAGAGTTGGATGAGGCGAGGATACTGCTTGCTGCTTCCATTAGCCTCGCAAACCAACGTGCTTAGTAAAGTGAGCTTGATTTTATTCTCCTGCGTGTTCTGCAAACTGAACCAAGCACCCAACTCCAGCCAACTGTTTCTGTGCAAACATAGACTGGCTTGCACAAGTATCAGCCTGAAAAACATGTGGGTTTTACACAGAAGGAAGGCATGGCCAAGGCGGAAAGGTCAGGGGCTGCTGAGTGAGATGCCATGCGTTTGAGTCACGGGCATGCCAATTTTTTGCTGAGGGCCAAGAGTCACAGCTGACCAGCCTGGCAGTAGATGGATATGTGGCCAAAATAAAGTCCTTGCTGAGGTGACGGCAATACACAAGCTATGCTGTGGTGGTCATACAACCCTGCTTGCTGACTGTGTGTGGGCAGGCTTCCCTGGCTGAAGCTAGCAGAGACCTTACCTTGGGTTGACTTTCAGCATCCCAGCCAAGCTGGCAACCCCAGCCATCCGCTGCTCAAACGCCAGCTCCATTCACACTTGCAGATTAAGCGCATTTGTCGGAGATCACTCAAACGTGGCAACTACAGACACCTTCTGCCATTTGCACAGGACTTTTTAGAATAAAACTACTTTTAAACAATCCTTTGTCATGAAAGCGCTCTTCCAAAAGGCAGGGGGCATTGCAGTGGCAGCAGTAAGCGGAAGGCTTGCAACCATGTGCTGGTGGTGGTGGCTGGGCAGGAGGTAGGGTTATTGCCATGCTCCTGGCACAAGAGCGCAGGTATTGCTTTAGAAAGTTGGCTTTCACACTGGTCCCTCTGACTATGCCTTCAAACAATGAGAAAGGACATTTTCATCAGATAATGAAGCAAACCTGCTGGGATTAGTAACTGAAATAATGAAAAATGACTTCCATCCTCTCTTCAAAGTAACTGCAATGAAAAGAGATTTTTCTTGTGGGTTTTTTTTTTTTTTTTCCTCCTTGTATCAACAGCGCTGCTTGGCAAGTACCTGAGGGACTTCTACCAGGATCATCAAATTTTTAACGAGGGTGAATTTAGAAAGGTGCTGGTGGGTTTGACTCTGGGAAGGCTGCTGACTCACACTCGGAGCAGCTGGTTTCACAGTGAGCTACTCGCTTTGAGAAAAGTAATTTAAGCTTCCTCCTACAGCTTGTTGGGAAATGTACATTTTCAAAGGGGCTTTTGATGTTTTGTTGTGTAACTTACTGCTGGATGAGTAAAACAGTAATAATCATACCTTACTCTTGCATAGTCCCTTCTATTTGAGGCTCTCAGAAGCTTACCAAAAGGGGATATTTATTTCCCTCATTTTACAAGTACCTCACCCTATGTCATACCTGGAGAATCAGTGGGGGGCTTGGGTTAACGCACAGAAATTGCACCACTGTAATTGCACAGTAAATGCATTCATTAAAAAGCCTTTAATTAAATTGATGTTTCTCCATGCATTCTACTTTATATTCCACTTTAGGCTTGTAAATACACTTTTTGTCCCTGTGGAAGTGCTTCTATTAAGTGTTAAAGGTGGGCTTTTTTTAACTAACTTAATTACACTCACACAAATCCCTTCTACAAATGCAGATGTATCATTAGAAAGGCACATTACATAGGCATTGCCTATTCTCTTCCTATAAAGCATGTGAAGAGCAATTTAAGCACCTTTATAATGTTGTAACACACTGGGAAAAGCAAAGAGGGGCGTATATGTCAGATTGCCCTGAAAAGATAAACCAGTCCAATGTTGGTATATAGAAAAGACTTCAGCAGGCTCTTTATCAATTTAGTTTAACTGAATTCCAGCGTCAGTCGCGCTTGCACTGATTTGGGGAATTGTGTCCACTTAACTAAATAGATTTTGAAGCTCATTTCATTAGTTTGGTGCAGTTAGTGAAGGCAGATGATCCTCAAACGCTGGAAGGCCAGTCTGAGCGTCCTGGTCCCACATGCCTTGCTCTGACCTTCTGGAAACGCGTTTGTGCCGAGGCCCCAGGAGACGCGGCGGCGGGTCTCTGCGGCTGAGCGGCCTCCAGCCTGCCTGCGTGTGCGGGATGATCGCCCGCCTTAGGGGGGTAGCTCTGACAAATGTCAGGCTGACCCTTTTTACAGCGTGAATTCATCTGCTGTGGTTTGGGAGGAGTAAATAAACCTTCTGCCAAGTTGGGGGAAAATGAAGCATTTGGGATGGGAGAATCTCAGACCTATGAAAGATAATTGAGCAGAGATTATGGCACTGACTCCCCTGAGGCTGAAATTGGAACAGTGTCACCAAATAGTCCCCAAAATAACTTTTCTAAGCTCTCTTTTTTTTCCGCTGGGGAAGAATCTACCCCCCTCAGGAAATTCATGGGCATATATACACACACATGGTGCTCAGATTGGAAACTCAGTATCGTGACCATGGGCATCCTGAAATCCTGTGATGATACCTAGAAAGCCCTGGGAATATACTGCCTTGGCCTGCGAACTGGCATATTTTAAAGACAACTTTTATTCCTGTGTTATAAAACACTAGGTCATGGCTTCATGCAGAGGGAACTTTGTAACTGCCTCCCCTTTTTGGTCCTTAATAGATTTTGCTAGCTTTCTAGTCATGCTGAATTTGTATTAATGGGTATCAATTTTAGAGTTAATTGATCGGATTATAAAAATATTTTACTCTGTTGCTTGCAGAAAATAAAACATTCACATAAGAAAGAAAGAAAACCTCCCAGTCTTCCATTTGTATTTTCCCCAGCTACTTTGTCTCTTCCCAGCAAGTAGCCAGGTGAGGCAGTGAAGTAGCTGAAGGTGATCCTTCTGGGCATTTATTTACTAGGGTTTATACAGTTTGGGTCATATTTACAAAAATATTTACAATTATCCTGCAAAGAAATTGCTTTCTACCATTAGCTGCTGAGGTCACAGTTAATGATACATATTTTGAGACTGCATCAAGGTCAGTGAGAGTTGGAGGCACGCTTTCATTTAATAAAGTGAAGATTGCATAAAGCATGCTGTAACTGCTTGTTTCTTTAATGCATCGTATTTTAATCTGGCACCACTTGCTTCTAATCTATAAACGCTCTTTACCCTCTATGTAGAAGTTTCAAAAGGAGCTAAGGTCACGTAATTACGCGGCCCTCTAGAAAGCCTAGCCACATGACATGTCTCAATAACATCCTGTGGCAATGAACTCAACAGGTTGAGCATAATATATTGTAACAGCGCTTTTCTCCCTTTTGGCTCCAAAGTCAATGCCCTGAAATAGCCTACAAGAAAAGAAGAGGCCACTCATTCAACAGCTGCTTTTCTTTCTCTACTTTGATGGTTTTATCCAGTGTAGCGACACTGAAGTAGGAATAAGTTCTTGCTGGCAACAGGCTCTGAACCAGAGAGCTATGACAGCCAGATGAACAGAGACTAATTCTCACATGTAGATGCCTGAGATGTGAAGGACGCAGTTCTTAGTCGATTTAAAGCAGGTACGCGGTGCATACATTGCGACATGAGTGTTTGCCAGAACCACCCTTTGTTTCTCTATGATACACACACGTCAGACAAGCTCCAGTATTTAGTAACCCAAAGCCAGCAAGCTGGTAATTTTTCCCACACCAGTCCCAAACAACATGCACCCAAATGCTCTTAATTCCCACAATGAGGTCTTTTTTTCAGCATTAATCTAGTTATCTTCTTCTTTCCCCAGCTCCAGTGCCTCAGAATTTTCTTTAAAATCTTTGGGCTTAGCTGAAATTTTCTATAATCAGTCTCAGTCTCAGAAATTATCCTGAAAAATTCAAGTCAAATTATGCTAAGAACGTTTTTTTGGGTTTTTTTTTAGTTTGGTTTGGTTTTGTCGATTTTTGAGTTCAATGGATTTCAATGGGTAAAAAATAGTATATACTGCTGTTTCCAAAGTCCAGGTTCTAGAAACTCAATTTCTTTCCCCTTTCCTGTAAAATGCCATTCTCAATAAAAAGACAGCCTGAACCGAAATTTTGTAAAACTCTGCCCTCCTCAGAAGAGACATCCAGCAATTCTAAATTCTGAATTCCATCTCAAAGAGACATTTTTGAGACAAAGAGGAAAAAAGGCACATGCCCCTGCAGCATTTGCATTGCCGTGACTGTGGGAGTGACCTAGCATTACTAGTCCTGTTTCCATCTTATGCCTCCTTTCGCCTTACCTAGTTTACCATTACCTCTCAGCAATCCTACAGCTATCACCAGCTTGCTGAACTCCTTCATTATATCTAAAGGAAATTTGAGATGATCAATACAGCGCGCAAAGGCTCAAAGCTTTCAAAAGAAACTTCCAAAAGAGACTTTTGAGAGCTTTCAAAATGCGAACTCAGATGCATTGCAATGCTGTAAGCTTCCATCTAGTCCCTGTGATGGACAAGCAGTCGTATTCTCATGTTAGGAGAAGGAATTTAGGAGACTTAATTTGACGTCCTGGAGTTTTGAATTGCTCCGTGCAGGTCCCACCATCCAGAGACTGCGACTGCGCAAACTTCCAGTATTTCCTTTTTTACAAGGGGGCAGATTTAATGGTACAAGAGCAACCTTAGAGTAAACCCCATAATCTGACTGTTTAGTAAGGCTTCATGTTCACTTAACATATTGCTAATGAAGATTTACCACAGGAGAAATATTAACAATAATCATTGAATTGTAATTGCTGTTAATTGTTTCTCTCCCCTGCTATTTCCCAGGAATTCTAGCATATAAAGAAGAAGATGTGATATCTTATACCTTATTTGTGGTAGTTAAAAATTAAACAAAAACAACAACAAAAAAAGTCCCTGGAGCTGCAGAAAGTCTCAGACAGAATGTGCCCAGCTGCTTCCTATAGTTGCTATTCTAAAGAAAGACCTTCATGTCTGCAGTAATGATGCTGAAGGTCAGATATCATATCAGGCATCCCAGAGATAATGCACAGCAATTTATTTTCCTTCTAAAGGACTAATTATTGGCATGTTCGGGGTGGGCTAACAAACAGGGAGCTCGAGCTTTTGTGACTGATTATTTACTTGGGTATTATCTCAGATCTTTCCTGATCGGGTAGGTTAAATGGGGAGTCTCTCTTGTTCTGTCCTTGAACAGGAGTTTATGATATTCTATAATTAAGATTGCAACAATGGTTTCATTTTAAATTAGATTCCTGACATTTTGTTAGCATTGTTAGAAAGGTCTTGCTTGAGTTTAAACATGCATGTCATCTGTGTGGGGGTGGGGGAAGATGGAAGAGTAGGATAACTCGTTGCTAAAATTTGATGTGGATTAGAATAGGCAATTTTGACATTATGCAATCTTTTACAGTTAAGGACTTTGACCTTTTGGCTAAATCTTTTGTCAGTCTTTAGTATCTTAGAAGCACAGAACCTTAATGTTGGGTTTGTTATGCGTGTTTGACAGCAAAAGTAAACACATGTCTAGCATCGCAATTTGCTAGATTGTGTATTTGCAAAGTCCACGTTTGCCATGGCTGAATGCTAAATAGACTTCCTGGGGTTTGCTTTGTTTTGCAATTGTAGCGGGACAAGAGCAAAATGGGTTACAGGGAGAGCTGAATCAAGGACATGGGGCAGCACTTGGAGAGGGGACACAGGGCAAAAACAAGATGAAGGAAGGGACAGCTGGGAGGGGATCTAGAAGTGGGATCGAAACTGTTAGGACTGCTGGGAAAAAGGCTTGTGGAAAGCATGAGTTATCCGCATGGATGTTCAGTGACACATATCGAAATCTTTGGCAGGTCCACAAGCTCACAGGTAAGGTGACTTGTATTCTCTGGCTTTCTGGCTTGTAACCTCAAAAATCCCTGAGACGACAGAATCAGCTCAGCGTTCATTTCCCAAATTACAGAAACTTCCTTCCCCAAATTACAGAAACTTCCTTCCCCAACATGAGTTTTCATTTAAGGATGCTGCCAATGTTTTTCTTCGTCCTTTATGTAGAACACAGATTTAGAAATAGAGTGCTGAGGTTTAGTCCTGATCCTGTCACTGACTCCCTGATGAGCCTTGGGCTGCTCATGTAACCTCACTCGGCCTGACACCTTGCCAGGGAAGCGAAAATCATGACACATACCCAACATTGTACATGGTAAGGAAAACACAAACGCTCATTATTGTCACTGCATGGTTGGTGTTTTTTCCACGATGAAGTGAATGTATCAGTTAGACTTTATTATAAGCTTGCATTTTTCTTTCATCTGAGTAAATTTTTTTTCAACGTGCAGAGGAACAAGGGAAGAATAAAAGAAAAACCCAAAAGAATTAAGAACGAAAACTATAGATGGACAAAATTGGGGGTTCTCTTCTCTCGGCATGGCTATAATGTTTTTGAATTAGCTGAGATTTTTCAAAACAGCCTCGAGATCTTAGAGCACTTGACTTTCATGGAAATTACTGTGGAGGTGGCTTTTTCTGAACTGACTGGGGTGAGACACAGCGATTTCAGTGTCCTGGGTTCTGCCTGTGGCTCTGCACTTCTCTCAACACTTCCATCTGCTTCGAGCAGTAGGTTTTCTAAGCAAGAGCTCTCAGTTGCAGAGGGCCCACCAGAGTGTGGACGCTTCTCAGCTGGGGATTTCTCCTGCCGCTACAATATAAATAAAGATGAGTCATAACTCTGAGATGTGTGCATAAACTCCCCTGACTGCTACATCATTACATAGTAGTTGGGTTAAAAACAGAATAACGCATCGTATCAAATAACATTACAGAAAACTTCCTCTAGGAACAGATGAATGAAACGCCTCCTGCAAGGGCTTGGTGAAACAGGCCAGGTGGCTAAATCATTATGCTGACAGACTGAACGTATTAGAAGTTCTCTCTTGACCCACATGCTCTTAATAAAAGGTTTTATTTCATTCCTCTGCACACACGGGCTTCTGTTGCAGCCTCCCTTGAGAGAGCTTTGCTTACCTCCTGGAGCCTGGAAAACATTCCCCTGCTCTTTGCACACTAATCTGCTCTGGAGGACCAGAGGTCCTCATCAAACTGCTCTGCCCTCTAATTCTTCCCTGAATGCTTGCTTTCAAAACAAGCCAAAAAGGGAAATGAATGCTTATTCCATCAGAGGTTCTGGCATGTTACATTAAACAAGCAAGGCATGTGCAGAATATATATGTTTCGGGAAGAAAGAGATGTTAGTATCAGGTTAATCTTGCTTTCTACTTGAGATCTGTGTATAAACAGGCATGAGACTGGAAAAGGGCAGTGGTTAACCGTTTCGTGCACAAGCATGACAAACCGCATTTTTTCCACTCGCTTAGGCACTACCATTGCGAGAGGGAACCTTATGAACTTCAGACTGCCTTTCAGACGAGGACTTCAAAGCGCTTGGCAAATATAGATTTGCTGTCATCATGTCACATCAATTCACTCTCGACCAGAAGGCTGCCTGGTTTTAACAAGGAATGGAATTACTAGTCTGATAATAACATCTTCACCATGGTATAGGTGCCTTTTTCTCAAGCGGTGTATCTGCTATTTGAATTTCCAAGTACTTAAGCTACATGCACGGAGAGAACTAAAGTGACCCGAGAGTGAGTCCAAAGTGTTGTCTGTATTGACGGGTGAATCTTTTCATCCATTCTTTGAGTGATAGTAGCACATCTCAGCCTTTTCATGCTCATTTATTTAAATCCAAAGCAACAAAGGGAAAGTCCACATTGGATCCGATGCCACTTGGCAATGATTCACAAGTGGAAATTTCCTTTTGGCCCTACTCAATGACGGATTTGTATTCCATATTGTGAGACTGTGAACAGTTTTCACTACACAGAGCAACCGTACTATTTATGTAGCTATATAATCCATAGTCCTCAAGCGACATGTGCTTTGGCATTACCTCGCTGTTGTAAGATAGCTAGCCCTGTGTTTTGGAAAAAATTGAATACACAACTTAGCCAGCCTTTCATGAAAAGCCACAGTGGTCTACTAAAGCTGAGAGCTGAAGAAAAGGCACTGGTTGTCTCCCTCCGACCGTGCTAGGGCCAACCCTGTGCACCACAGGCATGATTTCAGAAAAGACCAACAGCTTTACCAGCATGCACAGGCACCAACCTCACGCCTACGGACTTTAGGTACTTATTTATTCAGAACAGGGAGAATACAATTCTGAACACCGTCACTTCAGATCCTCAACAGAAAGGACACGGGTGACGTGCTCTGAGCGTGACAGCCGCACGTCACAACTCACGTAATAGGCCTTCAGCATAACCATCCCACCCAGCCAGCTCCCGCGTTCTACACGTTTGCATTCCACACATAATGCAAAGCAGCATTTGGCCTGCCAGGGCCTTTTAGCAGTACCGCACACATGATCTCACAGGCACTCCAGACTGGGCCCAGCAAAACACTTCCCCTTGTACTTTGCTTTAAACATATTTGCAATCTAGTGAAGGGAACTAATGGTGCTGAAGTTTGAGCCGGCAGCGGGGTGCTTTGCTTTCTTAGTCCCCACACAGAACACCCACCAAAGTCATTAGGCGGGATGAGTGGAGGGCTAATTGCAGTATTTTGGTCTATAGCGATCCCCTGCGAGACGCAGTGTGTGCCTTTAAACGTGTTGTTCCTTGCACTGAAGTATCTACCACAGTACTCGCACTTCAAATGGGAAATAATGCAACTATGGAGGCAATAATGCAACTAGTGTGGGTGGTAACCAGCCAATTCTTCTTACACCTACAGCATATTTTGTTCCAGAAGACCATATTAATGCTATTAGGGGAATTACAAAATTGTTATAATGGGACCTGCTAGGCAATATTGTGTTTTTGGAAACTTAAAATAGTAATGACCGCCCTAAATTTTCACTACAGTTGCTTTTCTTCTTCAATTCAGCCTGCTGTCTCTCTGCAGGCTCTCTAGTTTAATGACTGTTAATCCTTTCATGTTAACAGAAAAATACTAACTACTGGATACGGGAGTGTGTGTGTGTACTAGCAAGATCATTAGTCTGAATAAATGTGACAGCAGAGTTGCACAAGAAATGCCACAGTTAGTGGTAAGCACAAACTACAGCTTTGGGTGTAAAATACTGTAATTACAAGGGATGGAGAAAGCTCCACAGTTTTTATCCCCACAGAAATCGATAGTGGTGCAGACTGCTGCTCTTTGCTGGAGCAGGGGCAGTCTGATGAAAGAGCTTATTGATTTATCCAGCTGATGCTACTGTAGTGAATAATAGACTGGAAGAGAAAGGGCTTGTAAATTAGACTCATTCAATCCAACATTTTCCAGGATATCTTTTATGTATGGCTATATAGAGATATATATTTACAAGTGGGTTTTTGTCAAAGCAACAGCCTAGCGACTCCTGGTAAGAGGGTCTGTCTCCAGTCTGTCAACTGCACTCACGGTGCTGTCAACCTTCAAGCTCTCCCTAAAGACTGACACTAAGGAGGAAGCACCAGGGCACTTAGGAGCAGGATTTGGCTACGGTGCAGGTAAGCAGCTGGCCAACACCTCTCCTGCAGGGCTACAGGCACAGAGGAAAGGTGGCTGTGTCTCCCCCCATGCCACCTGTGCCGTGACAGACCCACTGGCACAAAGGCATTGGAAAAGTCTCCTATGGATCCACAGGTCCCTGGCTAGGAGAAACACCAGCGCCAAGTCAGCCCCCACCAGCCTCAAGTAACGTGGAAAGAAACATGGTGTTTTAGGAATGAAAGGAGTCCTGTGTTTCTTCTTAGCTCAGCAAGCAGATTTGCTATGAATCTAGAGCCACACCGGCAAAAAAAGTAAGTGTTCAGATTGGGTTTGCATAAACTGAGAAGGAGAAAGAAAGAAAAAAAGAGAGAGAGCAGCAGGCATGCTGCCACCAAGTACAGGGAATCAATCTTCTCAGCAGTGATGGATCAGGGAGCAGGACTGTAAGTTTTACAGGTATATGAAACCCCGCGAGTATAAAGACACCATTAAAACATTGCCATTAAATTCCAGCGCTGAAGGATGATCACAGCCCCTGGAGCCAAGCAGGTCAATACGTGACTGTATATTTTTCATTACCATTTTTTATATACATATATATGAAGCAGAATAGGATGCACAACAGCCTTACCCTCTCTCCCGCTGAAGACCTCTGCTTTATACTCAGCAGCCACTTTCACAAATAAAATGCAATATACCATCAACAGATAAATGAGATCCCTACAGGGCTTTTATTTTGCCGTACCATTATATCTACTTTTCCACAAGATTTCTGCTTAAATGGCTCTCTTTATGCACATACACAAAGATGACATACACCTGTCTAAATATAATCCGAATGCAAAGAGCTCTTCTGGATGAGGAAATGTATCTTTTCTTCCTAATTTACCATAATGACTTATTCACACTGCTAGAGCTAGGGGTGCGTTAGCTTCCCCACTATAAAAGTCACCTAGGTGTTATACAGTAAGACGTGGCTGGATTTTTTTTTTTCCCCCCTATCTTTAGAAAAGAACAAGAGAGGAGGTCTGAATCTCACCCTTCTGTCTTCCCCATAAAAACAAATGTTCTGAGGAATTGCAGCTTTATCGGCTGCTGACATTGACTAATAGTTTTTAAAGTGATGAAAAGTGTTTCTGCAAGCCACGCTAAAGAAGCCTTCTTTGTAAATCTGGGAAACCTCAGAGCAAATGGCCATGCTGTGCCATAGGGTAGCTCAGAGAGCGCTGCCAGCACAGTAGCCACCTATATGGCACTTATTCACAAAGCAGACCTATTTATTAGCTAGTAGTGTCACTCTTCTGTCATCGTGACTATTTCTGTCAAAAGTAACCTGCCTTGGAGAATAAAAAGTCCTGACTCCTTTTTCATGAGAGAATTCAAAGCATTATATGACCTGGACAAGTAGATAGCGGACAGTTACAGCGACAACTCTCTGGGAATCAGAGAGCTGAGGCTCGACAGAGAAGTACTGCAGAGAGACAGCACGAAGGAACAGGAGAGAGGTGTATGTGAGGATTTTGGCTCAGGTTATTGTGCTAACAAAATGTGAAAGGAAGTTTCAATGCACCAGCAGAACAGAGTCAACCTAATTTTTGAGAAGGGATGGGGTGCAGAGAAGACTAATTGTTATCAGCATATGTCAGAATCACACTACAAGCCTACTTTTTTTTTAATTCTTGCTCTTATTAGTCACAAAGGTGGGACCACAGCATGAACAGGCACAGGCAGAAGAGACTTCAGTGCCAGTGCTGATCTTCATGAAGCTGCAGCATGCTGATAACTGTATGAAGTTTGCATAGGCACTGCATAGGTACAGGGTAGCTCTTGCTACTACAGGGCACCTCAAATTCAAAAAGGGACATAACTATTATATGTAGAAACACATGCACCCACCATTCCTGACAGTAAGAAGCCACAAGCTAATCTGCTTTGCCAAATTTACTCTTTTGAAAATGCTGCCTTTGCCCTAAACCCTCTGGTTTTCATTTGCATTGTCATGAGAGTCACTGCCGAGCCTCCTTGGACAGATGCTGAGCTGGTGTTAGAGAGAAGGGCTGTCTTGTGGGGAGGGCAAGGGGGAGAGAGCTCTGTTATGAGACTTTCTAATTCACTAATTTCTTCACTGCTCAACTTCATAAACCTCAGACAGCATTACATTCACCTTCAAGGAAGAAGAGTGGGGTGACCAGACTGGTGAGAACTGGATTAACTAATTTCTCCATCCTATAAACGATTCTGTGAATTCAAGTCATTGATGCTGATCTGCAGCTATTGCAGGTTTTTCTGTGGCCACATACATCTCAGATCCTGGAGCCATCACGGCAGCACTTACCCTGCATGCAGAGCCCGTCGGTGCAGTTCTTGGACTGCAGCACCAGCCCCTCACAGTCCTTCCCCCCGTTTTTCGGCGCTGGGGCCGTGCACTCCCTCCGGCGCCAGTGGGTGCACTCCGTGCCGCAGGTGGACCACTTGCTCCAGGACGTCCACTTGCCATCCACTGAGACAAAGAAAGGACATGACTTGTTAGCGGGGTACATAAAAGTGAGACCGAGCGAGAGCGATGCACGGCTCGGCACAAGCCAGCCCCCAACTCCTGGCCATTCCCAGCAAGGCAGAAGGATCGTCAGCCTGCTCTTCTTAAAGTCCTGTTTCTGGCCTGTAAATGCACATTCGCTCTCCCTCTCCTTTCTCTCTGCCCCAACCCCATTTCTGTTCTTTCCTCCCCTTTTTATAAACTTGTCAGCAGTTCATCTGTGCTCACTGTGTACAAGTCGGGAATCTGTGATTTTTTTTTTTTTTTGGCATTTTTTAACGCAGAGGTTAAAGTTCAACTTGGCCAGAAATTCTTCTTTAGTAGGAAGATGTTCAATGTTAAATAGTTTTTATTAAAAGAAATATCTAGAGGCACTGATCTATTTCACATCAGCAGAATCAGGAATGTGTTTAGTGCCTTTCAAAATCCCACAAATGATTTTCAAAAGCACTACACTGAACAGCTGAAGAACAAACTATGAAACTGTTCCAGTGACACAGTCTGAGCCAGGAGTTTGTCACTTGAAGTAGCGATCCGAGATGAAATTCTAGCTTTTCAGTTTCACCCACCACTAAGACCTGGCGTCAGATGACCAAGCTTCACAAGCTGAAGACAACCCTACTGCCACCGACCTGAGTGGGACTGCAGAGGTAGGAAAGCACTGGACAACAGGAGAGATGGCAGAACTTTTGTCACAGAAAAGCCACCAGCTACCTTGTGTGTCCTGGAGCAATTTTGTATTTTTCAGAGGTTTACATTTAAATACCTTTTAAAGGTATGCATGCCCATCTCTTCCCAATATAAATGTCTTTGTACTTGAAGTCAGGTAAATACACATCTCAAATTTAACATCCACATCCCAGATGCTCCACTTGCTGTGACAGCTGGACTGCACAGACATTGCAAATATATTTACACTACAGTTGCTTTCTATATTCAAATTCCCGTCCTTTTCCAGAGCTTTCAATCTTTATCTCCTACAATTTGAAGCTCTGAATGTCCCCCAAATCCCCTGAATTACCAGGTCTGAGACACCGGTGCAAGCTGCATGCAAAAGTGGGTCTGAATCCTCTCCTGCTTGGTATAATGTGCTCACTCTTTTATCTACTTACGTAATATAATTTCAGATTCATTCACTGAAATGTTGGATTTATTAATAAAGAGGAGGAGGCTTTTGTAATAGTCTTCTGAAATGACTGGTGAGAGACAAATTATTTGTCTAGAGCTATGTACTGTTCATACTGAACCTGGACACAGAGTGGTGCAAGCTATTTTCTGAACACTCTGGCCCTCGCAGAAGGCACCGCCATTGAGTGGGGCAGGATTGGTGCAGGTCCTCGTACGCTTCTGAAAGCCTCTCCCGCATCGGCTGTTACAGACTGACCACTCAGTCCAGGTGGACCAGCCTCCATTCACTGAAAAGCAAGAGAGAAAGAGTATGATCGCATAAGCAAGCCGTCCTGCTCAGCCCAAAGGCGCCTCTGGCTCCATGTCACACTGCCTCTGACAGCAGAACGTCACAAGTGATGGCTGGGTGGGGCGTGACGAGAAGCGACACTGAACAGACACAAGCCCACGTCTCCAACGTACCGCTGGTACAGCATGCCAGACGTCGTCATACGAGTCGCAGAAATGCTGAGGCTGAATGAAAAACACCGTCCGATGACTATTAGGGCTGGCAGGTGACCTGCTGCCTTCTCCTGCAAACCGACCTGACCCAGCACTAAGCACCTGGTGGCGTGTGTATGGCCGAAATCTCTGCAGGTTCAAAGAGCACCCACAGCTCTGCCAGCCAGAAGCCTGCACTCTGAAAGCTGCACCATTATTCCAAAGGGAGATAACCCGAGCTCCAGCTCATTCTCAGATGTACCCATTATCTATGCATGCTAAGACACCCCCATGCTTTGATTAGAAATTGGTAATTTTCTTTCCAGAACGTAATTTCAGGATGTCATGACAACTTCACCCACCCCTCTGTGGACATCGCTGACGCACGTAAATGTCCCAGCACTTCCATAATAGATATTTAAGCTGTTCAGAGCGAACTCATACTAAATGCATTTTTACTATTGGACTTTGGGAAGATATTTATGCTGACTCTCTTTTTCACACCCCTCAATTTCTGGGATAGATGGATGGGTGAAGAAGGAGGTGTGCTGCTCTATCTAATAATGTCATCACCAGGGTATGGATAACATACTAACTGCTCAGATTCCCTAAACCCAAATGTTAGTGATACAACAAAGCCCTTAAGCAGCTCTGGTAGCAAACCCCATAAAAATGGCCGCTCCCCTACATATGCCTCTTGAATGCCCTGTTGAAAAAAAATCCTGTATATGTATGAGGAAGAGTTACAGTGTGCCTACATCTTATGGTTGGACTTGATGATCTTAAAGGTCTTTTCCAACCTAAGCGATTCTATGATTCTATGATCTTTATGTTTCTGCATTCATCACAGTTACAAACCACAGTGCTCTTGCGTGGTCCATCCCTCAATATCACAAACACTGCTAATCAACTCAATTCAGTCAGTTTTCTATAAAAACTGAACTAAAAGGCCCTCATTGTAACTTCAGGGAGGCAACTGCTTACAATTAAATCTAACTGCTACCCTGAATATGAAATGAATATTAGGGATAATCATAGGGATTTTTTCCTACTTGTCTATCCTATAATTAAGCTGATTGTAAGGAACACCAGGACAGTCAGCTGGCACGTTGTCAGAGCAGGTTTTGTTCTGGTGGATACCCCTGCCTGGGACGCACCGGGGCAGTAACTTTGCAGGGGCAAAGGCTCGGACTAGTGGGGCAGAGCTGCAGCGCAACCCAGCCTGGAAGAGACCCCAGGAGGGCATCTCATCCACCCCCCCCACCAGCCAAAGCACAGCCATTCTCAATATTAGATTGAGGCTGCGGATGCAGACACAGAATAATGTTATCTCATGCTTCATAGTCCCCTGATGTTTATTTTTAAGCTAGGTTGTCTGCCTATGAACTACAGTCCTGAAGTGCTTTGCTACTTTGCCCCTGACATTAGAGTATGTTTGGGCAGTAGGCACCAAAATTTAGTTGATTTAAAGAGATATAAGAAGATGGAAGATTCTGCTGTGCTCTGACCAGTATCTGGAAGCACAAACTTCCTTTCAGTTTTCCTCTCATTCCTGAAAAGCGACGCTAAGAACATGAAATGCCTTGGTAGAAAGCAATGCCTTGGACGCTCCTGCTGGAGGAACTGCCCTAACGGCTCTTTGCTGCATCCAGCCGGCGTGTGTTATGGCAACAGGAGCAACCACCTTCTCTTCAGTGAGGCAACTGGCTGTTTGCGTAGGTGCCTGTTCCTCCTTTAATGCCGTTGTCTGTCACCCATAAGCCAAGCCACCAGATCTGTACTTCTGAGTATTTTTGGTAAAGACCCCTGACTGCAGTCGCTGCACATGGCTGCAAGTCAACAGGCAGCACAGGCGTCCCAGCCTGGTCATTTTGCACCCCCCTCCTGCCCCACCGCTTGCTTTGAGCGTGTGTCCATCCACGTGCAGCAGGACAAGGCATCACTTACCATAGACGATCACCGTCGCCGTGGTGCTCTTCCTTTTGGCCACAATGTTTTTGGCGACACAAGTGTAATTGGCCGTGTCAGAAAGCCGGGCTTGCTTAATGATCAGGTTGTGATCAATGGTGATGTAAAAATTTCGGTCTTCCACTGGATCAATCACCTCTTCGTTCTTCAGCCACTCCACCTTAGGGTTTCAAAGGGCCAGAGGGGAGGCAGTGAGTCAGCACCAGGTCACACCACAATGGGCACAGCATCTGTGATTGCATTGCTCATCCCAGAAAGCGCAACGAGTCAAGGCACATCACCAAGGACTCACCTGAGGCACGCTGCCAACTGCAATGGGACACCAGGGCAGAAAGGCGGGAGAACACCCTTCATGCCTACCCTTTCCATCAGGTCCCCTTCCCTCCCACCCTTCCACACAACAGCTGTCTTGCCTTGCCTCCAAAATACCAATGCATTTTCAAAGGCTGCCAGCTACTGTACAAAGAGCTGATCTATGTTTTCAGGGTCTGAGGTAAAGGTTAAGGAAAGGGTGATACCTTAGGACCGTATCTACAAACAGAAAATCCCCTTACAACATCAGAAACACTACAACAGCAGAGAACTCACCTGTTCTTCTGTACGTCGTGTCTATTGGGCAGTTAATAGCACAGTAACCTTGTACGTACCTGGGTCTAACACAATGAGGCCCTGCACGAGTGTAGGTCCCACTAACAAATTACAAACATGCCAATGTTTTTAAGTATACATGCACTCACACGTACATGCATATTATTGTTTTGCTGTAATCAGCATTAAACAAAATAGAGACAGTTACCAAGGAAATAGGGAATCACAAAGACTACATCAGTGCTTATTTTTCCCTTTCCTTTATGTAAGCTATATTTTATTTTAATAAAGCGTAATTTCCTTGGTTACACAGAAAAATATTTTCACATGTGATTTTTAATCTAGACAATGTTCTCTTTATTGCCTTCCTAAAGAAACACCCTATTATACCCCAGCTGACTGCTGCGAGCCACCCTAATGTAATTTGGCTGCAAATCTAGTAGCTTGTTTTCATTTGAACTGAGCGTGCTCTAAAGGATGGGACTGGGGCCCTGGATGGATCAAAACTGGGCCTTCATGTCACTGGATCATTTCAGCTTGAGCCCAGGATTTAAATAAAGGAAAAAAACCATAAACACAATCAACTTGCCAGACCTGCGAGGTGCTAACTGCCAAGACCTGCTCTCCCAAACCCCACTTTTCCAAAAACATTTGAGGAACTGCCCGAGCACTGGCATACCCCAAACCCAACAGAGAACCTGCTCCCCGCCTCAAGACAGCCATACAGACCACCCTGAGCTGTGAGGAAAAAATCGATGGCCTCTCCTGGTGGTAAACACAGAGGGCTCAATTCATCCCCAGACGGAGCCGGTCTAATGCTCGCAAGACCACTGCTGGCAGACAGGGGCTTGGATTCAAGCTTCCCACCGCCCGCTACCCATCTTTAGCCCTACTTTAAGCAGCTCCAGCTCCCCTACCACAGTTTGGGTGGATGTGCATCAGGTGTGAGCTGCTTCCAAAGGTGTGAGCTGCTTCCAAAGACATACACCTTAGTCAATGTAAAGCCGCTGCCCCGAGGAAGGATTGACTGAAACCCTCCTCTCCCACAGCAGGTTGCTGAAGTATGTGGTAGTTTCACAACTATTGATACTGTACAGCTTACAATTGGTGGTGCAAAAAGGGCTGTGGAAATGGATATGTGTGTCTGCGAGGTACAGGGAAGGAAGAAAAAAAGACATAAACCTTTGGAGGCTGTGTTTCTGTCACTACAACATTCATGTTTTACCATGGAAGATACAAGCTCTTAGTCAATGTCCTGGTTTTCCTTGCCAGGATGACTAAAATTGTTCTTCCTTCTTTCTTGAATCCTAATAGGTATCAGGCATAATCAAGACAGACAGACTCCTGTTCAGTCAACAGCAATACTTAGCTCCTTCCTCACCCACAGGTCAAGTCTACATGCATCCCAGACTGAAAAACAAGCCAGGAGCTTAGCTGCCCACCAGTGGCAGGCTGCCCCTTAACCCCCGCCTCTCACACAAACAAAATGTCTTTCTTGATTTTTAATACAACTATGCATTTCTGGGATGGCGTACAGACTTGTGTCAGGACTCTAAAAGACCACACCTTGAATACTGTGTTCAGTTTTGGGCCCCTCACTACAAGAAAGGCATTGCCTTGCTGGAACATGTCCAGAGGAGAGCCACAAAGCTGGTGAGGGGTCTGGAGCACAAGTCTTACGAGGAGTGGCTGAGGGAACTGGGGTTGTTTAGCCTGGAGAAGAGGAGGCTGAGGGGAGACCTGATCGCCCTCTACAACAGCCTGAAAGGAGGCTGTAGCGAGGTGGGGGTCGGCCTCTTCTCCCTGGTAACGGGCAATAGGATGAGGGGAAATGGTCTGAAGTTGCGCCAGGGCAGGTTTAGGCTAGACATTCAGAAAAATTTTTTCACCAAAAGGGTTGTCAGGCTCTGGAATGGGCTGCCCAGGGAGGTGGTTGAGTCTCCATCCTTGGAGGTATTTAAAAGACGGGTAGATGAGGTGCTTAGGGACATGGTTTAGTGGTGTGATGGCAGTGCTAGGTTAACAGTTGGACGTGATGATCTTAAAGGTCTTTTCCAACCTAGACAATTCTATCATCCTGTGAAAGACTCCACAGGTGCGCTGCCACAGCCGTGTACGTACCACCTTCAAATCCACCTGCACTTTTCCTGTGCTCGTCCCATTGAGGACATCAGGACATCAGTGAGGACAGGACTACAGTCTTACATGGTCTAAATCTCACTCCAAAATGTTTCTGGTATGTCCATCCAACCGCATACTCTAGCAGCCCTCGGCACCATGCAAGGCTCCGTGCTCAAGCATGCGGTTATCTTTTTCCCGTGCTCTGCAACACCTTCTCTCACCACAAAAGCACACACACCCATATTCAGTCTGGGTCTCAGCTGATTAGACAAAATTAAAGCTATGAGCATTAAATTCCCTATCATCCCTGCAAAAACACCGAAGATGGTATGAAAACAGGAGTTGTCAATATCAGAAAAAAAAAAGATACTCTATTTCAGTATACTGCCTCTGGCTCTTCACCAGGTCTCTCAGGAAAAATATCCTTTGCACCTAATGGCTCACAGAATTTGCTAACAATAAAACATTAAGTTTGCAGAACAACAGGATGTCTTTTTTTCTGAAAAATCTGTTTTGCCAGTACATCGGTAGTATGTGTGCATGTCTAAACCCCATCTCTTTTACAAGATACCTCTTTAATAAATCTAATTCAGTCTTCTTCTGGCATCCAGGTTTTTATGATGTCATGAGCCTGTACACGTTGCAAACTGTAATGTCGTCAAATCTGAAGGGAGAATCTGATGGCTGGTTTGACAAAAGGTGGGACCCTCCTTTCATCCACTTTTCAGCCATCAGCAGAGCACCACAAAAAAGAGCACACTGCTCCAGCGGTTGTGTTTTCTCCCTCGGTCCTTGTCGAAATGGTAACTCATTAAACACACTGCAGCACGTAAATGAGACTTTTGTTGGGACTTATTTTCAGTTACTAACGGCCTCGTTTTTTTCTGGTGCAGGTGACTGCAGCGCCCAGCACCTCCAAACCTCAGATGTATTTTTTTGAGGTAACCAGAATAGGTGGGAGCGGGGTTGTTCTGCCACGCAAGTAGGAAGAGATCAGATGTCAAACACAAAAGAGAAGAGAACAGAGCGGAACAAGACAGTGTGATTTATGAATGACAAGTATGCAAACTGTTATTACAGAAGTTAAAAGCAACGATCTCCTTTGATGCCGTGTCATTCCCCAAGGCACAGCCCCCTCGCTGAAGTAGGCTGTTAATGCAGTCAATGCCGAAATTTATCCTGAATTTAATTCTGCTGCCTGAATAACGGTGACCGGTGCCCTGGGGAAACCGCCATGCTCGCAAGATGCTGGCGGATGAGGCCCTGGACATTTATGTGCCAGAGACCTGCACCCCTCCGGGCGAGCAGACAGAGGGGCAGCAGGGTACCCGCGGGCATTTCGGAGGGCACAGGATGCCTGTCTTGAGGGTAACACCAAATCACGCCTTTGTGGCTCCATTTTTCAACTCTCCGGAGAAGACGCTTCTAGAGCATATCTTTGCTTTTGCCTAAATATCGAGGATGTATATTTACTAGCTATAGTCACAACAATTCTTCAACAGGTACCTAGCTCTATTTATTCGATTAAATCAGGCATTTCCCACCAACTGTTATTAATAAATGTACAGATGGCTCTGCATATACATAGAAAAAGCCTGGGCATCAGTTTTTCCTTATCATAACAGAAATCATTTAATTGGCAACAATACTGCCATGAAGGATGGGGTAAGTGTTCCCTTATGGAGATGACAGCTATGGAAAATTACAACAACATGCAACTGTTTGGTTTTTTTTTTTTTACATATCAGCCCCCTGGAACAAAGCAGACCTAAAACCCCCATCTCTTTTTTTAGTGTTCCACTCAAGAAGGTATTTTGGTTATGTGTTTGCAAACTGACTAGCAAGAGAAGGCCCCTCTGCAAAGGTGTGAGTGTCGTGAATGAAATCCTGACTCACAGCAACTGGGGACGCTGAGAAGGTGGAGCGCACCCGAAGCTAGCTACTTTTTGGTCAGAGCTCTTTAGTGCTCTGGATGTAATTTGCGGAGCAGTGAGGCACGCGGCTCCTGCCAGCTGTGCTGGATCTAGGCATCCAGTGGTGCTAAGGCGCTGGCAAGCCTGCCGCGAGCCTGAGCCATCCTCGCCACCGCCTGAGGAAGCGCACGATCCAAGGCAGCTGTAATTTAGAGCAGGATACCTTGTGTAGCGTCTTTTCTGTCATCCCGCTCCCCAGTGAGAGACAGATGTGTTGTCTCTAATTATTCGCTGATTGGTATCGGGAGATACATTAACATAATTGGCACATTTGTTCTAACTAACAGAGGGAACCTGCCACATGCCACCCAACATGAAAAGCGAGGCCATCAGCAAGAACAGAAAACCCGCAATCGCTGCCCCGGCTGCACCTTGGAGCTGCAGCCAGACCTGGGATGTTTCCAGCAGCAGCCTGAAATACGGCAGCACACACAGAGACCAAGACTTGCAAAGCTGGGCCAGGCTTCTGTGCAGACTAAATGAACACAGGGAACATAAATCACACAAGCGATTACATGCGCAGGAAAAAGCTATTACGGAAGCTAATTGCTGACACAAATTTAGCCATGCCAAGTTACTAGCATTACTAGACACTTAAATCTCTTGGCACACTTGCCTACGCGTGACTGTTTTAGAATCTGGTAGAGCAACAGCACATCTGCTCCAAAAGAAACCCAAGAATGGAAAAGGGGATACGAGCTCATTGAGATCCTCCCCTCCCAGTTGTACGAGTCATTCCTTACACCTCTCGCAATCTGAAGGGGAAAGTCAGCAGGGTGCGAGTCCTGGATCCTGGTCTCTCATTCTCTCCACTGCAACAACATGCCCCACAGTCACCTTCAGAGTGGAGAGCACCTGCCAAAACCAGCAGATCTTCCACCCTCTAGACACAGGCAATTCCCCAGAAGAAACAAGATGCAAATGGCTCGGAGCAGCAAGAGATTTGCCTCGACAAAAGGCGACTTAGGATTCTGAGACCATTGCACCCCTGCCTTCCCCATGCCTGGCCGAGGTGGCAGGATGGCTTTCCATCTGGTCCCCCAGCTGCACCGGCGCCGCGGCTGGTGCTCTCTGCGGCTGTGCTAACCAGTGACGGCGGCACCGCTCGCCTTGCCGCAGTCCCTGCCGAGCTCACGTGGCCTCCAACAGCCGCAGGGGAGTCACAGCTCCCCTGCTTCACCTGAACGGTAACAACAGACATGCGCCCCATACCAGAGCGATAGTAAGGGCACACATACACACGCCAGTAAGAATAAAACATTTGTGAAGCTAACTACTGATTTGGACACAGTACAAGATGCCCAAGTGAGACTGAGAAAACTTGAGCAGTTTTCATACGGGCTATTGAGCCAGCAGCTATTTCAGGTACCTTGGGACTTGAGTGCCTCTTTGAAGAATGTTGTTTGATTTTTGGACTTGGTTTCACATGTATGCTTTCATCCCAGCAACTGCCTGCTGAAGAGGATGCTGTCCTCCATGTACTACTTGCTGGGAATAGATTTTGTACCCATTTAGGTTAAAGAAAAAAAAAGCATGGTCTCCAAAGAGGCTGAAATTACAGCTATGAGAGACTGCAAAACACATATTGAGAATGAGACAGCACATGCAAACTACCATGACATTTTGTTCAGTTGTTGCTACTGTGCTTCTGCTGCCAATAAAGGGGAATTTGTGTTCCTGCTGTGGAAACACTTCCTTAATTGCACATATATCCAGCTTTCTGCTTGAGTACTAAAATCTACACAGGGTGTATGTACAGCTGCTGGATGTCTCCAGCCCTATTACAGCTTCGCTTTATGCACAACAGGGAAGTGAAGCCTCACAGAAGAAACTTCAAAGGCTGAGGTGGACTGGTAGCAGCAGATGGAGAACTTTATTTTGTAGAGCCTCAAAATCATATACAGATCACAGCATTATTAAGCGAAAACCACAGCGGCTGCCATGGGGCCACCATGGAGTTGCTGGGCTTCCTTTCCCACCTGAAAGAGGGGCTTGAGCTGGAGGTCCCATGGCTCATGTCTGTTGGTTGGCACTTTTGGCACCACAGGGGCCTGTGGACTCCCCAGCCCATGAAGCAACAGGGAGGGGTCTGTCTGAAAACAGCTTTAAATGAGTTACCAATGTGATGCCTGCGGGTTCTTTGGTTGGACAGATCCCATTCTCCACAGCACAGAGCTATATGCTTTTCAGGATCATTAAATTCAGTAAAAGAATAGGATGCTGGGGGGTGGCTGCAGTCCCTGAGGACAGCCCCTTTCCCATCCTCCCTGAAAGTTGCATAGTACCTGTTGTACAGAAAACTCCTTCTACGATTTTTGAAAGGCATACAGGATTTTCTCCAGGTTACACTTTTTAGTGAAAGAAAAACATCAGCTCTAGAAGGACATGGAAATTCCTGAGCAAACCCCAGCAAAACCTGATCAAATGGCTCTTGAGTGACAGCTGACATGCGCTCTGCAGACTGCATTTTGGAAATACCTCCGTTAAAACATGGGAGCATCATAATTCTTCATGCCTAAGGTGAGCACTGCATCTGAAGAAGTTACTGCCAGAGGAACTGACCAAGGCAAACGCTCTCACTGGGCGACTGAGGGTGCTGGCCAGAACTGGGGGCTCTGCAAAGCCCTGCTGGATGTAACTCTCACACTTCAGACACTACGAGGCCTGTTGGCTACAGGGAGCAAGAATCATTTGGTGTCAAAGTAGGACCTGATGGACTAATCTTGTTAGGCATCCAGAACAGTATCTCCAGGATGAGGAGCTATCTTCTCTAAGGGGAAAGCTGGGAGGTATGCTCATCTACCTCATCAAAAAATGCAGCTAAAAGCTGCGTATCTTCAAAAAATATGCATAAGGTAAAATGCTGCTCTTTCTGAATACAGCCTGAAGAGGAGAGGTAGTTTGTGTTAGCTAAACCAGCATCCCAGAGCCATCTTCGCTGCAAAAAGCAAGCTGCAGAGAGGATAAGCTAGAAGGGTTCATTGTGATGCTCTTGTAGAAAACCTCCCATTGTAATATTTTATGGAGGACCTAGAAACCTGACTGTTCTCCACTCCCACAGATCCTCCTTGCCTGTGGTCAGATCCAATCATACAGAAACTTGATTCACTTAGGAGGCACGCTCTGTCCTCACGTATGCTGGCATCAATGGAACTGCACTGGAAAGGAAAAGTATAGGGGTAGATCCCATAGAAAATGCAGGCCTCAGAAAACTCAGTCCTGCAAGAAGACCTGCACAACTCGGCCTGGGTTTCTGCACTGTGGAAATGAACTGGTAGGAAATGTAAAAATAAGGCCACCTAAGCTAGTAGTCAACTATTTCCCAGGAAAGCACAAGACCCAAATGCAAGCCTATCCTCAAGCAGGGCGTTGTAACCTACCTCTCATGCTTCTCAAAAGAGCGCCCTGACCACCCACCAGTAGATCGGGGTGTAAAAAGTATGTAAAAAGGAATAGAAATGCATGGGAGCAGACAGCAACAGCTACGGGGAGCTTTATCCTGTACTTTTGGAGAAGGACGGGTCTGCGTTGCCAGACCTTACCCAATGGCTCTCCAGGACAAAACAAATGAGCAGTCCTCATTCATTTTGGGCCGTGCTCCTTCTGCACACAAACCTGCCTCCCTCCCCGCCCTTCCTCCCATTGACACCTGAAGGCAGTGCTGCTGTGTGTTGCAAGGCACTGCAAAGGACAGTGTCACTTCCCAGCTAATTAGTATTTGTGGCCACAAACTCCTCTGCTTGCCTCTCTTAGAGCTCACTTTCCTGCCGGGAATATAAACCACTGCCTCAGCGACACACACCTGCATGGAAATGCATACACATGAACTCCCAATTAAGGGATAACTGCTGCAAAACATAAGTGGCTCTCACAAAACACAGCGAACAGCGGTCATATTAATAATCAATTAGATGGAGCAGCCACCTGATGTTGCCTATTTGGAGAAGTCCCCAGCTTCCACCAGCTTGTGCCTGTGCAAATGCAGCTGCATTATGCCTGTGTCACAGTCATCTTGACTCGGCAAAACACCCTCTTCTGCCTCTTGACTCAGAGATGCTTTTCCTCTTGCTCTAGTTCCTAATTAAAGACACGAACGTGGATAAATACCACGTCCAGTTTTAAACTCAACTGGGTCACCAAACTGTACGTTACACCCTGTTCTGCAATTAAAGTACTCTGTGAAGCACCTCAATTATAATTAAAGAAGCAATTATCCCCCTGTTAAAGGCTCTGCAAATCATATATTTCAACGCAAAAGTGCATCTGGCAGCTTATGGCATATTAACCAATCTTACATCTCATTGACGTGTTGATCTATAACCTATCGCAACGAGCTAATTTGATGTGACTTGGTGTCTCTAACTGTATTTTATCACAGGCAGTACAATGCTGGCATCTTTCAAAGAACAAATTAAATGAGCTAAGGGGTTAATTGCTATTAACTCTGCCATTACTGTTGGAGCATCGCAGAACGGGAACCTTCCTGCCTCCTCACGTTAGGTTTGACAAAATGCACGCGTGGAAGAGAGTGGCATCGAAATGGATGCTTCTGCTGACACCGGGGAGCTGGACCTGTCTGACTTCTGCTGAGCACCGGCAGCTCCCACTGAGTCTGGCAGGTCAGGCCCCTTATCTCACCACCGTATCCTATTTCTCCCCACTGAGGAAAAGCAGAAGGCAGGGAAGCATGGAGTACACGGTGTTGTTTGGTTTTATGTCCATTCCTTTTTTTTTTAATTTCCTAGCAGCTGTGCTGGTCCTGCTGCTGCTTGCCCGAGCCACGCATGGGAAAAGACAGAACATCTACCCAGGTGTTTCGGAACCTGTAGGTAGGCTCAGCTTGATATTGGCTGTAGAACTGGGAGTGGGGAGGCATCCCACGGCGCAGCTGGCACCGACGCTGGTCGGGGCTGGTGGACAGGGGTGTAATGGCCCCAAAGAAGCTGACTTGGTTTTCCCAGAAACCAAGCAAACCCTCAGCTCCTTGCTTTGTCCCAAATGAACAAGCAAGACGTACTTTGATTTGACCTCAGGCCACGAGGCTGGTGTATTTTAACACACCACCTTCTATTTGGATCTTGGACTTTTTTTTTTTCTAGTGGCCGTGATCTGAGCCTACTCTAATGCTCGTCATGTCCTAGTGGATCTGAGGGACTGGTAAGCGCTGCCTTAAAAGCTTTGCCTGCCCACCTCTGTCTTTGTCCTTCGTGCCCTCTGGAGCAACTGTATGCTGCTGTGTGGTTCAGCTTTTCAGTAATAGTAAGATCTGCTCTAGCATTGATCCGTAAGAGCTCCACACAGTTAACTGCAATTAAATTTGCTGGGAATTATAAGAGTAAATTCCCCAGCTACTGAAAAGAGGACAGGATGTATCCCCGAGCGTGGTTGTTCCCACCACTTTGAAATACCAGGAAAAAAGCAAAATGAAGCAGGAGAATAAAATTAAAGAGAAAAAGCAAGGGGAAGGTGCTGGGACTCTGGACTCCAGCATTACATTACACTGAATGTGTGTTTGTAGTTTCACAAGCGTAACATTTTCTTCCTCTGTTTTGGTATTAAATCCAGCGACTCCTTCAGAAGGCAGTAAGTGGAAAAAACCCGAAACAAAACACTGCCCAGAGTGGGAAGAGTCTGAGGTGCATGCTCACCAAAGCATTTGGAAATGCTGCTCACAGCTGCAGCGTATGCATTACCTTACTCGGAATCAAAGCAGTCTTTCAACAAGATGGAAAATAGTCTCAGCCTGCTGCCTGCCTTCTCCCGAGTCCTTTCTTACTTAGTTACCTGTACCATCATATCAGAAACTTCTCCGAACAAATAAACCAAGTCTTAAACAAGGAACTCATTCATCTCTAAATTAAAATAATCATGTAATCCTTGAACCCACCAAGTTGCGTTTCATCCTTCCATTTTTTTTAAATTTATCTTACCCGCTGCAGCAAGTGGCTGTAATAAAGTGTCACATTAAGGTATTCATATTCATTAGTGTTCAGGTCTTTGTTCTTTTAATAGTGTTGGAAAGAATCTACAAAGAGGCTGTATTAGGCAGCTGTCCAATCTGGGCGTTTGATCTCCTTCTGACTTCAAAAGTCAGAAAAGGAAAAAAAACAACATTGAGAATGGTTCTTTTGAATGTCAGACGGGGAGTATACGATTTCTGAGCCTGCCAAGTGTTAATTGGTGTCTGCCCTGACCACGGTACAAATAAGATTCAGAGCCAGTTAATGTACAGTCATGAATCTCAGCTATTGACGGAGCGAGCCAGGATACAAGAAGGTAGGAAAAAGTGCAGTTATTATGAGAGCAGCCCACAGAGGATCTTTTCAGAGATCACTTCCACGCATCATGTTAAATCATGCTGTTTGGGTCCCAGCCACCCGACCAGGCATTACAGACCTTTCCAAGGGAATAACCGGACCGGCTGCTGAAATTTCAGAGGCGTTTGTAACACTGCACTCAAACAAACTACCCGTCACCATCAATCTCTGTTTCTAGCAGAGGTAATGAAGTTCCCCAGTACTACCCTGCACCGCCTGAGCAACGTATCCCATTGCAAACACTCCTGTCATGGCAGAACAGCAAGTTGATTTGATGCAAAGAAGCATCAGAAAGGAAAATAAAAAATTGCTGCTAAGTTCCTGAGGAAAGCCAGCTGATTAGTATTACTGTTGTCAGCAAGCTGGCTTGGCAGACCTAAATGCTCTTTACTGTTTTGGGGATCTTAATGGGGAAGGAAAATAGCCTATGGAAAAAGAAAATGGGAAAAATCTTCTATGCTAATTATTCCTTCCGATGTTTGTGGACATGTTTCTGTAATTCTGATTAAATCTAAACTTGGGTTAGATGGGGAGGTAACACTTTAAGCTTCATCTCCTGAGAAATCAGTCATCAGTGCTGAGTGACAACCACTTTGCTACTTAGCCATGACAGTCTAACTTATCCTAATGCAAATTGGCAAGACTTTCTTCTGTGCGTGGCAGAGGAAAACCGAGGAGAATTCAGATAGGGGAATTACCGTCATTAACAATCAATTTTTCTCTTAACAGCCACAGCAGATTTAGGATTTCAGAGGCCCCCCTGTGACTCAGAGACACCCCCCCCCATGAGCAATGAGGCTGAAGCCAGAGCCACCACAGCCCTTAGGCAAACTCCTGTTCACGGGGATGCCCGCTGCTGCCAGTGGGCACAGGTTTTGCTGAAGGGCAGGCTTGCTCCTGCCAGGTGGAGGGCAGGCTACCCACTCCTGGTTTACTTAAATGCCAGTAGGAAAAACAAATAAGACCCTGAAGATGGATCAGTAGGCAGACACATCCCCTACTTGCCCCCACCTAATGCCGCTTCACCGGGGAGCCCGTAATGGACCACAGTACATCCTCTCGTGCTGAGCTGGCCGGCTGGTGCACACACAAGCACATGCACAGGCGTGTGAGGGAAATATACCCTGGCAAACTAAAAGTGAAAACATCTTTATACTGTGCTTAGAAGGTGCCTCTCAGAATAAGTGAAATGGGTTTTTTTCTTTAAAAGGAAAAGGAAAGATAGTAGGCTGGTATTAATATGCTCCACCAGGTACATGTCCCTTGGATGCCAGCTATAACTGAGATTTTTGAAAGGGAGGAAAAAACTGAAACCAAACCGCCTACCGCTCTGCCCAGCAAGGCACCATAATCCAAAGCCATTAATCAGCTCCTGATCAATCTTGGCTATGAGCAGCAGTCAGTCAGCTCTCCATTACCACCCCTTCATCGTGCCATGCCCTCACTCACTGGACCATCAGCCACCAGACAGGCCTCAGTTAGGATGTCCAAGTGCCAGGACACTGCTGTTGCTGCTCACCTCGGCTACTGGGATGCCTTCGGGGGGCCGGCACTGGAGCAGGGGAGATCTGGGGAGGGAGAAGAAGAACAAGAATTAGTAGTATTAATAGCTGGTTGGTTGTAATTTACATTTGATTGCCATACTGCATAAATGCAAGAGATCTTTCTCAACAGTGAAAGTAGCATTTCTGCTCCCTGGAAAGTGAAGCATTTTTAAAAAAGGCTGGGGCATGTTTTCACTTCATTCCAACATTAAGCAGTCAAAGGTTTCATAGTGGATTTATTATTTATATTGTGGTAGAGCATGTGAACCCAGTGAGGATCCAAGGCCGCACTGTGGAAGGTCATGTCCAGACACAGAACAAAAAGAACACAACTCCCTTCTTCAGATAATTTACTGTTCAGATAATTTACAGTTTGGCAAACTATGCCAGTGAAGTACTAAAGAAAGTTACAGAAAATTAAATAAATCTGTAAAACTACAGCACGTAAGCTGAGTTGTCTTAAACTCATGGATGAAAGTGCTCATGCTGCGATTTAATGTACTTTTAGTTTATAAGCATTAACTTTACAGCTTTAGCTAACTTGTGTTCACCTTATCATTATCCCAGTAGCACTAATTAATTAATTAATTAACAACAACAACAACAATAATAATAATAGTAGTAGTAGTAGTAGTAATAGTAGTAGTAGTAGTAGTAGTAGTAATATGGAGCTCAACCGTGCTTGGATCCCTGCACAGCACCACAGAAATGCGGCGGGCAGAGGGAACATCGAATGGGTCTCCAAATGTCAGACCAGTTCATCATACCAGACAGCTGTGCACTCTGGCTTTTTTGTATGCTGCTAATATCTTTGTGTTGGTGGTAAAATGGACTTGAGAAGTTCCCTCCTTACCACCAGCTCCATATTTCTGCCTCAGACTGGCACCCTCTCTGCTGTGCCAGCGAGGACAGGGGTTTGGAGAACCGAGCATTCAGCCTCAATAGTGACTGGGGATATTTCCACCTGCTGCTGGTTCCTGCTAAAAATGGACATGGGACCGTGTTCCAAGTCACATCGGGAAGCTAGCCTGATTTTAAAAAAAAAAACCTTGCAAAAAAGTTATTTTTATTTTACTTTTTGTTCTGAAGTCAGACCAGTTCCCTATGCCAGCTCTCTGCAAGGTTGCACAAATACTCTTGTCATATCGGAAACAAGTCATATGGGTACACTTTAAAAGCCAAGTATTTCATATTTTGAAGCCATAACCTGCGGCTGTGTTGGAAAACAGATCACTGAATTGAACCAGTTTACAAATAAACCACCCAAAGGTTATTTTTTCATCTAGATTACCTCCAAGATCTGATGTACAGCTGACCCCAGGAACTGCATCAGCACTACCAAAGGGCAAAACCTGGGGACAGCGAATGGACAGATGGAAAAGGAGATGGGGCATCTGCCACCAAAATCAGCTCCCCTGAAACTCACCTTCGGAGAGCACAAGACCTCTGCCTCTTTGCCTATATCGGGAAAATGTGGTTGTTCAGCTACCTGGAATTAAATGTCAATCTACTAAGCTTTACCATAGCTGGAGATGCTGATTTTAAGTTGATAACGTGGTAAACATTAATGTCCTTAAACCCCTAGTGAAACTGAGGCATCTCTGTTCTTCCCCTGCACCGCAGGCACGAGAGGAGCGACCCCAAACCCTGCTCCCTCCCACCACCGTTTTTGCTCCCTCCGGCACATAGGGCAGGGAGGGTGGGAGCCCCTCTGATGGGACGGGATTTACAGCCGCAGTTTAGGAGTTTAGGGCACAAAAAGATAAGCTTTGGCAGATCTTACTGTGGTGATATAAGAAATTACTGCCTCCTGCTGTCTGCCTGTTTGGGGGTTACCCTCTCTCAAAAGGAAGCACAGCCACCTCACTACAAAATCCACCATTTTAACCTCAGTTGTTGATGCAGGGGGCTTTAACCTACACCAGATAACTTATGGCAAAGAGGAGGAGCAAACATCTGGAAGTGATCATTTCTTAGGATGACATGCCAAGCTTCACCGGACTGTGCCTGTCAGCATCCTTATCACACTGGAGTTATTCCAGGCCAGCGAGGCTCGTTCACGTGAGAGCGACCACAGCAAGACCACCGGTCAGATTAGGTTAGTCTCTGACACCCGTATATAGCTCCCACCACATTGCCTGCTCCAGCATCACCAGCCCACCAGCTTCATCCCACCCTCTCTGACAGGCGAACTAGGGAACGTTTGGGTTGTATGGCTCAATTTGAGTAAAACCAAAACCCTCCAGGTGCCCTGTGGGTGGGATTTGTTCCAAGGACAAAAGCTGAGTTTTGGCTTGCTGTACTTCTGCACATTAAACACAGAGATGAGCAGCTCTTTCAGGAGCTGGGGGGTTCCCCAGGACACAACACCATTCCCTTGGCCCAGACTCCTCACACATCTTGTGGGCTTGGTATGTATCCTGGGCACACGTAACGCCAGGTTAATGCAGTTTGCTTTAGATTAGGAAATAACCCAGGTTATATTGCTAGCAGTACCCATGTGAACAGACCATTGATAGTTCCCAGGTATTTCCAAAGGAAAAGAATTACCTCCACATTGGGTACGACTTAGTGCATCTAACAGGTACACATATGTGCATGGTGCAGACAATTATAGCAGATGTATCGTGCTCTAATATCGCGGCTGAGGATAAATGAGAAAGTTACCGTGCTGGTAATGGAAGCATATAGGCACAGTAATAAATAGTACATTAATAATAGCTTTCAGGTGTCCAGATATGGAGGGGTGAAGACAATAGAGGCAGATTAGATAGATAATAATCTTGAGTTTTTTCCCTGACACGTTGATTTACTGTCCTGCCTTACCTTCCTGAAACATTCATAGAGCTCTGAAGTTCCCCATAGCCTCACGTGCACAATAATCACCTCTCTCATAAAGCACTTGCCTTTAAAAAAAACCCCAAATTTTAGTGCGTACAAGGGCAAATAGCATTAGTCTAGAAATGTGTAATAACAGTAAAAAATCCCACTTGAACTTCTTTATTATCAGCTGGAATTGTTGGGTGTGAACGGCCCCTTTTCCCGGGGCGGCGTTGCAGTGGGGCTGCGGCAGGTGAGACGAGCCCTGCGGGACCCCGGCTGCCCCCCGCCCGCGGAGCCTTGCTGCGTGCAGACGCTCGAACGGCGCCGCTGGATTCGAGCGGGTCAACGATCCACAAACTAAAATATACACTAAGTAGGGGCCTTGACATAATAGACAGTAATGTTCTCAAAGGAACCATTAGATACTATTGAGTAAATGATACTAATTTGGGGGATGGGGGGAAGTACATAATTGTGTATTTACAAGATCGGGAGCTCTTATGCCCTATTCTGTTGGCTCCCTCCCACGTGTTCCCAGCTTTATCCCACCAAAACTACCCACCACCTCCCACCACAGCCATGCCACCTACAAATAGCTACGGGTGGCGCCTGTGCAGGGCAGGTTTTACCCAAGCAAGCGTAAGGTTCTCTTGTTGTAACAGGCAAACAAGTTAACAAGGCGGTTTTTTAAGTGATGAAGAAGCGGAGGGCCTGGACAAACAACTTTGTCACCCGCTCTAACTATCATGAAAACACCCTGCTGGGACAGCACTGGGTTTTTAAATGACGGGGTTTTTTTTCTATGTCCTCTGCTATGATTTCTGTGGATAGCAACAACATCCTTCTAATTCTTCAATCTTCAGCTTCCTTTGCCATTTAACAATTATAGTCATCCCGGCAACTTCACACTGTCGACCGGGAGTGGGTGAGCTTGCTAATGTACTGGGGGACTTTGGATCTTCTCCAAGCAGAGTATTTTCAATAGCGCTTTTCACTTTTTGAAAGTGTCATATAAGTTACAGTTGCTTGCAAGCAAGGACAGAAGGGATACATTTTCCCAGAGAATGGTAAAAGACAAATAAAATACATCCCATTTAAAAAAAAGAAAAAAAAAGAAAAATTTTAACAATCTTCAGAAAATATGCCTGAAAAGGCAAACCAATAAAGCATTTGATCCATTCTGGGTCAGGACCTCTTTGTCTGTGAAGAGGCAGTGTGAATTATTAAAGCCTCGGGTCGGCAGCAGCCCTGTTAATGCGAGGCTGAGAGAGAGCCTTCTCTGTGCTCACCTTCAGCAGGGAGAGACACAAGAGAAAGGCGGTTGCACTTTCTTTCCGTTATTATTTTGGAAACGTCGAATAACCCCTGATTGTCTGTGTTAGCGATGCTCTTCTGCCCCTTATACAGGTAACATTGCCGCCACAGCTCATCTCTTCCGGAGCGGAGCAAGCCCTGGTGGACAGCGATGCTGAAGGGTCCGTCTTGTTTTTTCTCACCAGCCCTCTCACGTATTTCACCCAGCTGCAGGTGGAGATGTCACCACCGGGTTCAGGGGACAGCCAGCACCCCCATCAAGCACTTTCCCCTGCCTCTAACTTCCCTTCAAGGCTGTCTTCATAAAAAGAAACCGAGGAGAAGAATTAAAATTCTGGTCTGCCACCTTGAGCCAGACTCTATTTTCTTTACTAATGTGTAGTCTTAGTAAATTCAGAGGGGGCTCCTGTGGCATATATCGCAGCACATTTACAGCATACTTAAGATGAGACTTTCCTCCCAGACTCCTGAAATACTCCTGCACAACCCTCTCTGGGAAGGACAGATGGCTGCCTTCAGAGCTCCACTGAAGTGAGAGAATTTCCACATGCATAAAACTGAAATAGTATAATGGGAAATTAGAAGCTCAGTGTACACCATATTGTTAGCTTTATTTCTGAATCGCTATGCTTTTTGGGGAGAGGGGCATTAGATCTTAAGTTTGACGCACCTCTAAATGACTCCCTTTTACGTTTAATGCATTTTTAGCTTACAAACCACTCAGAAGTTGCATTTTTGCCTGCTAAAGTTAATAGTTTCTACAGGAACTCACGGCATTTCCCCACTTCCTTTTCTACCTGTCAACTTCTAAGAAAGAGCAAAGAATGACCCTATTCTTTTTTCTAATCAAATGTATTTTATCTCTTTGCTGTTCTGGGTTTTGCTGTGATGGGTGGGTGGGTAAAACTTTAAGGATATCTTTCATCATTTCTGAGAAATGCGATAAGAGGCAGACCAGACGCCTTCAAGGCAGTGCTAATGCAAGGGTGACTAATGAATGAGCATGAAAAACGGACACTTGTCAGCCAGGAATTAGATGTAAACCAGAAACGAACAGAACAATGCAGCATTACTGTCAGGGCAAGATGGATTTCTGCCCTTGGTAGACCTTAAAGACTCTGTGCTCCTTCTAGTAACTCCAGCGTCAACTTTCCTTCTGTAACAAAACAATTCAAAAAAATGAGCAAGCTTAAGGAACACAAAAAGAAAAACCACATTATTTTCTATCCAACTTTCATATTAACTATGCCCACTGAGAGAAGTACGTTTGGTGTGTGCTTTCAGGGAAATAAGGTTTCAAGAATGTGAAACGACCTTCACAAGAAGTACATATTTCCCTGTAGAAGATAGCTTGCTTTATAGGGGTAAGTATATACAGGCATCCATACAAAACCAAACATGTCATAAACAAAAAAAAATTGAATTAAAATACTAGGAAAAAAGGGAATATGGCTTGGTATTATTTTAAACAGTATTAGAGGATCAATAGGTAGCCAAGCTCTCGACTTCAAGTCTACCTCCTACCATTGAAAGTGTTCTCAAGAGGCAAGGTTCAATGCTGGTTTAATTTTACCTAGCCTAACAAGAAATATCCAACAGAAAAATAATTGTGGAAAAAGAGTGGGAAAATGCCACTGATGTTCTACAAAATGAAAAAGGATCCACATGCATGTGAAAACACATCTCACTGCACTTATTCCCAAACTTGGATGACTGATGCCGAGTTAGAGAAACGTGTCTGACACTGTAAAACCGGCCTGTTCCTCTTCCATCACCTTCCACGATGCAGGTGGAGTTAAGAGACACCTTCTGCAAAAAGGACATTAGCGACTGAATTGTGATACTAAATGTAAGAAAGCATGAGCTATCAGGCAAACTTGGGCCTCTCTTTTCTGTTCACAGCTGAGTCTATGACCTTTGTGTGGGGATCAATCACGCTGGTGGGTACGTAAAGGTTAGGTACAAAAACCTCTTTTTTATTTTTTTTCATTTTGTCCTTGTGTGGTTCCAGCTCTCTGTTGTTAATTAGATCAAACCAGATTTCCACCGAGACAGTCACAAGAGTGTCAACAGCCTGTAACCCAGGGGATCCCTCTGAAACCTCTCTCAATTGCTTTTGTAAGCGTGGTGCCTCGTCCTGCTGAGTTCCCTGCTGTATCAGCCGCACGCTGGGTGTTGATCAAAGCCCTCCTGCCCTCCTGCTGCTGCTCAGGGGATGAGATCACGGCTGGACAGGGCTGTGCTCTCAGCCAGTCCAAGCACCAGCAGCTGGAGCTGAGGACAGAAGAAATAAGTCAACACCTCAAAAACCCGTCTTTATGCTCAATATGCAACTCTGCGCCACTCTTTCTGCCTCTGGAGAGGCTGTTTCACATCTGGCCAGCCCTAAGGACAAATGCTGTGGCACCATGAGGCTGCCCCGGCCACCTTCTCAGCCTGGAGAGGAACATCAGGGACGGTGGAGCTTCCCCCTTTCCAAAGATGCCCGGCAGCCCACGGCTTGGGCTGAGCTTGTCCATAGCCCTCCGGCGGCCCAGGGAGTGAGGCCTCAGGCTGCCATCGCACGCAGCCCAAGAAGCAGCAGCAGCTTTCACAGCCCAGCAGCTGATGGGGACTGAACCAGATTTCTTGGAAGTGCAGTTTTTGGGGGTGCACGCTGCTACATCTGCTGACCTGAGGTATGGAATGAGGTGAGTAACTCCCTTTGCTTGCCAGGCTACTATCTGCCAGATGCTTTGCCTGACCCCAGGACCTTCTCTCCTCTTTTATTCCCTATGTATTTACAGCCTGAGCAAACAGGAGGTGCACACCTGCCAGCCCCTCATTCTGCCGATGGCATCTCCAGCCAGCTGGGGATAACTCTGCACCCTGACAACTCCTCCGAGACTCACTGCCTGCATGTCTGCAGAAAAAAAAACAATTTTTCCCCTCCTCTCTTCATCTCTAAGCTAGTTCAGCCAGGTGCTGCTAAGACAAAATACTCTTCTGAAACACAGCTTCTATGTGGGCTATGCTTATAATGAAGAACGACCCACTCAATGCATTTGGTATTGATACAACTGTAAAAAATACAAGCAAGAAAACTTTATCGAGAATTCACTGAGCAGATGGGTTCCCAGGTGTCCATCGATCGCATTCTTCTCTTCTCCTCCTCTTATAGTTTTACTTGATAGCTCGATATTTCTTGTTTTTCTTTGTAAGCTTAACCTGCAAACTAACTTAAAAACTTAATTCTATTTGGTGATTGAAGATGAAATCCAAAGTTCTTGTTTTTCAAATAAATCTAAATGTAAAATTCAAATGACCTAACCCTAACAGCTGCCTTTTTAGATGACAGATATACTGAAGATAGACATTAGAAACATCAGGTGTACATTGCAATTCATATGTAGAATTGAATTTACAACACACTGAAACACTAAAACAGAAATAATTTTGTATAAATGTTTGTATTTTGTTGTTGTTGCTCTTCTTATACAGTAATCTGACTCACACAGCTGTCTGGTCACTACCAAAACATACACAAAATTTTGTTAACTTCCTGACTGCATCTACGTTTCACCATTAGGCACTAAGCAGACTCTACTGGAAGATGATAATTTCTTAGGCATGACTGTGTAGGCAGGATATTCTCAAGGCTCCTACTGAGGGATTAAATTAATATAAATTCAGTAAAGGGGTTTCCTTTTGTTTTTACACAACACTAAGAGCGTAGTCAAGTCCATCTTAATGTATAAAGTCTTAGCACAAAGCAATGTGATTTGTATTTATCACTGTTGCAACTGCGTCCTTATGTTTGCGAGCCAGTTGTGCCCGTTAACTTGGGAAGCAGTACAGAAACACACCGGCCAGCAGCAAAAGCAGGGTGGTAGTATCAACTATGTTAAATGCTCTGTTAACCTCTCTGCTGACCTTTCTGTGATCTGCCGTTCTCTCTTCAGTAATCTCAGCTCAAGACCACGTGCCTCAGTTACCCCTTTATTAACTACAAGCAGCAGATATCGATTAGTAGCAGCTTAGATGGTACACAAGGAAGGAATTAAGGTCCTCTCTCTGCTAACCCTCATGCACACTTATCAAAGTGCACGAAACACACTTTGGAGCTATTTATTATTACTGCATAACCTGGACGTACTTTCCTATTAAAATTTTCAAGTGACGTGCTTCCCAGCCCTCTCTCCATATCTCGACATTCACCCAACTTTGTATCTATTGCAATGGGCTCTGCTACTTTGGTGGCTACGGGAGCACGTCCTCACAGCACTGCTAGGACTAGCTGTGTGAAGAGAGGGAAGACAGGCACTGCAGCAATGGAACACGGAGCATGGCCTCTGTACTAAAATGTGAGATAACCGAGTGTCAGTAAAGAATCTGTGATTTTTTTTTTTTTTCATATCTGTTTCTTTGCACAACTGCATACCCCTTGTAAATAGAGATAAACTATCAGGTGAACTAGTCTGCTTTTCTGTACTGCATTTATCTTATCAGTATACAGTATCTGACATGCATATATTAGCTACATTCCTTTGAAAAAATGTCTGGGGGAAAAAAGGCTTTTAGATAAGTACATAGGAAACTAGTATCAAATTATACAAAAGATTAACACGTGCAGTTCCTTACTACATCAGGGCTTTTTAAAATTATGTTTTGTTTTTGTTTTTTTTTTTACTTCTGATTTTAGATAATGAATAAAGGAAAATAAGAGAATATCCACATCCATTATACCAAAAAAGATCAGGTACAGAAATTACAGAGAAAGCTGCTATTTTCTTATAGGTTTTCAACAAATCCAAAATCAGGCAGCAGATTTAGGGCTTATATTCTTACTATATTTTCTCAAGGACAGCCTGGGCTAACACCATGAAGTCAGGGAGACTACAGCAACACCAAACTGGAGCAAATGAAAAGTGAGGCTGCTTTATGCACATGGGCTCAGAGCAATTTGTCTTAGCCACCCATTTATTATCTGATCTAAAAATTAGGTCAAATCCTGCAGCTATTGTTTAGTCTTTATAAGATGTATTTTCCAGTGGGCTTAACTCTACTCTCGGTTACTCAGGCTCAGGCCTCATTCATCCTTTTAACAAGAATTTTGCCCTGTTAGGCTTTATCTGTTCAATGACATCAGTCTTGTTACATAAAATTCACATTAAAACTTTATATTGGGCTTGGGTTTTTTCAGCCAAAGATAAAGCTACCCAAACCCCCTCCTTCCTCCCTCCACAAAAGTAACATTTTTTTAATTGAGCAGAAAAACTGTATCAAAACATATTAGTGACTCCTGGTGCTCCTGATAGGATGTGCCTTGAATAAATAAGAAATGTGTGAATAAATAGCAAATGCGTTTTAGTGCTTTCATAGGCCAATATCTCAGAAAATTGTATCTTTCCAGCTCCACCAAAATATACATTAGGTGTCCCTACTTTGCTGGTTACTGAGATATGCAGAATGGCAAAGTGCAAATTAATCCCAACAAACCTGCTATTTAAGAGGACAAAACGCTCAGCTCTGTTCTCAGAGGGAGACTAGCGCCTCAGGAAGATGAATTCCATGAAATAGGAAAAAAGCTGAAAATCACGTTGTTACTATCACCTATTATTTCTCCTCCCTTTCAGGAACAGCCCACACAGAGGGAGTGATTTCCTAGCACACACGGCATCCAGGAGTGCAATGGCGAGGCGCCATTAAATGCCCTGAACACTTAGAGAAGCCAGGATGTTGGCTTTAGACTAAGACTCTTTTCCTGTTTATATTGCTAGCATGGGCGGCCTTGGAAAACCAGCAGCATCTTCACTCTGTATTTATAGATTACTCCCTTCCTGAATAACTGAAGCTCTTGGCCGGAGCGATGCTGCAATTGATTTCACAGAGATCTTCCATTGACTCGGTTGTTATGTACTTTCTGACACATGCCTGACCCTGCATTAAACAAATACAAGCGGCTTTTCCAGGATGCACATTTTTCACACTTTCAAATTACTTTTCAGTTAATTCTATTACACGCTCAGTGAACAGAGATGTTGAACGCTATTTTTTTTGTTTGTTTTAATAGAGTGCAGCTCCAGCCCTTGAGAGGATACAATAATTCCAGAATAAGACCGGTGGGCATAAAGGAGCAAAGAGAGAAAGAGAAGAAGAAGAGGAGAAGGAAAAAGAGAAGGAGGAGGAGGACAGGAAAAGGGAGAGGGAGAAGGAGAGAAGCTTTTCTTAATGTGCTAGGTATGGCTAGTTATGTTACAGTCGTACCTGTCAAGATGAAATCATCAGGTTCAGGTATTAAAATAAATAATAATATAGCTTAAGCATAGCACTTTACATGCTCCATTTACCCCTCACCTTTCCCAAAGGTGTCAGTGCTCACTTTTTGTACCAATTAAAAGTGAAGACTGCATTGGTGACAAACATGCAACTATAGCTGCAGAGCTGGAGAGATGGGCTCTTCTGCCCCTCTTAAATTTTGGACATCCTTGATTTTCTAGATTAATAAATACTGCATGGACCCTACCTTGCATCCCAGACGTGTGGCACACTGTGTAGCCAACAGAAGACTTACCAGCTGTGTTTAAAGTTTAGATAGAAAACAGCTATGATATTGCCAGTGCAGATGCAGTCCTCTGAAGTCAAGGCTTTGAATATAGACAAGTATTGGTACATCTGAGCCCACAGTTTGAAACAGGGAACTTGTAGATCAAATGGCATTATAAAATAAGGCATATACCCCACATCATATGCCTGAGCTCCTAAAAAAATAGTCCTGAGATACCTGAGTAATGTATAGAAATCTGTGAAACTGGAAATGCACAATTTTGCAGAGAATGTGCTTTTGCTGCTGTTTGAAAATCTGCAGGTTGAAGGCCTAACACTTCAACTCTTAATCCCAAGGACTCTAAGTGGTTTGCCTGCATCACAGCTGGTCAAGAACCCCAAATTCAGGATGAAGAGGTTAAAAAAACTTCACTAAAATACAAAGCCACGTTTGAGTTACAGGCACATAAAACCCCCTGGAATTTATTTAATTAGACTGTTTTTAAAAAAAAAACAAAACACGAAGACTCTAGAAAAATCACTGAATTGATTGTACCTTTCCAAACTATGGTAAAAAAAAGAAGCAAGCCTTATATTATGAGTGCCTTCAACAGAAATTTCAGAAGAAATGTCAATTCATATAAAATAACTTGCATACATGTACAATGATTATGTGTTATATAGAAATTAAGTGCATAGGTATGGCAGTATATAAAAGCTACTTAACCATCAAGTGAAATACACTCAGACTTCTAAACTGCGTTAATTTAATGGTCATCTGTGTCAAGGGCTAACTGGCGGGACATGAAAATCTACTTAATGAGTTAACTTAGGAGTCATAATCTAAAAAACCTGTTCAAATATTGCTAAAGCCTCTCTGAAGTGCTGACTGTTTAGAAGAAAAAAAAATAAATATTGAAATCGCTCTCTTTTGTTTCCGTACGGAAAAAGAAAACCCTCAAAGTCTTGAAAAGTTTCCCGCCATGGGAAAGCACTATGCACACATGTAATACATTTCTAATTTTGCAGGAAGACTGTCTGTACCATAATTTTAATACCACTTAACGCTGGTGAAATTCTTCTCTGAGTACTCAAAAGTACAGGTCCTCAACTTGCAGCCAGTTACTTGGACTAAAAGCATTCAAAAATGGGTATTTAAATTGCACCACCTAGATCTGTATCTGGGTATTTACACAGAAGGTAACTCCTCTTTAAGGATTTAACCCCGTAATACTTTCTCAAGAACAAAAAGAGAATCAAGCTCTAAATGGAGAGTTTTAAATGACATAGTGTCCTTCCTCTAACGTGCCTGTGAAAAGCTTTATCTGGCTGGAAGAATTCTTTTCTCCCATTATAAATTGTTAGGCACAGTGCAGGAAATAGAAGTACGCTGCAAACCCAGCTTCTAATGACCTTTTCTCATAAAATGTGTTTTTGCTGAGGTGAAAACAGCGGAAGAGATATAATTCTGGATGATGTATTTTGTTCCCATTATACAAAAGAGGATTTCATCATGTGAAAATGAAATGGGAGCCCCCAGTGTGACTACTCTATTACAAAGAAAAGCACCTCTTTGAAAATTAATGAACATTAAATATTTGTACAGTCAAATGAGGATCTGTTTTCAGGGAACTGGCAGCCCTGTGTTCTTGGGGTCTAAGCTGGGAAGGGTTCAAAATAAATACTGAGGTTAGTAGCCATGAATACCAAGGATGAAATTTTAGGGTTGAGATGATCACTTTCAATCTCGTATTACCAATCTGATTACATGATACCCTAAACACACACTTTTGCCTTTGCTAAGGAACAGCGGCTTTATTATATGATTGCAGAGATATTTATTTTCAGCTTTGCAAAAAAGGACCTGGGGGTCCTGGTGGACACCAAGTTAACCATGAGTCAGCAATGGGCCCTTGCTGCAAAGGCAGTGAATGGTATCCTGGGCTGCATTGGACAAATTATTGCCAGCAGGCTGATGGAGGTGATCCTTGCCCTCTATTCAGCACTGGTGAGGCCACACCTGGAGTACTGGGTCCAGTTATGGGCTCCTCAGTACAAGAGAGACATGGACATACTGGAGAGAGTTCAGCAAAGGGCCATGACTACCATCTCTCATATAAGGAAAGTCTGGGAGAGCGGGGACTGCTCAGCACAGAGAAGAGAAGGCTCAGGGGATCTCATCCATGTGTACAAATACCTGAAGGGGAGGGTGTAACGAGGACAGAGCCAGGCTCTTTTCACTGGTGTCCAGTGACGGAACCAGAGGCAACGGGCACACACAGAAACACAGCAGGGTCCGTCTGAACATCAGGGAACACTTTTTCACTGTGAGGGTGACTGAGCACTGGCACAGGTTGCTGGTGGGGTCTCCCTCCTTGGAGATACTCAAAAGTCATCTGGAATCAGTCCTGGGCAACCAGCTCTAGGTGGTCCTGCTTGAGCAGGGGGGTTGGACCAGATGACCTCCAGAGGTCCCTTCCAGCCTCAACCATTCTGTGCTTCTGTGAAAGGAACAGCGTGACCTCATTGCACAGCTTGCTTCGGTAATATCCCTACTCATTAGCTTCAGACACTTTTCTTGAGACATACATAACTGCTGTACTCGAGAAATACTGGTTTTGATGCTTTCCCCCCCACCAAAGGAGAAGACAAAGATTTCACTATTAAGAACAGGATAAACTGAAATTCTTACGAATGCTTCTGAAGGCCTTAATTTTTGTGTGCATCAATAACTGCACAAAATGCAAGGCCTAACTGGTTGGAAACAAAATCTCTCTCCCAAATGGCAGAAACTCCACTTTTCCTCACCCAAACACCATTGACTCAACACACAGAGTAAAGACACTCACATGCGATGCGGACGTAGGCTTTCCGGCTCTTGGTGGTGCCTGCAGAGCTCCAGGCAACACACTGGCACCAGTAATCTTCGGGCCCGAAGAGCTCCTCGACTTGCTGGCGGGAAATCTCAATGCTCACCTCCCGGACAATCAGACCTGTCAGGGTGCAAGTAACGCCAGTCAATGTTAAGCTTACAGATAGAAAGAAAGAAGCATAGGAGCAGAAGTCTGCTTGCAAAAGTTGTTGTGAGACCTTACAGCTCGCTACCAAGATCTACTCAGCAACGTGGACTGTCATGAGGATGTGAAGCAAAAAAAGCAACACTTTATCTGCATAAGAAGAGAAGTGGGTGAATGAAAAACTAATTACTGCGATTTTGAATTTTATCACATAGCACATGTATGTTAGACAAATAAGAGCACCTCAGCTGATCCAAATTGTACCATGTCCCTAGGGCGATTTACATCAAGTGATGATCCAGCCCAGTTTTATTTTCATGCGAGTATCATAAAACCAGAGAGTCATTCAATTTATATGACTCCCTTAGCCCTCCTGTATTTCATCTCCTTTTGCAAGACAGATACAGCACAGGGAGAGGACTTGTTCACTCTGACACTGAACTGCCCAGGAAAATGGATTTTACCATTGCAGAAAATGTCCCGATACTCTGTAATGATGGGCAGATGTGCTGCAGTACGGTTATTGCAAGCTGCCAGTTTGGGGACTATTACTGTCACATATATACTGCAGATACTGCGATATTTTTTAGGTGATTTTATAACATGGTGCAATACACTTCGGTGCCTGAGGGCCCTGCCCTCCATATTGCATCTCAGCGCAACCTCCCCAAACCCACAGTCACACCGACGATGACAGTGCCCCTCACTATCCTTCCAAGCAGACCGATACTCGCCCACATTTCCCACACAGTGCTCTCTCTTGGGAAGCTGTTTTGCTTCTTCTAAGTGCAAGGAAATATTGCGGTGTCTCACACACCACTGCAAGGATCATTGGTAATGTGCTGAACCTCTAACAACAACCACTGTGTTGCATACCGACACAACCCCATTCTCTGCCTCAAAATGCACTGCCTGGACGAAACGCTCTTAATTCCAGCCATGGTACTGGGCGGGGGTGGGAGAGAGGGCTTACACCTCTTGTCAGAATATTTGGTCTTTGTTGCCGATGCCAAAGTAGCAATAAACTTCTAATGTGGGTCTGCCTGTAGAAAACACCATCGCCATTTGAAAAATGCGCTCTTACAAACAGCCTTGAATATATAAATTCACATACAAACACTTTGTGTAGTGGGACTGATTTTCCTTCCAGAATTGCCAGGAAACTCAACTGAAAGACCCTTGGATCACAGCACGCACAGTTTGTCCCCATCACCGAACACCAAAGGGCAGGTCCTTCTGCTGAGCACAGGCTTGAGCCCGTGGAGGCCAGCTCCCCTCAGCCTCCTGCCACACGGCTTACAAGGTGATATTCATACCGTGAATGTTCCCAGTTGTACAGCACGGCGCGTTCCTCAAGCGCTGGAAACCGGGCCAGCCCTTTGATTTGCCTCCAGCCTCACAGCGGCTCCATTCAGGGAGCCAACGATTAATTACTGTTTGTACACACTTGTGCACTGTCATTGAGGCTGCATGCTGTTTGCATCCAAAACTTGGTTAACAACTTAACAGCAGAAAGGAATTCATGCATGTAATACCATAGACTTCTCTGGTGGGAATGCCTTCTAATGAGATGCATTTTTCTGCTAGAGACTATCACGGCCTAGCTCCCTTTTTATTTCATTATCCTTGACATCTTTAGCCATTGAATAATCAGCTACTTTGGGGGAAACGCTTAATAGCTTTCCTCCTTGAAATGAAATACTCAAAATATGGCAACTGCACTCCAAAGAATGGAAATCAAAGCGGTGGATGGGCATTTGACATGCAGTGAACACTGTGTTATAGACTTGTTCTGCTTTGATGAGCTAATTTGGCTCCAAAATGGGTCTGAGGGATAGCTTTTGTCCTGTTGAGAAGAGCATGAAGAGGGTGGGGAGGGAGCATGTACATTACATGCATAAAAATGGTTATATTTTCCCAGTGCAACTGCTGCTGGCCTAAAGATTACTTCAGTTCATTCCCAGTTTTTACATCACTAGCCCAGGGAGCCTTTGAAGGTTACAATATTATGTTTTTATAATAAGGCTGATTATGACAGAGCTTGATGGAGCAGTGAACTTTGTTACCCGAGGGCTAAAGCAAGCAGGCTCATAATGACAGTACTGGTTAATAATGATTATGAAATAGTCTTAACATTCAGGACACAAATGCTGTTTTCTGATAGTCTGTTGAAGATACAAAACCATACGATAAATAGCTCCCACTGAACGCACCAGCAGAACTTTTTATCTCTGACTTCCCAAAATGCTTTCTAATTCAAAATAACAAGCTACTCCAGGTAATGTCTTTTGGGACAGCCGTGAAGCATGGATAGGTTTCAGGGTTTTCAAAGTAATTTGGCCTTTGATCTTTGAGTAATACCAACAGTTGGGCCATGACCAAAGAGATGCACACTTGCTTTACATACCAAATAGATGCTGCCTGTTTCTGCTTACAACCAAAAACTATCATTGCGTCTTTGCCTCCAAGGTAAACTATTGTTTCCTAAGAGTTCAAATATGCATCAAACCAGTTGGTGATGCCATGAGATCACCTGCGATGTAAGGATCCATGGCCAGAACTCGAAGCTGATTCAACCACTCCTTCCCAGCATTGCCCATTGGCACCTCATTGCACAAACAGCCACATCGATTTAGGAGAAAGAAACCATCTGAGAGGCACCCAGCCTCAGACTCTGGGGCAAGCGCAAAGGGATGCGTTCCCCTTGTTGTACCAATTCGCGATCCTATTCCTTCTGCTAACACGCTTCAACGTAACCCCTAACAGAAAATCCCTTTCTAGGCTAGATTACAAAAAATGCAGTTTGCTGAGACACCTCAGATAGCAACTGCCTTGTTACCAGCTGACATGCAGATTGCGCAGAGGCGCGGGTACCGTCTGCCTGCTTCCATTCAGGAGCGTATCGCTTATCCACCTCACGTGGGCACCAAGGGCAGGACAACCCTGGTGTGATGACTTGAAACAGAGATCCTCATCTTATCCCTGTTGAAGCTGCTTCTGCTTCTACATCAAAGAACAGTAGCTGGAGTCATTAAAAAAAAAAAAAAAAAAAAAGGAAAAATATGAACAACCCATGTTTCAGAATTTCCAGACAATGTGACACGCTGTCCCTGTAGTTCAGGCAACTGTTGATCCAATTGCTTGATTACAGGTGAGTGCACAACCTCTGAGTGCAAAATTAGAACTCACTTTATAAAATGAGTCCCTATGTTTTGCCTAAATATATTTGCAGCAATTTATGCAGCGTATAACCTACCTGGTATTGGCTAATTCTACCTTGCCACAGTGCTAAGTAACAAAATGTCACCCTCTCACAGAAAGTATCTCCTCTACCTTACCTTCTTTATTAAAAATGTATTGATTTTTTCAGTCTAGTTCCTCACATGGCTAAGCTATACAGCAGATGAAGACATGCAGGATAAATGTTTTCTTACAACACTTAACTAAGCTGTGTAAGCCGCACATTTCCAGGATGAATATAATCACATAGATGGTGGCACAATCTACAAGAAGTCAGGATCTTCCTATTTTAAAGCAATGCAATAACAAACACAGCTGAAGGGAGATAACAGAAATGTGGGCAGCCAGAATGCTTGACAGGTCCCTTCCAATGCATATAACCCCATAAACCCATACAGTATTTCTAACTCATACTCTCCCTGTGATGAATAGCTGGAATATGACAGGGAAAAGCATTTGCTTGCACTGCCCAAACTTGATTTGCATTCAACAAAGTGAGAACTGTTTCTGCAGCCTCTTGCAGCTCGTCTGGATCTTGGGTAGGAAGACAGATATGTGAAGCTACTGGGTCTAATTATCATGGCCCTATTTCTGGCAAGAAGATGATTGCAAAGAGAGGAGCTTTAAAATGAAAATGCAGAAAATCGAAGTAATTTAAAGCAATTCTCCAAAATAAACGGTAATTCTATCTTAAGGTTGTTCACTGAAAAAAACCCCACAGATCCTTAAAGATGAATCCCCAGGTTGCTGGGCTCTTTCTGCACAAGCGTTTCTTTTCTGATCTTGGTGAGTAACTGCAGCATCCCCAAGAGAGAAGCAATGTAAGAAGTTTTACAACTTGAGTACAAGGAAGTTGAAAAAAAAAAAAAAAGCAGGAAAAAACAAACCCAAAAATATTTGCTGTCCTCTCTGGGTCCTGAGTATATAGATCTGGATCTGCTGGGTTATAAAAAATGTCACGGTGGTTGCTCAAGGCTAGGGCTATTTATACACACAGATCAGTCGGACTGAATACACTTACCTAAACCTGGCACAAGAAAAAGACATTACATTGGTGGAATTTCCCTAAAGAGAGGTCCAAAACCCTGTAGCCGTTATGAGACTAAATAAACTGGTCTGAGATATCCTCTTACCCCTAACAGTTTCCTGTCCAGCTGAGGATGGAGGATGGCTTACAACAAGGCTTGGGGCTCGGGGCGTTTGGCACAGTCATCCTGCGATGATGCCCCAGACCCACGAATGCAACAGGTTCTTCATGAGCGACAATTTTACATATTTTGTGGCACAGCATATACAATTATTCATTTCAATAATATAAAAGTATCTCTGGGACTAATACAACTTGGGCCCTGAAAAGGAGTAGGAAAGAACCAGAACTTTATTTATTTCTGTATGTGCACGTTAAGGAGGGATTAATGGGTGGAGGGAGGCAGCGGGAGCCTTGCTCTGTCTGCCTACTGTCAATGTGTGCAGCCAGGTGAGCACAGGGGAGAGGTGCTGCCTGACGGTATATATCAAACTAAAATTACTACCCCTCCCGGAGCAAAAGGAAGCGTGAAGAGGGAATTGTGCCTTATAGACATGGTCTTTTATTATAAACTGTATCCTAGAAACACAATCAAGCAAAGACACACTTCATTCACACAGTCCCTGAGCGCTTCACTTAGCTGGCTATACAAACTGTGAGGTAGATTATCTGGTCTTCAGAGGCAGAAATGTTATCTTTTTTAATGCATGCAAATGTGATGTAATTGCATGATATTATGGTAGATTATTAGTAACTGCAATAATAACTCACGGGTTCCATATTGCACCCGCTGAAGTAACTGGCAAATTTCCCAACGATTTTAATAGGAGCAGGTTTGCCAGTCAGACTCATTTCTTTCTAGAGGGAAACCAAAACGTCTTACAAGTTTCTGCAACCAAATATGACTGCTCAAGACAAGAAACGATCATGGTAAATGTCTGAAATCAGAGGATTATTATCAATTAATCAAACATAATAATCCAGCCTGGAGTCAGTCCAGGTCACAGAGTTAGTATCTACACCTCACTGGGCATCATTCTGCCAAGACATTATTTTGAAGTATTTTGGCTGCCATAAATGTTCAGCATTTGATATTAATACCCCACATGTGTGAAAATATTCCTCAGGACTTTGATCGAGCAATTTTTGTGGAAGTATTGGATTGGCATGTGTTTGACCCTCTGGCACAGCACTAAAGAGGAGCTATTTAGTTGCAAGACTGAACTGCACTTACAAACTCTAAGAAACTGCATGGATAATTTGTTTATTTTCTCTGTAAGTAGAAGTTCAAACAATTTCTGTGCTTTTGTGCTTTCATTTGCCCAAAAGGTATTTCATTAATTAGTAATCACATACGCCACAGAACACATTTCTCAAGGAGACAGAACTTTATGACCTACTGGTCTGGAAAAAGACATTACTGTAATACATGCATATAGATTGCGGGTGTTATCACAGCCACTGTAAATAAGTATGGAAATACAGCCCATTTTCATGCAGGTAACTTGCAACCCTTTACAAGTTCAGTTTCTTGAAATCAGTACTCAGTGCACCCTCCCAAACCTGACGTTCAGTGCTGTCGGCTCCCTCCCCGCCTAGAACAGGCACAGATTCCCCCGACTGCATGCAGCCCCAAATTTCCCTGACTGCTGTGTAGAGGGGCGGCAGAGGGTAGGGACAGTGTTTCTTGATGACATAAAAGAGGCTTTGGGGAGTCAGCAGCAAACCAGCTCTCGGGTAGGGGGATTCCTCTGCACATCCATGCAACACATGCTGCTATGGAATCAAATTATACAGCACGTAACTTGGAAAACCACAGTGCGTCCCCACTCAGATCCTCAGCCCAGACATAAGGAAAAATGCGGTGGCTTGCTCGGTCTTAAAACAAATCAGTGCCAGTCTGAAACAGCCCATGCTTTCTGACTCACAGTTCCTTTTTCTATTTATTAGGAGGAGGAGAGGAGAGTGAAGGAATACTTTATGAGTGTTGCTCAGTCAGGACAGACCTGAACAACAAAAGTATACACACTTCTAATGCAAGGTGAGGGTGGAAGGAAAATCCTGATACCAAAAAAGAAAACGGGAGTTTTGCAATAATTTCAGGAGGGGACGGATTATCTCCAGAGTATTTGGCAAAAAGGATGAAAGCATTTTCAGTTCTCATAGTTCCCATCTGTCTTACATTTCATACAAAACTTCATCCAAAAATCCTTAAAACAGCATCGTATTTTTTGCTTCGTGAAAGTGGCCAAGACCATACACCAAAGCGGTATGACTGTAAACAGACTTAATAAAAGGTAAAAGAGATTGCTTTCTCATTATGCAGTCCTTTGTCACTAGATGGTTCTCTGATGGCAAAATTAAGTGACCAAAGCCAAGGATGATGGTCTTTTTACTTACCGATAGTCCAAAGGAACTGTCCGATTTATTTAATCGCTCATTACAGGTGTTACAAACAACCCGTCTCTGTAGCAGAAGGCTGATCACTTTAATTGGTGAAATAAGCTTTTTACAAAGGTGAAAATAAAATTAGTCCTATGTCAGAATTGAAATTTATTTACCTTCTTCCAGAGATAGATCCCTTGCGGTAAGAGAGTTATTCCACTCAGATATATCAGAGTACTTAAGTTATGGAATTTGGTGTTTAAAAAAATGAATAAACAGGCTATGCACAAGAAGAACAGCTTCAAATATTAAAGTTGTTGTGGAGAAAAATGTGCTCTGTGCATCCTAATGGGACAGAGATGATTGCATAACGGCACACTTTGCCTATAGCTTATTTTCTATATAGAGTATCTGTAATCTTAACAAAAGATAGATAGACAGGTAGATATCTAGAGATAGTTTAAGACAGCAAACAGCTTTAACACCCAGTAATCCTTCACGCTGTGATTGCATGCAGCTGGTTTTGCCTCAATACTGCTTTTCCCTAAACTGTGGCTGGCTGGTGATAGGAAATGACTGCATGAAGATCACAAACAATCTTCCACAAACATTAGCTTAAATATTAAAGGCTTCCAGCTATTTTTGCTTTCTTTGTAACTTTCTCTTTAGGAAACAGGTACATTCTTAACTCAAATTAATACAGATGAAGGCAACAGCCCAATAAAGTCAATCTGGCCTTAAAACCGATGTCAAGTTTGCACTGGTTTGCATCAGTTAGCTATGGTACCTAATTACCGGCTAATGGCAGTGACTTACGCTAAAATCCCAGCTCCCCTACTATTTTTTAACTGACTTATACAAAATTACAAAGGGCTGTCTTCAGAGGGAGTTTACTTTGAACTGGAATTAAAGAACACACATTCTGTTTGGGTTTTATTTTCTTTTTGTGAAAACAAGGCCTTTTTGTTCTTTTCCCATTAACATCTGAAGGACCGAGTTGTGTAAGACGCAGGGAAGATTTCAAAACCGAGCTCTTGAATGCTGGTGGAAAACAAACTGTGTGCCCTGGCCCCTGCCAGTGTGATGGAGGTGGGCAGTACGGCCCTGTGGGTTTGACCCCTTGGGGAAGGTAAAATAGCCCCTCTGCTATCTCCTCCCCCGGCCAACCTCGGCAGCTGATTGCTTTACAACAGCCTTGAACTATTGTGGTTTAATACCTTAGAACAGCATTGGATTGCTTGTTCTCAGCCTATAAACAGTTCAGAGACAAAGGAAAAACACCTCCCCCTTTTTTCAACAGAGGCTATTTTCTGGTTGACGGCATTTTTTGTTAATATGCACAAATTTCTCCAAAATGTGTTGTTCTCTTCCACATGTAACAACGTGTGCCTATTGTTGCCGCCTTCTTTTTTCCTTTTTCCTGGTACAAAAGTAATAATCATGCTCTGGTGTAGCAGAACTCCAAAGAAAACCTCACTACAAGCACATATTTACATTCAACGACGGGCATCATCATTTCCGAACTCACATAGGCTGAGGTCTAGCAGCAGAAATAAATGTGAGTCGAAGCATCTTGACCCAAGCCATCCCAACACTAAGCAACCCCGAGCGCCGGTACCCAAACAATTCTCTGCCAGGCTGCTGCTACTTACAGGGAGCAAGAATAAGAGAGGTCATCCACACAGGGAAGCATGAGTATGAGCTCTTAGCAGCTCTAGCTTTTGGGTCAAAGCCCAATCTTCCCTTCTTTTGGTTGAGGCACGTGCAGCTGAGAAAAGATGCTGGGGTTTTTGTTTTTTTTTCAAGGACCAGGAAAAAAAACATGCCAATGGTTCATGTTTTACTTAAAGCTGCAGTTGAGACTACACAAAGAAAATCTGTGCACTTTTTAATTCTGGTTCAGAGGATTTACATGCTCTTTCTAATGATCTGGGCCTTCAGCAGTGGGTAATGCTTCCCAGCTTAGTGCTCATGCAAAATTGAAGCACTTTTGAGGCAGTTTAGAGCCTCAATGTGCAGGCAAAAAGGAATAATGGCTGTTTAGCACTTCACTGGAAGAAGCTGAGGAAATTATGAAAAAAAAAAAAATAATCTATTGAACTTCAAACATCTGGGAAGCCAACCGAGAGCATCTGAATTTTGAACAGCGTGTTTACATTCCCTTTGCATAGTGGCAGGGGGGGTGGGCAGGGAAACAAACAATAAATGGGTTTGTGTGTAAATCTTCACATAAAAATATACACCAAATTGTTTATGTTATTGACTTACTGACATATACATGTGTGTATACATATGAAATACAGATCTGCACATGTACTTAGGTACCACACCGGTTCGGTGTGGCTTTGAGGAGCGGAGACACCGTGGAAACGCCTTGTTTCTGTGAACTTAATGCAATGACACAGTTCAGCGCCTGATGCAGCTATTGTGGGAGCAAGGACAGGCGCAATGTGACACAAGGGGTCACTCGGGAGCCTTCCTCAGTGGTTGTTTTCTTATTTTTGAGTCCACGATGTGCAGGAACAGCAGGTTGGGGGAGAAGTGTAAAAGCCCTGCCGTTCTTCGCTGTTGCTGTTCTGCATGCTAGGGATGCCATTTCACAGCCGACTTGGGTATCTTGTAAAAAAACTTTAAATGGAAAAAAAAAAAAAAAAGAAAAAGGCAAGCAGCTGCTTTCAAAGCATCTTGGTCCAGCGTGCTGTCAAGTAAAGTGACTTTCACCAGACAGATGAAGCTCTGGGAATTTACTGTCTGCTGCCCCATCCAGCGCGTTTTCAGGGCTGTGCCAGGGCAGCAGTCAAAACACCGGCTCCTGAACGCCAGGAGATTTTACTTACTTTGTAGCAAATAAAAGAATCATCATACAAAAGCATGTGAAAAGGCAGCCTGGTGGTCACAGAAGTCATTTGGTGTGTGTATGATCCTGGATACAGCACAGCTCATGATCCCCATCAGCTACAGCGAGGCACCAGGGATGGAAGTTGCTCTGCAGATCCGTGTGACTTTGACATGAAAAAAGACCTTTTTCATTATGTAAGCAAATGCCGCCAATAGTACCCTTGTAATTCTGGCTGTCTCTTTTTTTTTCTTCCTGGGTACCCACTCTGACTGAATTCCAGTACTGGTTTCCACCTTAGCTGAAGAACAAAAGGATTAAATCTAAACCCAAAGCAAGCCTGATCAACTTCTAGGCATTGTTATTTTTCAGGCCTGGCAACGCTTACTCCTCTTCAGGGGAGGGCACAGCAGCTGACCCGGGTGCAGTGTCAGCACTCATTACAGAAATACCCTTATACAAGTCACCGAGAAGCCAAAAGCAGCAATCAAGCATTCGAGATCCTCTCTAAAATCAAAACCTGGGAGCAAATAATAGAAGAGGTCACAAGGGCCTAAAGATCAGTATTCAGGGGGAAGAAGAGACATGGAAGAGTCTGACAAAAGATTCCCTTTCTGCTCTTACAATCAAAATATGAAGAGGGATGAGAAGTTATGAGGAATCGTGAAAGGTATTCCATCAAAACCTGATGAGAAAGAGCTGTGCATAACCTTGCCAGGGAATGGCAGTCCTCCTGCTGGTACCTACCACATCGTGCTGCTCATTTATGTACGAACCAGGAATGCATGGGAATGAGAAAAGGAATACAAGCAGTGAACCCACAAAGGCAGCATGAAATTACATCCTGTGTGGATCAGAGCTGCTCTTTCCCTTACATCCTAGCAATGATTTGGTACCCTACTCACACAGTAAAAAAAGCTTCACTAAATCTGATCTATGTGCAATGGTTGTTCCATATAAGTGGTGTGGTTTTTTAAAAAAGAAGGATTTCTCCAGTCTAGTTTTAAGCAATAGGAATTCTTCTACCTCCCTTCAGAGAATGATTTCACTGTCTAATGAGCTAATAGAGAAAAAAGTAGAAGATACTACTCAGGTAACTGAGATAAAAGCTTGCACAGACTTCCAGGGACTCAAGACAACAACACTGAAATGTCTTGCACAGTCACCAAGACCCTAATGTCTCTAAACAGGGTTATTCTGCATTTCCAGTGACACCATTGGACTATAACTTGTTCTCAACAAAGAAAAAGTACGGTATAATTCACACCTTCCATTTCCCTCAATATTTTTAGAGGGGTTTGCAAAGACACTACAGACCTCTTAGTCCTACTCGTTCTCATATTTAATTAACTGAAACCCCTACATTTATAGGATGCAAGTGTTCCCACCCTCGCACTGCCGGGGTGCTACTGACTGCAGCGCTTGTGTTTGACAGCGCAAAAGACCTCGGCTCTGCTGTTCTTTTCCGCCATTCCTGTATCCAGAAAACAGTTGTTTTCCATTTAGACCAGCAGACACAGGATGGAGACTATCCTTGGGGAATCGCTTCCAAACCGAGTTGACATTTATTGGCCTTTCACGCACCAGACCGCCCTCGCCGCGGGGGCTCCAGATCCCACACAAAGGGTGTTCGGGTCCAGAGGAGCCGGGGGACACGGATGGAAAAAGGAAGCATTGCTGTGCAAAGCTGTGGCTAGTCTGAAGCTGTGGTGGGTGGACTGATGTCTGAAGATGTCTTTTGGGGAATTAATGGGATTATGAGTGTGTAACAAAGGGTTTAATGAAGGAAAAACTTGGAGGGAGATGAGGTGTAGGCTGGAAATATTCAGAGGGGTATCCTCAAACACTTCAGATGAATTCACTAAGCACCCATATTCTTCCTATTATTATTTTAAATAACTATTTCCTGTCTCAGATTTGTTTTTCTAGAAGCCCACAGGAAACCTTCAGGACAATTGAGCAAACAGCTGCAGATAGGAAGTAAATGCAGCAATAAGAAATGAATAAATATCCTACAGCTTTTATCTTTTGGTCCCAAAGCACTTTGCGGAGGTAAATAACAGAGACGTTGAGCGATTCACATGGAGATACATGGTGAGTCCACAGAAAATTTGGAACAGGCAAACAACCCTTCCCATGGACCCACCATTGCTCACAGGAAGGGCGCAAGCAGCATTACCTTGCAGGAAGAGCAGCTCCCTCTGGGCTCCCCCGTTAGCGCCCCCAAATATCCCCAAGGACAGAGCAAGGAAGAGCCCAGCTCAGCTTAGCAGCACGAGGGCTGAGGGTTCGCGAGGCCCACGGCTGCTGTCTGTAAAGGTGGTGGGGCACGCACCCCCCAGGGCAAAGAGCTGCTGGAAAGGACAGCATTAGCAGAAGCATCGATGGCTGTGAACATGTAAAGAAGGCATCTACACATAAGAGCCAGAAGCAGCCTTCTGCAAAGACTTAGAGGGGCAAAACCCCCACATACAACAGTTTGATTAAAGAAGAAATTAATGGTATGTTAATACATGTTTTCTAATTTGCAGGCTTCTATACAAAAAGATGAGCTTCCTGGGTTTGGGGGGTGGTTTTGTATTGCCTATAATCAGATTTCCCTCCAGAAGCAAATATCTGGCCCAACGTTCTTACTCTGTTTATAAAAACATTATTTCCCTTCTTTAGGTCAGGACTGACCTCAGTGCTTTCTCCACTCACTTCAACAAAAACAAACACTGTTTTGAATTTATACCCTAGAAAATGGTGATTCTCTGCCTCTGCGTGTATGTTGCTTCTGAAGTTTCCAAACTGGCTCTTTTTCTATCAGAGTACACTAATTACTCAAGAGAAAAGTGGAAACTTTGCCTGCTTGCAAAAAATGTCTGCAGCAGCTTTGTTGCCGGGTATTCCCTTGATCTGGGCGTGCTGGGGACCCCATTCCCAGCAGCGGATATTGAAGACGCAAACTACAAGAGAGAACTTCTCTTGCAGCAGTGATGTGCACAAGGCTCCTCCTCCCTGGGAGAGCTGCCCGCCAGGCCATGATAGGCTGTGATAGGCAGGCAAGTCACGATAGTCACGATAGGCAGTGATAGGCAGAGAAAAGATGGCCCAAGTGACATCTAAAATGGCTGCAACCTTAATGTCAAATTGCAAAAAAGCGTGTGTTTGTTTATATACTTTTATGCAAGCAAACAGCCTGCATTTCCCCAGAGAATTCCAGATCTTTGGGGCGAGAGAGTTGTCTGCTCCTTTCTGCGCCAGCTGCAGCCTTGCGGACCATACATACAAACATGTTTCACTTACAGCATCCTTCCAAAGAGGGCACAGACTTTGAATTACTAAAGAAAATGGACTGTAGTACCAATTCTAACCCATATCTCAAAACTATTAATAGAAGCATTTGGGCAGAGATACAGAGACACATTTTTAAATTTCCTTGAAATGAGCTGGATTATGGCAGAGTATTGAAGGAGCAGAGCTAAAAATTGGCAATATGTTGCTGGGAAATAATTATTTTGAATGGGAGTGCTTGATGTTTGTAATGGATTTGATCCAATGATAAACGGAAAATAAAATTACTTGTGACAACAGTGGAATGAAAACAATCCTTATTTATAATATGTGGCTACACTTACTAACATAACCCCAAGGTATTCCACCCCAGAGAGTCAAAATATTGCAGGCTAAGTATAACTGCAGCATTTAGCATCACCTGTCATCTCCTTAGTGAAGTTAATAGGGAAAACGGCCACATTTGTTCAGAAAAAATAGCTTTTTTTCCTTATCTTCTGGACCCTTGAAAAAAATAATACAGAGAATTAGGAAGCTAGAGCAGGCCAAGAAGCAGCAAAAAGAGATTAAGGAAGAAAGATGTGCAGAGAGGGAAAAGAGCATTAAGGAAAGGAAGATCCATGGGTCACAGAAAACGAGTAAAATGGTACCCCTCTGCGCTCCCCTCCCTGAGCTGTGCTTACACGGGGGTGGGGGACACCTGAATATCGTATTTGGGCTCCCAAATTAAGTTCTTCAACACTGGTATTCAAGGCAGTGCTGTATCAAAAATAACGACGGTTTTTCTTATTTATAAAAAATACTAAGACAAACAAGGACAACTGCTCAAAATGAGAGGTTACACAATGATCTTCGCTAGCAAAATCAAAAGTCCCACCTGAAACAACATCCGAACAAGTTGATGGGGCTTTTGCCATTAGGGCAATGCAGCCTTCCGAAACGTGGTGCCACCAAAAAAATCAGCTTTCATGAGATGTACACACAGAGAGGAAGAAAAAGTGATAGAGCACCATGTGCTGGAAGTGATTTTTTTCTGCCTCTATACATGGTGCCAAAAGAGCAGAGGCAGTTGCTGTGGAGGTTTCCCCACTGCTGTCTTGGCTGCAGCATCTTGTAAGAGCTGTTCTAAAGGCAAAAGGGCAGGCGTCAATCTTTGATCTCTCTGTTGAGAGTGTGATCTATTTAAGACTTCGCTAGCTGGGTACCTACTCCCTCAACAGGCTGCCAAACCCCTTGCTTAAGGTAACAACCTCCTATTTGCCAGATCAATGCTGACCCTACGTCAAAAGCTCAGTCTCCTTTGATCAAATCTGCAAGCCATCCCAAAATACTTTATTAATGGGGAAAGGTAATGGTGGGAGGTAAGTGTGGGAATCACAGCCACGGCTATGTAAAGAAACTGAAACAGAGAAGTCTAAGATTTCTGCCTGAAAAGAAGAGCATATTCATCCACCTCAGTGCAGTTTGATAAACCCCTCTTAACCAGACAAAAATCTTATTCTGAGCCAGATTCTATTTTCATTGATTTGTGGGGAGGCAGAGAGTTGAAGGGGCAGCTGAAGGGGAAGTCCTTGAGGCCATCCTATCCTCCCTGCTGAGGGCTGGGTGGCACCAGGGATGCTCCTGGGGGATACTGGGTCTTCTGAGAGCCTGCTTCTGAAGGCAGGACATGGGAAAAAGGATCGGTGACTTCACCTGCTCCTTAACAGAGCCTCCCTCAGCATGCCTTTCCTCTGAGATTGCACTGATAAGCCAGTTCATTTTGCATTAGCTGGGGCATCAGGCCAGGCACAAGAGTCCTTATTCCGTCTTGCTGCTATCTAGGAACATGGAGGTGGTCATCAGCAAACTCTGGAGCCCTCCTCTCCCCATGCATCCCAGAAAAGAAGACAGAAAGTGTAGGCAAACAGTAATGCTGGCTGAATTGCCCAATATGTCTATTTAATTAGCACTTAGAAAAGTCTCAAATGTTGTTTTCTCCTTGCCTGAAGGAGAGAAAAGAAGAACATGTCACTGGCATTGCAGAGGGCAAGAGGGGTTTTATAGATCATTTCACCTTAACAGCCATGGAGAAACTATTACAATGCATATAGAAATTGAAAAGACAAAACCAAGGTCCCTGTAGTCCTGATTTTTCTCTGTTGTACGTCACTGGGATGTGGGGTTTGATTTTGCAGCATTTAATCTCTCTGGACAAATGAAAGGGGTGCAGGACACTGATTTTCTACACATCTGCAGCTCTCCCACCACTGCAGAGTTGGGGTGTGCGTGTTTGAAAATATTTCTCCATAAAAAGCACACAAGCAAAATAAAACCTTTTGCCATAGTTGTTTTCAGAGGTACAGTCATTTGGAAAATGTGCACAAATTGCTCTAACAATTATTGATGCTACTGAGCTTCCTGCCCTGTGACAATGGAATTTTCTTGCCCCCAAAAGCATTGGTTCTGCAGGGTTCCTTTTACTTTCATTGCTGTTATCTTTTATGACAGTCAGCCATAAAGCCAAATGTGTTCCCTCAAAACAACTTTCATCTTTGTTTTTCAAAACCAGTGCTCTTGTTCTTTACATATACTTTTCCACATTAGTGGGAAAATATTCCAGTAAAAACATAAAAAAGACCATGCCCTGCCTTGCATTTCACGTACGTAGGAAATGAAAGAGTCAAAGATGTGCACTAAAAATTTTCAAAGCACCCATTTGACTTCTTTATGAAAAGCTTAGCTTTTTCCATAAAGAAGAAAAATTCCAGTGAGTCTGAGGATTAAAAAACTGAATGTAATGATCTTCTATGCAAAGCTTCTGGCTTCTCAGATTCAATCATTGGCTTTTTTTTTTGCAAGGCTCTCTCTTCAGGCTAATTTAATTAAATAAAGTGGTACTAGAACACCCTGTCACTATTACTGTTCTCATTCTCTCCAACCAGAAGGCAACAACTCCCACAGAGTCCCTGTGCGTGTTCTTTACAGCAATGCTTTACCTACTGTTTAAAAATAACCCACGGTGCAAAGTGCATATAATTCTTCTTTTGTACCTTCTCTGTTACAAAGGAAGAAAATATATATACATAGGAAAAAGGTATAAATATCTATTTATCTCTCTCAAAAATTAACCTTCTTAATATATTCAACATTTCTATCTAGCAGCTCTCTTTCAATGAGAGCTCGGCCGTACTCTCATTCCATCTCTTGTGCCACTGCTGTTGCCGTGCTGTTGTCTCTGGTTTTATCAATGACAGAAACAAATTTGCCTTATAAGAAGAGTTAATCATCTCTACACAGATTTCATTCCTGGGCACAGGCTCAAAGTCCATGAACACATAATCTTTTGCAAATCAAAACCTATTTCTCTCTTTCATGCATCATTTACAATCCCAAGATGATATACCGCTAGCATCACACCTGTATTTTAGTCCTCTTTCTTCCTGATTACCCATCCTTTAGAAAAGAAAGCACAGGTGACCTTTACTTTTTTTTCCTCTCATACGTTTTATTGTCTGTTTGTCTTGTTTTCCTTTGCTTTTCTACCTAAAGAACTGAAAGAGAAAGCCTAGCTCAAAAACAGCAGCAGAAGACCGCCTCAGCCTGGTGCTCTTCTTCATATTTTAGGCAGAACAGTTAATGGTAAAATACCAGAAGAGAAGAATGCACCCAGTTTTGAGTTGCAGGGATTACACAGCTGGCCCAGCAGAAGCACTGTGTAACCGAGATCCCTTTGAGCCCCAGGGCATCCCTGTAAAGGCCAGACCTAACCTGGTTTGTGGACAATTTCTCCAGCCTCTCCACCTGCAAGCCTGAAGCCAGCAGCAGCGCAGGCTTGGGCTGCCATCCTTACGCCACCCCCCGAGCAGCTCAGGCGCTGCTGCTGTGCCCTAGGTTACAACTACTGCGCTAGCTAGCCAAAAATAGCAAGAGAAACCAAAATAGCCTCAGAAGTGGTAGAGTCAAAGGGCTTTGCCAGCCTGACTGGTGCAAGCTGCCAAGCCAATACCTCCTGCTTCGGGCACCAGAATGAATCCTCACAGCCGCTGTCTCCTGCAACTTTTTCTCCAGCTCCATCTGCAGTGGATATATTTTCCCAAGCTTCCATTGCTTTGAAGAAAGTATTATTTTACCACTACCTTAAATACCTTGTTTACCCATTTCTATACTACCTATGTGCTATGAGCCCTAGATTCCCAGTCTATGTACAGGAAGGTGCATGAACACTGCAACCGTGACCTGCATTAACCAACCTTTTGGCAACAACCAGGTTGACTGACAAATTTAGGTTCCGATGACAGTTTCATCTTAACAAGCTATTAGTGTGACTGGGTTTGTGGCTCTTGTGCTAATAATATGATGTGCGCAGCTTTTGACACCCTCCTCCCCCCCCCCCCCAAACTCCAGTACATTATGTTAATCTCTAATTAGATATGGGTTTCATTTGCATATAATTGCTGCTGTTTGTTATGCAAAACATTTGTCCTCTAATATATTCAGATGCATCTCTTTTCAAGACTGGCCTTCTACATTTCTAGAATGCAATTTGCTTTATGGCAGCATGAAGTTCTTCTACAATGAGAATTTGGGAAAAAAGAATGAAGTTTCACCTGTAGTGAAACTTTTTCATGTTTCTGAATGCCGATGTTAATAAAAGCTTAAAAAATTAACACAGTGATAGCTGCCCTCCTGCTTGTCCTTATTCATTCCAGTAGATTCGCATGGATGAAAAAAAATTAAGATGTACTAAGTAACAAGAATATCTTTTTTTAGTTTTTCTGCTGCAGTCAACTTGTTGGAAAAGTCAATTCTTACAAACAAATAAACAGGCCCAAAGTTTAGTTCAGGTTTTTTTCTGCAGCCCTTCTTCCTACACCCACCTTCTCTTTTTTAAGCTAAGAGAACCACAGTGCCATTAAAAGCTTATGCTTTTGATCTCTGTGCAAATAAATGAGCTGAAACAAATAAAACCCGGTTCACAAGAGACTTCCAAGACATCTGGTAGAGTTATTTTTCGAAGTAATTAGACCAAGTGGTGGTGTAATCCCCAAATGAAAGGTACCTTCTTGCTTGGTATCCAGTTATTTCTCAGAGCCATCAAAATAGCAGTAAGTCCCGCTTCTCTCCTTGCATGTGACTCAAACTCTATTGATTTCCAGTCTTCCCAAACGGGAACAATCATATCTTTGATTTACGCTGGTTTATTAATCAAGTTTTTAAACTTTTTTTTTTTTTTTGTAATATGAGGGTCATATTTTTCTTCCATGAATGTAAGTAAGATTACTGGTATTGACTGAGGAAGAATGAGGCTTTTGGCCTTTTTTTTTTTTTTTTTTTTTTTTTTTTTCTTTTCCTTGCTAACCTGCTGTGGTTCTCCTTCATACAGGCTCTATGGAGCAGGCAGAAAAGTGTAATGGAATAACAGCCAGGTGCTTGCTCTGGATCAATACGCTGCTCTAAACAGTGCCCAGGTGTGCCTTCTCTTCCTTGCTGGAAGGCTGGTTAAATTTCTCCTTTTTTTCTAGAATTCCCCCAAGAAAACATCATTCTAGGAACAACCCGATTGCTCTTTGGTACTTTGGGGAGAACGCGGTACTTGGTCTGTGACTACGACACAGTCCAACCACTGGGAATTTGTGACACTGGGGAAGTGAACAGGGAGTAGACCTGGCTGAGAGAGCAATTCCATGTTGTCTGCACACAGTTCTCCTGGGATTTTTATTTCAAACTCGGGCAGGGTGCCCCACAATCATGTTTTACTAACTGCCCTGGATGCAGACACCACCTCCATGCCATGACAACTAATGTTCAATAAAGCCAGATGCAGAATTCACACCTGTATCAAGAGTAAAGAAAAGTAGCTACCATATGAAATAGCTCAATTACAACAGTGGGCTTGATGATATTAATGCTTTTTAATTCTTGCCCCTCCACAACATAACACAAACTCACCAGAGGTTTCATCTACTCTCTCGTCCACCACGTGGTCCTTCTGATGAACCCATTCACTGTTGCACTTGAAATAGATCTGCGTGGCTGGGCTGGCTTTGCAGTACAGATTCACAGGCTTGTTCTTCACAATGTAAGCCTCTTCGGGTTCAATGAGGAAGTGGGGCAATGGCTCTGGAGGATCAGATGGAAAAGTTTCTGGGAGTTCATGAAAAAAATCATCATCTGTAGAGAAGAGATAAAAAGGACAAATGAAACAACCAAAATTCAGCTGGCAAACGTTTACAAGCACTTTCTGAAAATGTCAAAAGGAGCATACTTTTAGAATAAAATGTTATCTTAGGAGCATTCCTAGACTGAGGTTTAAATACACTGCTGTTTTCAGACTAGAAGAAATTGTTCTTTACATCCAGAGCTCTCTTTCCTCTATGTGATGCAACAGGGATGTGCACATTCGCATGTCTGGGAACGGTCCTTTGTTATCAGCACCAGCAATACTAGCAGTAAAGCATTATGTTAGCACTTGGGAGAGTTGCCTGCAAAACCATAAAAAGAAATAACAGCAACTTTTGGAGGCTTCAAGGTCACACTTTTCAATAGTGACTTATCGCACTGTTTAATCAACTGCATGCACATAGCGAGCATTGGCGGAGGCTGGAACAAATAGGAAATAGCGCCTTTCGTTTCAGACGAGCAATTTGACATCCACTCTAAGGGCAAAAGATAAATGCAAGTCCAGTCTGCGCCTCTTTGTTCGTACTCTGACTCTCTTGCTAAGACTGCTAATGATGGTGTAGACTGGTCTGTGCAGTCTTCACTATGGAGAGGGATTGGGAGCAGAGCAGCTGTGAGGTGGTGACGTTTTGGGCCAACATGGATGCATGCTATTGATGCAAGGAACCTCTGCACCTCTTTGGTGCTGCTGGTAGTGAAAAGAAGTCCATGTGAGACATCTGGAGAAGGAGGAAAAGAATCCAACGCACAGGAGGTAACACTGAAAACACCCAACGCACGTACTTTCCTTTCTCTCTCCCTCCCTCTTCACAAATCCCCCTTTACAACCCCTCTGCCCCCTCTCTGCAGAAGTCATCTTCCACATCAGAAAGCACCAATTCAGCACAGAGTAACCTTCTTTCCATCCACCTCCCCACCTGCCATCAGCGCACAAGAACATCCAAGAGGCTCCCAGCGGCAAAGGGATGAGGGGGCAGCAACTGCTGAGAGATCCACCCGCAGCGAGCTGACAGTCCTGAAGGCCTTATTCAATCTCCCCCTTTCTGCCTCTGAAGCAGCTATCGTTATACACAGTGACAGACGCTGCTGCTGATCAATAAAACACCACAGAACATCAAACTAAAAATACTGCGGAAGGCTGGCGGTCTTCTCCCTGCCAGTCTTCATGAAGATGAAACATGAGACAGCTACCTCCCTGTACCTGAGACATGCCTGTGCAGGCTGTGTCCAGAACTACATGGGGCATGGAAGGCCCTCCTTCCAGCTACGGCTTCTGCAGAAAGACACGAAAGAACAGGAACAGATGAAGGGGACAGGGGGAGAAGGCAATATGCTACCCGTCCTTGTAGCTATATGGAGGTAGACTGTACATCTTTATCAGTGATGGGAATATCTTACACAGCAAAGGATTTTGTGAACCTCTTGAACTATTTATGAAGGGAACATATGTTCACCAATTTTTTTTGTTGTTGTTTTTTTTCCCCTTCATATTAATTTAAAAATCCTGCTGCCCTTTTGGATGTCTCATTTTACAAAGAGTAACGGGCCCTGACTCACCACTGCATCACTCCCTGAGAGTTAATAGAAGTAACTGGTTCAATGATAGAAGAAAGGGCCGCTGAGTAAGGCCTGACATTTGTCTAGCAAAAGGAAAATCTGCGGCATGCTAGAACAACTAACAACCTCCAAACATTCAAATTAAATATAATTTTTATCACTTTCCCATCCTTCCTTTTTTTCTGCGGTTTCCTTTTCACTTGGACCACACCAGCCTCCTTTTTTTGCAGCCCCATTTCCATTAGGTATTTTTTCCTTGCTCCATTTTGCTCCCCATTTTTTTCCAAAGAGAAAGATGAGTTACAATAAGTTAGTGGGAGTCCACTTTTGGTTTCATGACAACAAAACATGTTTGAACCAAAGTGAGAGGCCTTTCAGCATTCCTCACCCCCTTCTATCCGTATCTCCCCCTCTTCCCCACTCCCTCCCTCTCCCTCTCACACACGCTGCTCCGTAGACATCCACAGCACAGAAACATTAGAGATGAATCATTTCCCCTGAATTGCCACAGGACGGATCTTTTTCTTCTGGTCATTTAATTGCAAATCAGCGAGCAGACAGATGGAAACTAACAAAGCACACATATGTTTTATAAATAAACAAGTATTGCTTCACTAATTCCTGGTGACTGGAAGAACAAATGTATTTATTTTCACCACTAGATTTCTGCACATTATCAAAGGCAATACTTAGGCTGCCTGACCAATTAACTGCATCTTATCAAAGATGTAACTAGAAAGTCTAAAAGGGGGGATCAGCAAGCTGCAGAGAAGAAAAAAGGTGGGGTTTTAAATGATTTCTTTAATCAGCCTGGAGAATGTGTGTGGGCTTTGGCTTTCCCTCCTGAAGATAATTGCTTCTGAAGTTTAAATATTATTTTTATGTGAAAGTGGATTCACAGGACTGCCCAGCACACGACAACGCGGTCTCACAGTCTGATTGTGGCGATAGGTGTTTCTCTCCACCAGCCTGGCATCCCAACAGTCAGGTACAGGTCAGTTTTCTTACTGGCTTCTTGCTATAATTCCACCTTACTTTTCTTAAGCAATACTAGAGCCCAGCTTTATTTTTCCACGCTCTTTCTCATTGCTAGCGAGAGGCATCTGAACTGCTCTTAAATGTTAGGGATATAGATGGAAACCATTCACAAACTGTCGCACACACAGGGCGCGCAGAGGCTGCCATGTCCCTGGAAACTGGCATTTAAAATCTGCACTTTTAGAATAAATTTAAGATAGTAGCTAAGACAGATTTTCTTTGGCTTTTCAGACTGGAGTATGTTCATTCAATCCCTGCCCTTGTACTGTTGCTATTAGTCGCAACGTTGGATGTTTTAAGGAGCAGATTCTTAAGAGGAGCATCCAGAACATGACCACGACTGGGTTTTTCTGTGTTTGGCAGACGCCCCCCCCAGTCACACCGCAAAGCCAGTCCTTCCTGCGCTAGCATTCCATGCCCCTTGCTCCTGCTATTCGCTGCTTAAAGGTAACAGGCGGCTTTATCAGCCTGTGCGAATGGCAGCGGGAAGGCACTTGGTGTTCCCCACATTCCCCAAAGAGACGGGATCGGCTGCTGCGGGGAGGCGAACCTCCGCTCCCCTCCCAGCCGGGCACGCCAGGCACAGGATGGTGATTTACAGGTAGACAGGGTGTGCAGCCGCAGTTCCCTCATGCCGGGCTGTGGTACTTGGCCTCTCGGGAGGAGGACACATTGAGGAGGAAGAACCTTAATTCCCCTTGTGATGGCTGGCCCGTCACAGCAGGCACAGCTGTGGCACTACTTAGGAGAGTTGGCTGATTCGGCTGCTAATTTGGGAGAGGGTTTTGAACCATCAACCTTAAAGAGGCATCTTGGATCTAAGTCTTGCATTTCTTTTTTTTTTTAATTGGACTGATAGGCTGTTATGCTCTTATTGTAATGCTTGTAGCAACATGTGGGCATAGTTGTAACAGCAGTGTAATTATATAACAAAATATTCTTAAAAATCCAACACAGATGCTTACCTCTGAAAATGCCAGTATAGGACATTTGACTGTGTTGAGATTTTTTGCAACTGTCCACAAAATGAACTTTTGGTAAAACTGAAGCAATCTCACGAATCTGTGTTTTCAGAAGGCAACAGTTTCCAACAACCTAACAAACACTTCCATCAAAGTTCCTCCTGACCAGCTCTAGTTGAACACAGGTCATTCCTGCATCCATACAAAGACCAAACTCTGACTTAGCTTTTTCAGGGCTGACTGTGTTACAACCACGTGGCCTGCTGGGCCTGTAATTTGGATGAGAGTCGCCTCTTGCTGCGTGCTCCATCTCTGTACAAGAGGATAAGTCTTGCCTGAGACTTTGATCTGAATCTCCCTGACGGTTATCACTGGTTATTTAAAATGTTCATCTCCCAACATCGCAACAAAACAGCAGACTTTGTATCTCTCTTATTTAACTCTCCTAAGGAGTTAGACATTTTTTCTTTTGTGTGGAGGAAAAAAAACTAATTAAACCATTTGGGAGTGATCTGGGAGTGCAGGTACAAACAAACACTAAAAATTCACGTACTTGATTTCCAATCAAGTCAATGTCATGTGCAGCAAGTTCCCCTTACAACCTTGATCAAACGCAAATAGGAGGCGCGCATCGCTCTCCCCTGTTGTAACAAATCCCCTTCTGTGCTCAGTAACTCTGAGCTGCAAGTCACATTCATCTTTATTTTCACACAATAAAGTGTACAGCCCATCTGTTGTTATTGACTGATTTATATGAGCAAGACAAAAGACCTGACTAATGGTACTGCTAAACTGGTTTCGCTCATGCAATTCATTCACATTAAGAAAATAGATTTGAAAAAAACATTTTAATCTATAAACTTATGTTAAAATTTTTATTTTAGTTGCTGGCCCAAATACAGATACGCTCTTTTATTTGCCTTCTGTAGTATCTGACAACTATATATTTTTTTTAAAGCCAAGTCAAACGTAAAAGCTACAGGAACAGGTGAAGCATCACTGAAATCAGCATTGACAGAAGATGGCATGGATTGTCACAGACAGGAATTTTAGTTTCATTTTAGTTCAATTATCTTTTAAGGTAAAACAAAACTTTGCCTGAGTCAGGAACCTTTTGATGTTAGGAAAGGTCTTTATTCTTTTCATGCATTTGTTTGTAAAACTGTACATATTATAGCTCTTCATGCATAACAAGTGAAAAAGGAGATTTTATGGTATACTTCCCTTTTTATGGACTAGTATCCCCACTCTAATCTGTGGCAGGAAAATATTGTGCTCCATACACCAATCTATTCATCTCTAGATCACTAGTTTTATTACTATATATCAAGCTTTAATTCTCATCAACCCAGCATATAACTCACTATATTTCTGAACTGCGAGACTTAAACTATTATTGCTTAGATCATAATATATTGGACCATTATCTCTTAGTGCGAGACCTGAAGCAAATTCTTCTCAAATGGAATTTACTTCAGAATGATTCAAGAGCAATTTAAAATGAATGGCTGCAAAGCTAATTCCATTTGCATTTGGTTGCCCATCACTCGGCAAGATCATTCCCCATGCATTGCAAGAAAGGCAGCTGGAGTTAACTGTATGGATGGGATTTCTGTTCAGGTTTTTTTAATGTTATGATTAAAAAGCTTTCTAGAGCAACAAGTACTGTTTACTGTGAAATTAACAGCAGGTGCTAGCTTGGTGAGGCAGCTATGGGGATGGAGGCAAGGGTTTGCTTTACAGCGCACACATTTTCAGGAAGGGAAAATTGCTCGGCTGGAAGTCCTTGGGCTGCAGGGTTTTCTGTCCTCCTAGGAAGGCCATGCGGTATCACGGTGCCGCCAAATGGGAAGCAAGGAAGCAAAAAATCCTGTGTGCCATATAGCCTGCCTCCACCTTAGAGCCCCGAAACACCGATGGAGCTGTGAACCCAAAATAAGGCCAAGTTGAAGGAGAAATGGGAGAAAACAGGGCTTTTTCTAAGAACTACTTGTGAGTTGTTTCCATGTCAGAGGGCCCTCTCATCCCCGCCTCAGCCCTGAAGACCACACAGGGACAGAGAATGGGCCCAGCAAAGCACAGCCCATGCCCTGCAAGACAAAACACTGCCCTGCCCAGGGGCGGAGGAGGAGGAGGAGGAGCGTGGCTTCCCCAGGGCTCTGTTAGCCCTACCTCCAGCTGACTGCAAGGTGGGCATGCAATAAGGCCATCCCACATTATTCTCCAGCATCTCAAAACTGGAAGATTTCACCCAACAGCCCAGGAAGATTGCAATTCTGTAACAGCATAATATTTGGCCAGCTTGGGAGGCTGGCATCCAGTCACTTGTAGCTGAATTCACTGCAGGCCTTTATGTGCCTAAAGACAAGGCTTGGTTTTGTGGCAGCCCACAAACCAGACACTTGCTGAACTCTCAGAGGAGCAAGGTCAAGGGAATTTCAGACTCAAATTTACTGAGCACCCACAAAATGAAATGCTCTTTTTGGCAGGGAAAGCAGAGTGCAGGCATGGTCTGGGAAAAGCGACAGAGAAATCAATAGGGCATGCAATATTAATCTTTTTTGGGTGACTTCAGTCCAGAAACAGAATAAATAAAGACTGCGAAGAGGAATGAACTTCCCCTGCACCTGCACTGGCTCGGTGAATACCCTCCTAGCAAATCTCAGTTTAACACCACATCCCCAGGAGGTTAAACCCAAGCTTTGCATGCACTTAAGAGAACGAGGAACATATCCACTGAGTGGCTACATACAGATCAGAAGGCTGCTAGGCAAAAGGCTCCCCTCCAAACACACACACATCAAACGAAACCCAAACACATCCTTTCCTGTCCTCCTGTACCCCTACCAAAGAAGCAGCTTCCACAGAGGCACTGGAAGCAATACATGATCCACTGTCAACCACAGACACCAACCTGGAGCCCTTTCTAAAACGGAGATGATGGGCATCTAAGACATCTGAAATACTGGATTTTTGGCTCAACTAAAGAGTTCGGGAAGGAGGTTTCTGTTATTCAATGACAAGCCTACTACATTGGCCATCCCAAATAAATAAATAGGCTATCAAAGGCATAATATAGTAATCGTGTCCATTATGCCCATCTTACCAGCCTTTCTCAGAAAGGAGAAAAGAGAGAAGAAAATGCCATGCTTTCCCTTGCAACAGCAGTGCACAGCCCGGCATTAGACAGGGCGCCTGCTAAGCCTGGGAGCTGTGGTTCAAAAGCAGTTTCGCAGTCAAAGAGGCCAAACCAGCAGCTTCTGGTGCTCCCCGCTGGCAGCACCATGCTAAGCATAACCCCCCTGCCCCCTGCTGCAGGCTTCTCTCCGTGCTCCTATTTCACTGTCAGATATGAAACCAATGGCAGAGGAAGACGAAAGAGTCAACAGTTTTCACTTGGTCATGGCCAAAGCAGACGCTGTGCAACCATGTTACCTACAGCAACCAGCTTGTGCTCCGCTTCCCCTGCTTTGATAGCACCATCTCTTTCTCTCAAGTCAACGGCTGGAATATATTTTGCCTGGCTTACCCTGGCAAACTGCAGTGCTGGTAATCAACAATTAATTCCAGTGGAGACAGATCTGATTTGCAGCAGAGTAAGGAAAAGGAGAATCAGGTCTAGATGAGGAAAACACTGACTGTACCAGCTTTATAAAGCAGCTTGCAAGTTATATATTACTGTCTGGGGAGAAGACATCTTCCCCCAGTTCGTTTAATTCATAATTACAATTAAAAGTTTCTGCTTCTCTTGAGGCCAATGGCAATTTTATCATCAATCAGATCAGAGGCAAACCAAAGACAAAAGACGTGTCCTCAAAGCAGATTCTCACAGCACTCTGAAAGATATTTCTTCATACAACCCATTGTGAATCCAAGATAAAAGTTGTGGGTGTATACACAGACACAGCATTTACGGTTCTGTACGCAGAACTTTACCATTGCCCTGATACAAAGTCTGTCAGACTGCCAGCTGCTGCCTAAACATGCAAGAGATGGTACAGGTACTTAGACTCGGGGTAGGAAAATGCCAGACCGTGGTATGATTTCATGCAAGGCAATGAAAATACTTTCTGTTGCACATGAAGAACACCAAGCTGTTCTTTGGTCAACGAGGTTTGCAATAATTGTTGTCCGTATAAGAAATCTAACGCAGTAATCTGCAAATGCTATTAATTATGAGGCTGCCTAACCATATAAATAGGTAAAACAGGTTGGAGGCAAATCACTGGGGGGTGACTTACAAGCACTGACAGTGAAACACCGAGCGAAGAGGCAAAGGCCCTGTCTCTCTGCTGCCCTGTCCTGTGCATCGCCAGTCACATCCCTCTTCGCAGCACTTCCGTCAATCCAGATGGGAACTTCGCTGTTGTGCTTCTACAGAGCTACTGGGTAAGGTTGGCTCGGTTACTGTGACAAGGCTATCAAAAGTACAGCACCTGAAAACACAACTACAGTGCTTGTGCAAACCGCAGATGACATCAGGGACATTTCTGGGTAACGATTATCCTGTGGAAGATTGCTTTCCTTGTCCTGTTGCTCAGTCTTTCCATTTGTTTAAAACTAATAAAATATTCATGCTTTAAAAAAAAAAAAAAAAAAAAAAGTGGGTTGCAGACTGCCTCCGAAACTTTATCTCCCTTACTCTGCCATGTAATAAAAACACAAGAGTGTTTTGTACACAGGTAAGTGTTACCTTGTTGAGCGCACACGCTGTATTCTGTAAGTGTGAGCTCCGGGCATTTAATCTAATTAGCAAATTAACACGACTCCCGTAAGACATGGTTGTGCTGGCTGAGTTCGTGCCATTTGGCTGCACATTATTGCTAGTTCTGTTTTCTCTGATGTGAAGGCAACATACAAACAGTGGAGAAATCTCCATGTCAGACCACGAGATTTCCTGTCCTGCCTGTAAAACTGAAATGCGTTTTGTCCTCTTGAATTCTAGCTTGGGAAGGGTCTGTATGATGGCATGGGATCCCCTCCTAACCACCTGCAAAGCAAAGTCTAATTTGAAACATTTCTGCCCCAGCTGCCATTAGCAGTCATAATGGTTGACACAGGGTCAAAAAATTACTAAACCTCGGAGAAGCATCATTTCCTCTTTGGTGTTAGGCCTCGCTTTCCTTTGACACATTAGTCCTGAAGCAGCTCCAGGCTCTTGACCCCTCCTTTAACCCTGATAACTAATTAAAGATGGACAAGGCTTAGGCTAAAATACTTTTTGTTAAACCTATTCATTCCCAAGTCCCCTTCAGGCACTCTTTGTCACACAGGACAGAGCCTGCCATATTTACATGAACATGAAAGTAGATGCCTGTTACAATAATATGAAAAATCTCTTTTTACAAGACCTAACTTAACCTTTGTGGTTAGATGGTAGGATGCATTTTATAGCACATAAAACATATTCTCAACACATACTGGAAACAAGTTTCCTGGGTATAGTCCAAAGCATACAATTCAGGAAAAATCTGAGGATATTAACTCTGCATGTATTTTTAGAATTAAAAATTCAGACTCAGGTTCTTTATCTGACTGCTGTTTTAGCAGTCCGAATGTGGTGTCCCGAATATGACAAACAAATGAAGAATTGATCCTACCTTTTCTCACGCGAGGATTTCTTAAGGCTCTATCATGTACTAGAAACAATGACAGAGCTCAGGCTAGAGAGTCGTCAGCCGTAGGCAGACGGATTTTAGGGCCAGTGGTAAATCATATCGGGTTAATATAGATAAATCTGTGGGCAACGCACTGTTGATGGCTAGGGCACAATGTCAGGAATCCCATACTGCTAGCTTGAGAGAAGACCTGCAACTAAATGTGGTACTTTGCAAATAATTTCTTAGCTTTTTACATTGTTTCATATTAATAATTCAGCTTGCTTCTTGCGTCAGTATGTTAGGGTGAAAGTGTCAATCCTTTGGTTCTAGTGAGAATGGCTATTTTTATCTTTACTTTCCCCATTATTAAAACTGCTTCAGAGCTCTGCTCCCATATTTCTAATGGTTTCCATGCCAGCATTTTTCCTCAGCAAAGAGTGATGATCCAACACTTTGTGATTAATAAAACTCAGATCTACTGGGATGTCATGGATCCTGACATCATGAGCTACCTGAAGTGTACAGTTAATCTAGTTAGTGGGATCACTCCACCCCAGAGAAACACAGGACACTTGCCTATACATAAAATAATAGCTCAGTTGTATGGCCACCTGGTTAAGGCATTGAGACGAGACCCAGGGGATAGATACTCTTGTGTGACCTTGGGGAAATCTACTCTGCCAGGTTGAGGGTCCCAGCTGCAAAATGGATGCAGCAGCCTAACAGGTAGCACTCTCATTCACTACCTTTGAACCGAGTAAACAACTCCGTACTCAGATTCTTCCCTCAAAATTTCTCCAAAATACCCATCAGCATCATTTAGTAAACAGCCAACAAGTTACTCAAAGGACCACAAACAAATCTATGTTTATGTAATGATCAGGGAACCAAGTTTGGCTGTCTTGGAGCTGATGGGAGTTTTGCTACTGGTCTCCCTTTGTATCGATGGAGAGGTTGAAGAGCAGGATTTGGAGCAGGAGCCTGACCTTGGGTGCTCTGAAGGACTCACTCTGGTGAGACTGGTATCCTGAGACTAACATTAGTCCTCATGAATATCTACCTACTCACTACTTTCTTCCATGGAACTTAATGAGATTATTATTTGCCTGGCACTGGTTACCTAATTTCATCCACAGCCAATTTTTCAAGAACCATAAATTATTTTGTATGAGGCTGATTTATCCCAACAGAAGTCCAAATTGAATTAGAAATCCATTAGCTAAATTCTAAGCAGGAGCTTCTGGGGAGAAGGGGAAAGGAAGGGGGGGAACTTGGGAATCTGAGCACCAGATGTGGAAAAGGGGGGGAAAAAATCCTTAAAAGAAGTAGTAAAAAGGAAAGAAAAGATAAGTATCTTCTTATTGAATTAAGCACCCAGGTATTTAGGGAGCCAGATGGAAAGAACACAGATTATTGCCTAGGATCAGAAATAGCATTCAGACATTGATTTGTTTATTTTGACTAGCAATCGGTTTTGTAAATACAAGAGACTTTGTAAGCAGATGAAAAGCACTGGTCAGCTTGAATATTGTGGTTGCGTTCATGCAAATAACAACAGACTGTGTGTATTATATATACTAATAAAGCTAATAATAAGGTGTTCAACTGAATCGTAATACAAAGTTTTCCCTCGGAGGGAAAATGAAAGCAAGAAAGGCTTATTTACTTTGGAAACACACGGGATGATTTAATCACAGAGCCTGCTTATTTGAGGAAACGCACAGACAACGTACCTCTTTGAGCACACATTTATTTAGAGGCAAGCACATCCTCTCCTCCTGCCACTCTACCCCCACCATCAGTAGGCTCAGCAAATGGAAGATGATGGAAGGAGAACGCAGCTAGTTCATTGACTTAACATCCACCCTACCGTTTTCTAAAGCTGGAACCTATGATCCCAGAGCCCACAGAGGGAAACCACAGCGCAGTCCCTCTCACATGAGTTACAGAAACAGGCTGCATCCACACAGTTGTTTCAGAAGGCCACAAAAGATTTGAAATACTCAGTTACAGATCGGAAATTTCCCCCTGCAGTGACTAATTTCATTCACACTCATTTCCTAAGTCTTGCTGATTGCTTACTCTCAAACTCTCAAACAATTAAAAAGAAATATTCTTAAAATTCAAAGAGCAACCCAAAACAGCAGGCTCCTGACTTTGCTTTACCTCCAGCTCAACCTTCGTCCCAAGTGCCTCTGAAGTATCACCCTTTCCATCATCAGAAGCACCCAAGATAGCTCAAACAGACATTGTTGAGAGCAGACAGTGAACGAGCAGTGCCTATGGGAAGCTCTGATATGGGCCATTTGACTTCTTCTGGATCACAGCGTGTAAAATTCCAGTATCAGCAAAGTGCATGGTCACCCCTCCTAGCCACCACCCTGCTACCCTTTGCCTCCAAATCTTTTCAAGTTCACTCTGTGGCCACTAACTGGAAGAACAGACAAGGGAAGAAAAGGGAAAGGGAACCTTCTGAATACTCAGCAATCACAGTTATGACTGGCATTGGTAGGTAAAGTAGAGAAACCCCCAGCAAGTGCTGAGAACAAATTCAACACTGATGTTTTGTGGAAAGACGGATGGTGCCCATGTTCGGAGACCAGCAGCCAAAGCTTAACTCCTGGATCTATCACACACTGACTTGCTTCCCTTCCTGACCTGTGAATAGTTTCTTGTCTGCTACATCTATTTTTAATGTAAGGCTCCTACAGGGACTGATATCTCTTAATATGCCAACAAAAAATGCCACTGGAGGAGGGGCTTCAGATCCTGAGGAGCAAAACACTTGCTACCAATTTATGTATGCTGTTTCTCCTCAGTGCTGCAAATTGGTTTGAGCTAAATCAGCAGCACTCCAAAACTGAAACCATAGGTCAGATAATATCAGTATTGAGTTTCAGTGGCTGAAAGCACACATGAATAAACAGAGCGAAAAAAGTGGCTTGAAGCTTTCTAGCTTGACTGTCCCTAGCAGCAGGGATAAGAAACGCTGGGAGATAATCTACCTCTGTCTTGTAGATGCCACAGGTGCTAACACGCTGGATAGCACTCAGGACAATATCATTTAGCCGGGACACATGGTCATCTATCCCTACCACTGACTCCCTTGTGTCGAAAGAAAGTGGTATCATTCAATAATATTGAACACAGTATTAATAATATTCCAAGAAATCACATCTGTCTGTATCTCAGTCTAGTCCACAACTGCAAATCTTTGAGGTCGCAACTCCCTGCACAAGTAGCTTTGCTGCCTGTGCCAGAGCCTTGGCCCTAACCAGAAGCAAATGGATTCCTTTGGGTTTGATGTTTAAAGGACAGACCTGCAGTCAAAAAACCAGCACAGCAATGTTAATGAATGAATCCAAAAAAATAAAGAAAAAAGAAACACTGCAGAGGAATAATGGAAATGCAATTACTTTGCAGGCTTTGCTGAACATGCTTTGTATTGCTGTATCGTGTGTATTTATTCAGCCCTCCTCAGCAGGTCAGCTCGAAGCTGGGGAGCAATGAATCAGTGCTCTAATCTCCCCCCCCCCATCATCCCCAGCCTTTCTGAGGAAACTGATATCCAGCCCCAGCTGAATCTGTCGAGTCCTGATCATAAACGCCATCACTAGAGAAAGACAGTCCTAAGATATCTGGCTGATTTGAGCATAAACCATACATATTTCAATCCCACTTTCTGTTTTCTCCTCTCTGACCTTCTTCATCCCTTTTCTTGGGTTTTCTATCCTATCTTTTATTCCCCATTTTTATCCTCTTCTTTCTTGCCTCTAGGTTCTCTACCCATTTGTGGTTTTTTAAATTCCACATCCTTCCCATCCTTTTTTCCTCAAGTTCAGCAACCTGACTGGTCAGGAATCTCCTTATCTTGGTACAAATGGATAAAGATTAACAGCCAAGAAGTGGAGACAGAGAATAATTGAGGACAGAAATCTCACAAAAGCCAACATCAAACCTAAATAGTTGTACCTACTTTTATAACTCCTGGAATAATTAACTACAGATCTACTTCATTCACATTCACGCAAAATCCATCCATCCATGCAATAGTAATAATAGTAATAGTAAATAATATTTAAATAAGACAAGAGTTAATCCCACTTTATTCCAGTGTCTAACCAGAGACTACAGTTTAAAGTGGTTCTCCAGTTAGTTTAAACAGCTTTTTCTGCCCTTCATTTGGCAAAATTGTCTTGAACAGCAGAGCTCATTTTGACGTGCGGTAGCCTCATTCAGCAGGTTTCTAATTCGTGACCAGCAGAGCACAGTAGTATTAGATCAAACATCTGTAAATATATGGTAGAAGGTCTCATTCTGTGATGGTACAAGGCTTGGGGCAGAAAGGGTAGGAGACACACAACATTAATTATTAGCTGTAGTATGTGAAGGTTTTACACCAAAAAGATCATCTGCAATGGTTCCATTTCACTCTCTGAGCCATATTTCCTTTTAGGTGGCAAAATCACAGAACACAAGCAAATTAATACCTAAATTAAAACAGCAGCTGTGCGTTTGGGTAGTAATTGTATGCAAGAAACCTCAGAAGCTCATTGCTAATACTTAAAGCGAGGGGTGTATTTTGGTTGGATTCCCACTGTACTCAGTGCTGATGCCAAAACGCATTATAGCACAGCTGAAAGCAGGTATTGTACGAGCAAGACAGTCAGCATTTTGCCTCGGGAGGCTGGGCTGTAGCTTCCTGTTAATGGACAAAATCTCTATTAGCTGAGCTGCTTGCATCCTGAGTCCTCCTCTGCTGTTTGGTAACATGTAGAACCCTGTCACCCTATCAACACTAAACACAGCACAGCATTTCCCACCGCTGTAAATTAACCTGAATTTGCCTCCTCCCCCGCCCAAAAAAACCCCAAACCCACTATTACATCAATCGCTGCCAATATGCTGAAGTTAGACTGTTCTGCATGATTTACTCACAACTGGAGCTGGTTTTTAAGTGATTTGTTCTCTTCCAGGATCCTCCTTCCCCTGCAGGACAGCCTATGCTCTAGCCAGGTGAGCAGAAACCCAAAGGGTTTAGAAGTGGACTGGGAAAGTAGACTATTTTACACATAAGCCAGGCAGCGAATGGGCCAGGGTACTGGGGACACACTCTAATGTATCACACGCGCTTCAGAGATAACACATTACCAGCCTGTTTCTCCACCGCCCCACACATGGCAGCTTCTTTCAAGTCCTGAGGATCTCCCCCATAGTACCCCCCAAACCCCGTGACCCGCAGGCTTGGAAAGGGGATGTCCCATGGCATCCTCACCACCTCTGGACTTGCCACAACCACCACTACTGCCTGGCCCCATGGACTGCAGCACCTTCCGGCTTCAGATTCCCTCGGTCTTCTACTCCCAGGTGGAAAAATGCCATTACCCCAAGAATATGCTTAACGTATGCAAAGGTAATCTTGGATGCAGAAGGAGAGGGGACTAGGTAACAGCGGCAGCAGAGAACAAGTTGCCGTACATGACAGTTCATTTCTGGATAGCTAAGGAGATTAATGCCTTCACCTGCTGCTCGTGCATTACTGTCCCCAGCCATAGAGAGATGAAATGCTGTCATGTACAGCAACTTGCTCCTCACTGCTCAAGCAGAGAGAGCTCGTGCAGTGACTGCTCTCCTGAACCCCAAGCCTCGGTGCAGAATGTTTAATTAAGGAAAGCATGAATACAAAGCATGCATTGTATTTAAATAATGTACTGTAAATGCTACAACCCCAAACAACTTGAGGGAAAGTGTAAAAAAAAATTGTAAGCCATAAACTATCTTAGCACAGATCGCAGCAGTCAGCTATGAAATGAGTCTTCTCTACCTTTGTTAAATGAATAACATCAAAGACTATTGTTCAAATCTTCCTTCATATTTGTCCTGCTTTCCCTGGTTGTATTACTGCTCTTCTCATTTGCCATTTCTAAATCTCCCTACAAATCTGAAAATAACTGTTCCCCAGGCACATTTTTTGAAATTCGTATTTGTAGCATGAATTAAGTACTTGCAAAAATGCTAGGCTGGTTGCTCCAACACCCAAACCGGACGGATGGAGGAGTTTCTGCAGGTGCACAGTAATCCTGACTCCTGCCAGAGAACCTGTCCGTTTCCCTGTCAGCAGTTGTTCTCATGCATCTTGGAGACAAAGATTTTTTTTTTCCTTTTCCTTTTTTGTTTACAGCATGGGGACCTTGTCAGACTGGAAACTGACTGAATGAGGAGTCAAACCCACTTTTTTGAAATCTCAGTCTGGTCTTCACTCTTCTAGATTATCCCTAGTCATCACTTAGGCAAACTTTTCTAGGGGTAGGGTTGTCACTTTGAGTTCAGTATTTTGTCACAGCCTAGAGAGCTTAGACTCAAATCTTCCTTTAAAGCAGTTTGCCAACTTTACCGGACTGCTTTAAAAGAGCCAACCTTATTCTGAAGCAATCTAACTCCTGGGCTCTCTGCTGAGGCTCCAAATTGTGACCAATCTAGATACCGAGATTCATGCAACAGAAAAGTGTCCATTAGAAAGCCAGCAAGAGCACAAATTAATTTCACAACTCTCAGGTATCATTCGACTTCTACAATAAGAACTTTCATCTTCAGCAACCCCAGACCAGAAATAAACCAAAATATAAACCATGCTGCTGTTCCCGCATCTGCCAAACAAGTCCTTTCCACTTGGTTGTTTCCACCTACGCTCTGCAAGTCAGAATGAACCTCAGCCTGTAACTCTGAGCTAAACAAACATTTATCAACGAAGTTCATAAAACTACCTGAACATCTAGATCCCGGTGCATATACACTGACTTTTTCTACCTTAAACTACAGCAGGGTAGACGTGATTTTGATTTGTACGTTAGCATCATGATAGGGCCCCCCAGCTCAGGAGGGGTTCCGACTGTTCCTGCAGTCAGAACAACTCACATTACAGCTGACAGTTTGGAGACTTGAGGGGTCTAAATACATTTGGAGACTACAAATATGTTTGGCTAGATGGACAGATAAAGAGATGCTTTTCTTTAGGAAGAATAACTAAATGTTTCCTTCTGAAAAATAAAAACTTGCATCAAAATGGGCATTCTTGAACTTGTATTTATTGGTCTTGCAGCTGCTTCCACTCATGTCGTATGAAAACTATTGTCTTCGTCAAGAGAAGCATTGATCCCTTTATTTGGTATGATCTCCTCAAATTATTTACTTCTAGCCTCATTGTCTCATCAGCTATATCCATTCATTTCTCTCGTTTCCCTGCTTCAGGGCTTCCTTATCTTATTTCTGGAACGACCCAGGTTTCAACTGCTTAGATACAGATATTAGTCAGTCTTACACACTCCGTAAATACCCCTGTTTATGAACACTAACAACCTTACTGAGATGGTGCAGAAGGCAAAGCATCTTAATCAGGAACACCCACATGGATCTTGATAGGCTGTAGGCTAGGAAAATAAAACCCTTTTCATCTGTTGTGGACGTTGCCATTTCGATGAACAAGAAGTTGCAGCACCTTCTCTTTCCTCTAGAGGGATTAATGTAGGTACAACAACATCAAGGGACCTTTAAAGACATGTGGGCCAAGAGATGTTACGCTCTCTGGGCCACTCCATTTATCTTCTCCTTTGCCTATAAACTCAAAGGAGTGTAACAGGGTAAATGTAATCTGAAAGAGCCATCAGATAGGTAACAGCTCTTCAGCCAAATCCCATCTGCCTGAACTTGATCCTTGTTGGGAAGAACACATATTTATTGTACAGAATTCCTCCCCACACTCAATTTTCTGACCACAGTTCTTCCTAGAAGAAGTGACCCAACTGAATTTAAAAAAAAAAAAAAAAAGAGAGAGAGAATATGAAAGCCGGAGAAAATTAGCATGCAATAAGCCATTTCTTCACGTCAATTTTCTCGTCTCCTTTTATTAACAGATTTGTTTTTGAGGCAATTATACACGTGCAATCCATTTGTGGCATCTCTTTACTTGCCTCCTGACATAACCATTATTAGGGCTGTCACAGCTGATCGGCTGACAGCTAGAGAAAGGCAGTTCTGCAGTGTCCTGGTACTGCCAGTCAATACCAGCCGAATAATAACACCACAGCCTGCGAGCTGCCTATTATTTTTCTTTCCAGTGGCTGTGCTGAGAACAGTTCCTGCAGAATTTTGACAGAAGCAGGCGAGATGGAGGATGGTCTTCATGTGCTCCCCGAATCACGTGCTAGCCACAGCCGCTGCTATTTCATATTTCCTTACAAGCAGGCACCCGCTGTGACTTGTGCTAAGCTCTCAGCAATCCCCATTATAGCCCCAGCCAGTACCTGGTGCGCTTCAGAAATGATTTGGGAATACTCCCACAAGCGTGCGGCGCTGCTGGTCCTGTCGCTCTAGAGCAAGCTGAGCATGCCCTGAGGTTTGCAAAACTAAACGCAACCCAGCTGCCTGGATGAATTTCCCCCCGCCAGTAGAGAGGGAAAATTGGCAAAGCTGTCCATTAACATGAAGAACCTGTGAGAGTGGGGCCAGGAGTGCCAGCACTATTTTTCAATCATACATCACTATGGAACATTTGATTATCATTGCTGTAAAGCATACTGTGTGCTGACTATATCAATTTTGCTAGGAAATGTGCAAGCCCGCTATATTACAGCTACCAACAGCTGTGTCCCACGCTGCAATGACACCTCAATTCTCTGTACAAGGATGTGCCAGTCAGGCAGGAGCAAGGCTTCATGCCTGATGCATGGCCCTTATTGGCTTTCCCTGTGCTCTCAACATCCTACGTGAGGACAACGTGAAGCGTGCTCCTGCCAGGCACGGAAAGAAAAATTTAACATCTCACAGAGGAAACAAGCCCAGCCCAATATAACATAAACCCAGCAGCAAAGCCCTGAGGGGAAGGAAGCTGAGCTACATGACGGGTACGTATGCGGGGCTTATGAGGTCAATCCCAGCTCTGCCACAGGCAACTTGGGTAAGCACAGGCAAGCCATTCGGTCCGTAGGATCATAGCCATAATCTTTATTCCTTCCACTCTTATTTTACCTCTTAATATTTTAAAGCCTTGCAGGGGCAAAGACGACCTTTCACCCTATTCACGCTGCATGTAGAACGGAGTGAGCTTAGCCTTGAAGTTAAAGCCTTGGCTACGTGTCTACAATAGCCTTCCCAAAATTACAGAATATAGGGGTAGATGCAAGGAAGTATTTAGGCCTCTAGCAGGAAGACACTTGACCTTCCTCCAATAATGAGCTTACGACTTCGATCAAAGAACCGTTTCTTTCCAAGACAATGCAAATAAACTGACTAATGTATGAGTTTATTTTAAAATGAGCCCTTCAAGAAATTTGGCCTATGGGTGTCAGACCATTTCCTTCTCATTATGGAACATGATGGATGCATTATGCATCCCTTTGAGTTAAATCTGGGTCTACATCACAATTTGAATTGTGTTTGCAGGCACTGAGCCACTTTAGTCTTTATGGCTTGGACAATAAAAGTGATGAATAAGCCACAGGTTTGACTTCAGTACACTGTGTGCCGGTCCACCTGGGACCCTGGATATTTAGCTCCCAAGACAATCTGCAGTGCTGGATCTTCAACAGGATTTGTACCCGTGGTGCCTAAGATAAATGCAAGCTGCGGTGCAGTCAGAACTAGCCAGGGACTCACTGAACCAGCATGCAGAAGCTGAGCATGTGGGAAGGGTGGGAACCTTTTAGTATTTTTCCAGCGATTCATTTTAACTTTGAGCACTTTTTTTTTTATTTTTTCCAGCATAACCACATGATTGTACCATAGAGAATTTAATGTAGAATTGCCATCTTTCCAAATGGCCGTAATTCCCTATTGCTCTGAAAGGGACAAAGGTCACCATTTACCTGCTGATGACAGGTGGCTATTTTGAGAACATTCATCTCCCACTATTCACGAGGGAACTGAGACTACAGCTAGTTCCTGAAAAAGGCAACTTGACTATTTTGAAAATAATGAAGGAAATGGTCATGTAGAGAGAAGGCACCATAGCACAGCTCTGTCACTGGCCTCTTGATGCCAAGGGAAGATGGCAGCAGTCTTGAAAAAAGGAGAGAGCAGGC
>NW_009259032.1:2404470-2416359 GCF_000687185.1 Egretta garzetta | reverse complement strand
GGAAGAAGGGGATGCTGCAGAGAGAGGGAGCATAGGTGCACATGGGAATGTGTGTGCCCAAGGGAAGGCTAAAGGCAAGGGAATGCAACATAATCACACAGCCACAAAGGAGAAAAACCTATAAGAACTGCCCCTCAAGATCAGCTTAACCTAATCCAGGACCAGAAAGGTTAAATGCTTCACTCGTAATAGTAGGGTTGTTAACTGAGGGTGGTGAGCGTTAAGCTTGTTTGGATAGTGAGCACCTCCCTACCTTGACAAACATGGATCTCTGAACTGAAGTCTAAATATCCTGCATTTGTAACCCTTGATTGGGGATAATTGTACTGTGTTTCAATCCAAATTACAGACATTTACATTGTGCCTTGCTCCATTTTAACACAGGCTTTTCCTCCTAGTATTAGTACTAGTACTAGTATTATTTCATGAAAAACCATACCGGTCCTATTCCAAAATAGTTACACAACATAGAGCATCTTTACTGACTTGCTCTGGTGTTCTCAAATGGTTCATCTCCTATTCCTCCAGCAGAAATGGGCTTTTGTGCGCAGTCAGATGAGCCCTTACCCAACTCTTGGCTACTGTTAAGTCACTTCCTTTACCAACTGATGAGCTATTCCAGTGTGTCAAAATAACAAAATAACAGCTAGGACTGAAGGATTTGGGGATTTGGGCTGACACACCGAATATACGTGCAAATAGGAGCATTTACCACTCTTTTGTACTTACTCAGGCACACAATTAGTCTTCCCAGTAGCAAGCAACTTTCATGTCCTTTGCCTCTGCAACACGTTATGCCAGATCTGGTACAACCGGTTGGGGTTTCTAGTAAAACTGCCATTTAAACAATAATAAATAACACTGCTCTTGCAAATTCTCTTGTTGAAGAAGCCTGGGCTTACAAAGAAATAAATGCAATTTGTCTCTTTTCTCTAGGTGTCTCTGCGCTCTAGATGAAACAGCAACTGGCCGCTGCTTGCAATGAAGATGATGACCATGGCGCTGTGTGGGTGTGTGAAGCCTGGAAGTCAAAACACCACTTTTTGCCCTACGCCTGTGGCACGGGCAGCCCAGAGCACCGTTTCAGTTCTGCCTGAGCTGCCTCCGAACCAGGCTGCTATCTCAACACCGCCTGGATAAACGACAGGAATAATACCCTGCCTGGTTATTCATGAAGTCATGGCTGACCAAGAGCAAAGCTTTTTCTGACAGGCAGTGCGTATCCCTGCAGCATAGTCTTTGTGTAACAGCAGCGAATGAGATTGAATATGTAATAAAGTTGTGCTCTCCGGAAAGAGAACTGTGGAATGAATCAGGCAGAAGAAAAATTTATCCTAACAATTTCCTTTGCTGGGCGAATAGGTAGTCTATCAAGAATAAAATCAAGACTTCAATAAACTAACCATGCCTTAAATTTTTCTATCAAACAATGGCTCTGAAAGTATATGATATAACACAAGGGCTAAGCTACTTTTCTCATCAAAGAAACAAGTACATGAAAGTATGGGTCTTCGAAACTAATAAAAAAGTGATTGCTCGCTGTGCCACTGTACAAAAATACCTGATTTTTTTTTTCTCCTGCCATTCAAAAAGCATTTTTGCTTATTCTATTAATCTTACCCTAAGAGTTAGATTCTCTCAAGATGTAAAGAGACGAAACACTGGTTTTTAAAAGCAACACTTTGAACAGGCATTACCCTCACAGTCCCTCACAGCCTACAGCCTTGGACAACATTTGGAAGAGTCTTCTTTCTAAGATCTTGCTATCCTCTCCTGTTTTTACTCAGCCTCTCTGCCTCTCTTGCTGTTATTTAGATGCAATGAGGTATTGGTTTGGAATTGGGATGAATAAAAAGCCCTTGGCACAACCTCATCTCAGCCATATTAAAAATGCTCCTTCATTCCTCAGTCTCCCAATAGTTGAGTTCCTCACCTGTCCCAAATCAATACTATGATACAGACTGTACAAACTTAGGTATCGATCGCGTGAGACTTCTGTTCTACTGCGAAAAATTGAGAAAGATTTTAGAAGGACCACATTAAAAACAAGGAGTTAAAAACAAACAGATGATAAACAACACACAACCAAGCCTGCCAGGCTATTAACATTTTCTACATAGACTAATGAAATATGTTGAATTCCTGTCTCTTACATCTCAGAGCCTACATGTGATTCTGAGTCATAAGTCAAAAGCTAATTTGATGCCAGGAATAAACAGCAATAAGCAAAGGCTGGAGATGTTCACTGATTCTCAGGGGTGGTTATTTTTACATGTGTTTATGAAACCATTTTAGATATAGGTCAACCCTTTTCTCCTTAGAAAATTGCTACACATGCTTTGGCTCAGATTTTTTAAATTAAAAACAAGATGTGTTTGAGATAGTTGACTATTTTCCATCATAGCCTCTGTAGCTATTTGTACCCACATCAACATCCCTGCCTGCACCCTCTCAAGGTAGATCCCAGTGACTCTAGTCAACAGAGAGGCTCTCTTCGGCATCTGTGGGATTTTGATCTGAAACTTAAGTATAATATTCCTTGAATATAGGAAAACGGCCTCAGTTAGTGCTTTAGGTTATGTAACTTCAGTGCTGTGCTATTCCAAGACTAAGGAAAGAAGGGCCAGATCTTCAGCAGCTCCAAATGACATTTCAATCGCCATCAGGAGAGCAAAATTACTCAATACCAGCCGAAGGTCTTGTCCCTAGAGGAGTGCAGGTAAAACACATGCAATCTTGCCACAGTAACTGAGGTAAGAAATGACATGTTTTTAGGGTGAGAACAGTATTCATGAAGGAACTGTGACAAGAAATCATTTCAGCCTTTCTTCCTCAGCAAAACATCTGCTTAGTTCCACATCTCGAGACATAAAATGCTTAATATAAAGAGTGTAGAAAACATGCCTACATTTGCACACACAGACACAAATATTTGTACATTTGTTGCCAACTTGTTTAGACACTTTTTTTGACGATGCATCTCCTGTCAACAGGGATATAATTAAGCTGCTTCCTATCTATTGAGTATGCTACCTGCTACAGCTATTTCCTAAAGCCTGTAGCAGTCCAACCACATAATCACATAAAACTTTCGCCACTGATGCCTGTTGTTTAATGCTAATTTCTTTGTGCTTAGTAAGAGAAATTGCTATTGACTGCTTTCATTAGGAAACTATTGACCCTTATCCACTGGAGCATCCTGGAGAAGAAATTCACTAAATGTAGCCATATTTCATTCTCTGAACATCAAGGTAGAAGAGTCATACTGAAGGATACGGTTTATTTAATCCAAAATTAAAATTTTATAGGCTACATTACCTAAGGTAAATTGCTTAATACATTCAGACGAACAGCTGCTTTCTGAGTGTTTGGCTTCCATGTTTTCAAGGCCTAAATTAAGCTAAACAATAGAACATCACGCCTATCACCATAGACTTCCAGGAGATGAGATATGCTATACCTAAATCTAAGAGGCAGAATTTAGATTCAGTGAAGCAGTGATTTTCAATGCATTTGTCTAATACAGCACAGGACTATCACAGCCTTCCCAAGACTATCACAACCTTCCCAGTTTAATTGTCCTTTAGTAATAGTTTTTTCAATACACATTTTACATACTCATGAACCGTATAGCGAAAAGAAGTGTAACAACTTGGTTGTATTCCTATTTGCCACTTGCTAGCAATTACGTAGAAAACCACTGAAGTACAGAGATCCAGCGTGCCCTAAAGATTTTGGAAGTTGGACCCAACATTGATTCAGTTACTCTCGTGTCCCAGGCAAATACATCTCACCAACGCAGAACAATTTTGGCACAGTGAGTGAATCCAGTCAGATCTTTCTCTGCGCATGATATTGTCCTGCTTGTGCACAGAGTCCCTTGGCACATGTGCCGTGAGTCAAACATGTAAGGAAAAGCCCTGCACAGGCTCTACATTTTATGGGACAGGGGGTACCTGTGCCGCTGGCTGGGAGACCGCTCCAACCACAGCCCTTCCCTGAAAGGCAGTGACGGAAAGTGACAATTACGGGCTTTATGTGGTGGTTCAGGCTCCATTTTGGCTAATGTAGAATAGCACTTCACAAAGTCAGGACCTAGCAAGATTGTCATAAAAAACACCAGATTCATTCACATCACTGCCATCAATAATCCCGCAGCTCAGCAAATTCCCTTCAAGCCAAGCTTGAGGGCACAACATCGGATTCACTAATAAATGCCAATGGCACACAGCATGTGCTAACCCCTCCTAACCGAACCCAAATGTAACTTTCAGAACCATGTCACAAATTAATTTTTCATGATTTTGACCATTTACCAGCTTTCTCCTCACTAATCTATCTCCTTGAACACAAGCTCAAGGAGAAGCCACAAACACTCCAAGATGCTGCTCTTCTAAGTTAATTTATTCCCCATTTAAACAAATGTATAAATGGAGAACGGTAGGAGAACACTACACGTAGAGTAGAAAGTCATGCCATAAAATCTGAGAGGCATACAAGAATTTATCACACAAACTCCCTTGCAGTCTGTCTCCTACCACATCCATCCCCTTGTGACTTCTAATATTACAAAAAATGCAAAGAGTTGCAAATAGTTACCACTGGTTTTTATGAATTCATTTGGAATTGTGAAATTGTTTTGTCAAAGTTACGGGATTCTGTAAGACAAAACAGTCCGTTTTCATGCTGCACTGATCTGAGAGTATGTATAGAAAAAAGTGTACAGCGAAGCTATTTTATATGCCAGACTTGTGACAGGGATTTTTATGTGATCAGCAGAGGCACATATCAGAAAACCAGTGCAATTTACTATAAGCCTGATTATATACCTTACCCACAAATTAATCTCATTGAGATTTATTTCAGCATTCCAAACTTTTATACATATGTATGTGTGGCTCTATTATTGATATAATTATTGTTTATTAGTTCTGTTCTGGTAGCGCTCAAATACTACAATTAGAACGAAGCCCAAACATGCTGTACAAACACCTATTAAATCTTCCTGCACTGGCATGCATAGGGTCTAGAAAAACACAAAGGAAGATGGGAGAAACCCAGAACAAAATAGTGAAAAAAAAGGAGATCCACTTCTGATTGCTGCCTCTTCTTCCTTTCAAACTGTCGTGCCATTTCCTTCAGCATGAAAACTTTGAAAGTTGAAGTACAACACTTCTTACAATAAAATAAACCACTGCCTTTCACTATCGCATCATCATTTTTGACTGTTTCTTGTCACTGCCATTATTTAAAGACCCAAAGCCTTCTGGGATTATTAAAATGAGCTTTAATGATCTCTGTACCCATTCAGCTTCATAATGTTCTTTATTAATCACAACTCTCTTCCAAACATCCATTACACAAACGCACGTAGCTCTGCCTCCTCACTCCTGATGTCACGAAAGACACCCACCGCTGCACATTCGGACCTACCCCCAAACGTCCCCGACTACAGCCCGCTGTGCCAACATCCTTCCCACACCTTCCTGATGGAGCTGTGCATCCCAGCACCTCTGCATTGCGTGAGCATTGCGGAGAGAAGCAATAAGCAGCCTAACTTACTAATTGCTTTCCCAAAACTCAAAGGGACAAAAAGATGTGAAGTTCAAATTCCCAAACGGCCAGGCAGCAGCCTGGAAAGTGCTGACGGAGCGAGCAGGGCTGCGGGACCGGATCACGCTTTCTGAAAGGAGAAAGCTAAATATAGGGCACAGTCATTTATTAAGTTGGTTCCATCCATTTATTGAGCTGCCTCCTTTCACTTGCAACCTTCCCTTGAAAAATGGTCAGAATACTTTTTTACACCCACTAGGCTCACCTGACAGGAGTGCAGTGAGGTTTAAGCAATTAATGGTTACGTGTTTCTTTGAGACTCTTCTCGGAAAGCTGCTCCATGTATTACTAGTGGTACTCAGAAGAATGATTACTGGGGTGTTACTTCCAATACAGACTTGTACAAAAACTTTATAGATTTGAGTGGAGTAACCAGAAAAGGTCCAGCTCTTGCGTAACTTCTGATAAGGGATTTGCAAGCTCCTGTCAACTGATTTAGAAAACCTTTACAGTATACTCTGCATGCACTGTTTTGTAAGATAAGCCACCAAGAAAAGGATTTATTTGAACTTTTTCAAACATCTTTAAAAAAAGCCTCTCACTGTAAAGGGAGTAATCTGTATGTGCATTCACGCATTTCCAAGGCTTGTCAAAAGTTACATTTGCTTTCACTAGAGTTGCCACATTCTTCTACAAAGCACACCGTCACTCTTGGACATAATGACATTACAAGGGCAAACCAGATAAAACAGCAGCAGATGTTGTTTCTGTCGCCCTCTGCAAGAATTCCTGCCAGCTTGCTTTTCCTCCTCCAAATCTGCAGAAGAAGTTGGGGCTCCGATGTCACCTTGCCTAGGCAGCTCGGGGGCCTTTTATGCTGTCTAGTGTTATTACCAGCGATACAATAAGCATAGCTGCGTCTTCACCTCATGCTATTCACTGCATGTGCTTAGTGTCTGCCTGCGTTACGCCATTGTAAGTGGTGGAGGAAGAAAAGGCTAAGCAAGACGAATAGCAAACAGGATTTTCTTGGAATAATGTTTCTCAGCCTTGGACTGGTAATGCGCTGCAGTCAAATATATTCCTGTCATCACCGGCACGCAAAGCTGTCTAACTTTGTAACATTTGTTTTACTAATTGAACAATGAATTATTAACACAGATTCTTTTCACAGCCGTAAACAGCGCTGCATACAGACACCTGTTTGATCTGGCAGAGCCTCTGGCCCAATTCACAGTCCCTCAAGCAACTCAATAGCCCCTGGTTTCCATCAATGCTGCCCTCTTGTACTCTTTCAGTTCCTTGGACTTTGCCTCTGCTCCTAAACGCCACTTGGCACAGCCCAATAACTGTAACACTGATGTTCCTTAATTTCCTCATCTGCAAAGTCTCCCAAATCCTTCCCTCCTTATCAGCACACTGGCAGGTAAGTCAAAACGTAAGTTAAGCACCCTCTGCGCTGCTTTTTGTCATCAGAAAGTATGGCCCATTCAGGCAGAACAAAACGCGTTGAATCTCACTACTTGAACTCCAAAATCCGCATTTCCCACTGGGTGCACACTGCGAACTGCAGAGAACCCACCCGACAGCTGAGAACCACCCATCCCTGAGCTTCAGTGCTTCGAGACCACCATCATCTTGAGTTTACAGCCATTAACGCAGCCACCAGAAAAATCTCTCTGCTTTTCTCCGGGAGAGGACGAGCCCTTGTGCTGTGGGAGCAGGCAACACATTGGCCCCAAACCTCAGCTGCTCAACCAGGGCTGAAGGTCAGCCTGGGGGAGAATTCGTGGTGATGTATAAAACCTCACGTGAAAGCTGAGCCCACGCGCTGGGTGTATGTGAGCAGGCATCAGCCCACACGGATAATGGTTTTCAAAGCGAGATTCTTCTGTTATCAGGAAACTCTTTCTGAAAGACAAACCCTCCTTTTCTAGTAATCTCACTGCAGCTTTGGTCTCACCTGGGAGCTGCACAGGGATTTAGGCAAATGAGCTGAGAAACTTCGCTTGGATCGAACACACTTATCTCTGCTGCCCCTACCCTGCTCTGCTTCGGCAATGGAAACAACCGAGCTGGAAGAAGTGTCAGACTTGCCATATACACACGCTTAAACAGGTTATTACTGCGGGATCACATCCTAAAATCCTTGTTAATCCTACCTTCCCACTAAGTAAATAAATAAATAGAAGAAATAACAAATTGCCTTGGCACTAGTCTTGAGTTAAGGCAAGAAACTTGAACAGTCTTCCCCTTCCCCCCAACCTACAATGACATTTTGAAAATCTCAGATTCCTCCTTCCATTTGGTCTGAGAGTCCTTGAAAGGCTCGACTCATACTGAGGCTTGTGAGAAGACCATGATTTGACTGTGTCTACTGCCCATGCATGCGCACACACAAATGCACTTTTGAGGATCCACTTCATAAGGGTTTTAGGAAATTAATTAATAAAGTAATTAATCATTGCTCTCAGCATCCATGCACTCATGCCAGGTGAGCTCTTAAAATACCCAAATATCTCCTCCCAAGTAGTCTACTTCCGTACTTAGGTGAACAAGCCTTGGCTTCTCACCGGTGCAATCCAAGTAAGAAACAGATGGTTATAAATGCAGGGTTAGCAAAATTTGCAACAAGTCCCACAATTATTTTGCCTTCCTCTTCTACGAATTCATACAGGAATTTTTGCCTCAGAGTACCCCTGACATTGGTAGGTATGCTCCAGTAAAACTGAGAATGAGAAAAATAAAATAAACTATTTTTTTTTCTATATCTTCATTAAAATACTTACTGCCAAAACAGGTAAGACGGTAAGAGTATTGTAGAAAAGTATGTAGTGTTTTCTGAAAGAGGTAAGGGTAGTTGTCTGTAGTGGGGGGGAACTGAATTTGAACTGATTTTATGACAAAAGCAGTAAAAGCCAATTACTCACTCTCACTTTTCATAACCCAGATTCGTAGAGAGGAATTCAAGTGTTCCACATGCTTAAGCAGCTATCGGTAACATGATTAGCAACACTCCTGCTTTTTTCTTTTGATATATACTTTGGGCATGATTGAGAGTTCCAGAGTCTTAAATGATTAAGGAGACAAAATACAGATAGTGACAAGCAGGGGGGAAAAAAAAAAAAAAAAGATAAGAAATGGATTACTCTCTAAGAAACTGAAAACTCCTCTAGAGACCCTAGGCCTTCAAGTTCATTTAAACATTAACGAACTTTACATTTCAAATCATATCTAGGAGGACAAGAGATAGGATTACACAGCTAAATCTATAAGCATTGATTTTGTCTCAGTCACAGATGCGCACTGTGCGGTATTGGAAAATCTGCTAAGAAGATAAGGTTGTGACACACAGCAAATGGCACGCAGCTGTGGTTTAGATAAACCCTTCTGTGTCTTTAAAAAAACACCCTCTCTCCCCCCCACAAAAAAAAACCCCAAACACCCACAACTGTCACATTGTCTGAAAAATATAAATGCTTCTAGAAGCATGTGCAGACCCCTCCCGATGCTGGCATTTCATTTAAAGGTTGCTACAGAACCTGTGTGAATCACCGTTGCCAGAAAACAAGTGCTTTGACTGACGGCTTTTAAAAGTCACCACGTACCACTACATTTTAAAACCGCCATACTGATTTGTATTAAACAAGAGATTTGCGTTGTGTATTTCAAAACATTCTTGCTATGTTCCCAGCTCAAACCATCCTGTGAGTCAACAGCGCACCATGAGTTTTAAAGCAAACTGTTTATATCCCTCAGCTTCTTGGCTTCTACGGAAATCACTTTCTAGTTTCTTAAATGATGGAGAACTGAACTCACAAAGCAGCTCGATACTGTAACTCCACTTCTTCCTCCATACCTATCCCCAAACAAAATGTCTTCAAGAACCCTTGAGAGACAGTGGTAAAGACGGGAACTGGACCATGTTGCATCATTCTTACTGAACTTTCTTCCTTGGCATCTTTATCATATGCTGCTTCACATAACCAAGAATTGCCATCAGCTATGGAGTTAAGGGAGTAAAGCAGGGAAGACACCTTCCTAACGATTTATGGCTGCAAATTTGGATCTCATTCTGAAAACCTCCAAAGGTGGCTGCCAGCTGACTCTAATGTAAACAAGTCCTGTTTTATTTGAGCTGCTCAAAGGCAGCAAGGCGTAACTCCCACCACATCCATTTGGAACTGTTGGTCCCTGAACTGCGACCCTTTAACTGTACCAGAAACGTGTACAACTAGGTATTTTGATGCAGTTGACCTACTCCATTTTTTAGGTTTTTTCATTCTAAAAGGAGCTATGTGCAATAGGGTCACACATCATTATGCCACATAACATCACTCTAAGAGAGAAGCGTGTTACCGGAAGAGAATTCTCCCTGGCACCTTTTATTTGGCTCTGGAAAGTACATGTCATTAACATAAGCAGAACCTAAAAGGCCCATACAGTGTACGATGCAGTACGAACCTCTGCTATGTTACACAACTACAGCTTACCCAGCCCTGTCGAGAAAAGGTTGATGCTATTTAATCACTGAACTTAATTTCCTATCTGCTGGTACAAAGCAAATTTAAGAAAATTAACTTCTTATAGAAAATACTGGGATGTACTAGGAAGAGCTTGAGACCAGATGGTCTGGTTGTGAGTCTCCAATGGCGTGTACTTCATGTCATCTCTGCAGAGTATTACTAAGTGAGGGGACACTTCAACAGCAGGCAGGACGTGGTCTGGTCTTTTTCTGGCAAACCTGCTGCTAAAATCACAACCGGTTAGCCATAATGCCGTCGTGTCGTTTCCTCTGATCCTTCCTCCTTCTTCTCTTCCACCCACATAGGTTTGGAGCTGGAGGTCTGCCTCTTCCCAGCTCCCTACTGCTGTCCAAACTGTGCGTTTCTTGGCTACTGATCTTGTACAAAGTGATATTGCGGGGATGGACACTGCCAGTACAAAGTCATGGAGCAGCAACCTCCACATCCTGATGCTATGAGCCACCCAGTGACCAAATCTACTGCTTTGTGAGTGGGCATTCAAACTCAACAGACCAAACCCATGCTTTCTTTCCCCAGCACTTGGCTAGGCAAAGTTAGAACTTCATTTAGCCCGCTAGAGCCCACAGCTGATCTGTGGCCTTAGATCTGTTGCATAACCCAAATACAGTCTTTAGGTCTCGCCTGTAGAAAACACAGAACCAAACCTAGTGAAACATACACTTATATATATCTTCAGAAATGGGTCACCTCTGCAAAGGAAGCAGGTGCCTGCGTTAACATGTAGGCATATTTTAGGGAGTGTGGGGGAAGGCAGGAAGTAGGACAGGCTTTAGGGTTTCCATTTTTCAAGCTAAGTTTAGAGGGAAGGATTATTTTCAGTGTCTTTACATACGTTCAATGAAATTTTAAGCACCGAAATCAAGGATCTCCCAGAGGCCCATGAAGTCTGATGGACATATACTGCATGTGGTGTGAGCACATATGATCTTTGGTAACCTGCAATTATAGTAAAACCTGATTTCCAAATTTTACTTGGAATGACCCCTCATAATTTTTAGTGAACCTCTGATATACTGATACATACAGCCAGTTGGGAAAGGGCAGAAATTAAGATGGAATTTTAAGACATGCACTGATTCTGCACATGGACAATGACCCACATTCAGGTTAAGAACTGAAGTAAAAACACTTTGCATACTTGAACCTGGCCATGTTCATAAAGGTTAGAGCTCTGGCTGCAGTGGTCCAAGAGAGACACAACTGAAGAAGAATGGTATTAAAGCATAAGGAGACAATACCCAGGAGAAAAGCAAGACAACCAAAGGAAGCAGAGTATTCCCAAAAGTTACTGGATCAGCAAATCTGAGTGGTCAGGACATCTGAGCTCACGGTCTCTGAAATGTTAGCAATGCATAACTTCATACTGAAAGATTTTAAAAATAAGTGTGTGCATATGTACAGGCATAATGAGCCAAATGCTGCTTTCAATTTGCCCGGGTATAAATCTAAAACAGACCCATCAATTTCAGTAGAAATACACTTAATTTATATCACTGCAAACTAAAGATTTTTTTTTAACATAATTAATCCAGAAGATTTGTGCTTGGTAAGAAAACACAGGATTAGGCAAGCAAGTAAGTAGCTGTCTGCAGAACTTTAGGATTTAAAGAAAAATTGCAAACGTCTGCAAAAAGTTGCCGATGAACACTGGGGGAAGATGAATTGATCTCTGACCACTGTAACCTCCTAAATTACCACTTTTCAAACTACGTGTTGTCTTCACTTTTGAAGAAATACTTAAAAAAACCCCAACAGCTAAAAACTACAGTATTGCAGTGATAGAGTAATA
>NW_009259032.1:2353413-2404395 GCF_000687185.1 Egretta garzetta | reverse complement strand
AAAAGCTGCATAATTCATGCAAAGACATGTAAAATAATTCAGGAAATTTTATTGTAAGAAAACTGCATTCTTCCCCTCCTTTTCAGATAATATTGTCTGAGCTTGTCTTTGCTTGTAGGATTTTCCCAGTAGTTTTAGAAGATAAGTGCTTCTGTCCTGAGTAGAGATCATGTGCTTTATGAAAAAGAAATAGCTATATTAAGACCCGGATAATCCCAATCCCCATCACTTGTAAAATCATAGTTCTACTTTGGATTTTAAATCCCTTGGGAAGTTGAGATTAATGCCTCAAGAGGACATGCATAACACTGTTTACTCTGCTTACAGGTCACTCTTTAAGCTACTTGAATACTCCAACATCTGGGCAAGCCAAGCACCGATTAACCAGGTCAGCCCATGTACATACATCCTTTGTCTCATCGCTCCTTCTTTTATTAAATATTGGCAAGACCCCCTTTGCATGGCTGCACAGACCCAGCATAGTTTTCCCAATATCTGTCATCCTGCCACCTTGCATTAATGAATGCGATGAGACCATGCATCAGCAAAGACTTTTACTGTTTTCCCGATCTCCTTGGCCTTTTTTTTTTTCTTTTTTTTTAAGAAAAAGCCTACACCACCTGATGCGTAAAGAATAACCAGCCAAGCACAGGGCTCACTTGAATAAACATGCCAAGCGAGCGTCCTCCAGGCAGCGGGGTTTCACAGAGACCCTTTTGGCAACCCGATAAATAGCCACGCTGCTGTTTGATTGGGAAATGATTCTCCTATTTAGCCCCTTGGCTCATCAGCGCTTGGCTGCACGCAAAACGGAGGGCGAGCCGCGCGTGACGGGTGAGCTGTCCAACGCTCCGCTGTCCAAATGACGCTGCGGCCGCACGCTTCCCACGAAGAAGAAACGATTTACTGCGGTGGCGTGCCATCAGTCTGCCGGCCCCTAATACAGTTAGTTTGTGGGTATCAAAAGCTGATTAACTTACTAGGGGCATCCAAACGCTTCCTCGAATTGCCTGTCACATATTCACCAGGATTTCTATTCACTGTCTTGTCAGCAGGGTACGATAATGGGAGATAAACAGCGAGCGTCGCGTGCACGAAAGGACCGCTCTAAAACATGGCGTAGCATCAAAGCTGGGCTGCAGGTAGTTTGACAATTAGACAGTAAAAAGAAACTTAACATAAAAACCCTACTGCTTTGTCTGGTGCTTCTTTTTGAGGTAAAGGGTGCAGAGGCAATGCTGTGACTTAGGAAAGGAGCATCCTTCTCTTGCTAAACGTATTTATCACAGGCAGCAACCAAAGCAGGGTATAGATTGGCCAAAAACGTACGCTGGACCCCAGGCTACGGACCCCATGCCTAGGGGCAATGTAGGGGGGATGAGCTTAGCAGCAGCTAGCGGCAGTCTTGGCCAGCATTCAGAGACCCGCAGGAGGCACCTCCAGAGCCAGCAGGCAATTTTTGTAGATTAAGGAGGCTGCCCTGCTTTCCCAGCTGGCAGAGGCCATACTGGGGGACGAGGGCGTCACAGGTCACAGGTGGGCAGCCCAGGCACCCAGAAATGGGGCACGCTTCAGGGAACCTCGGTGCTTCTGGGGCGCCCTACACCCACCTGCGGGACCGGGCTGTACCCTGGTACTCCGGGTACATCATTGTAAAGGGGGGGCTTTCAGAAGTGCCTGGCTTTGGCCAAATATGCCTCCTACTGATGGTAGCGGGCAACCCCGCCCTCAAATGGCTTATCCATCTCCAGGGTGTGCAGAGCAGTGCCCGACACCTCTGACGTGGTCTCTGCACTTAACCATGCCTAAAGCACCGCCATTCCTTACACCTCACATACTGCGAATCAGGGAAATGTACTCATTACCCACCTGAACATTTTCTTCCCTTTTTTTTTAACTGAGGATAACTACCTCAAGCTGACATGCCTCGACACGTTCCTCGACAAGATGCGGCATTTTTCTGTGGCCACCCAAGCCAAGGCAGGTGCTTGGGCACCATGGCAAGAATACTGTCACTTGGTAGCCATCATCGGGCAGCAACTGATGCAAGTAACTACAACCATGTATTTATCATCCTGAAGGGAAAAGTTAGATTTTCTTACACATAAAAAATGTGAAAAATTATTATCTATACAGTTATGTTTATCACATCCATTAAAAATTATTCCATTAACTGTTCTGTTCATTTATTAGCTTCATGTATTTACCTAAAATGCTGCTATAAGCACTTTGTTACCAGCTTGAATTTAGATTCCTTTTAACTGCAACAAATATTAATTTAAAATAGAAAAAAAATCCTCTCCTGCATACACTTGTTCTGCCTCTTTCTGCACAGCTACCTTTGCACAGCTTGGTGAGCAAGCTACACAAATTCTCACCGTGTCATCTAGGTGTAAAAAGCTCCATCAAAGATTTAAAAATAATAACCCAGGGTGTGCCACTGACATAATGGCTTCATCTATAGCTGACCTAGCTCCAAACCTTACCCCGTACACGAAGCACATATGCTTGCAGTCACAGCTTCTGGCTGGCAGCACTCTGCGACTCAGAATAAGCTGCTATGGCACCGGCGTGGTATAGGGGGTTGGCTCTCCTAGCATGCCCTCAAACCACATTTCTATCTATTCTATTTTGTGCATTTGTGTTTTCATTATTTTAACAGCTGGAATAGCTAAATCTCTTGTAAAAGTTCAGGATTTTGTTGATCAGTTGTTGACTTCTATCAAAAATACATGAAATCTGACAAAGATTATGAGGCAGTTCAACAGCTGAACAAAACTCATTAGAGTCCTCCTTCACTTTACTGTACAAAACCAGTGCCAATACTCAATATTCAGTAGGCAAATGCAGACACTTTTCAAGGAAGACTGCATACTGTTGGTGACCTATTTTTAAATAAACATGGCAAGCTTTACCCGTGATGTTATCTAAAAGCATGCTCTGAGAAACAAACAACCTGGTGAACAGCAGATTTAGGAGGAGGAAAATAATAAGATAGCAAAAGCCATCAGTACTGAACCATTGGTTGTTGTTTTTTTTTTTTTAAATGTGCAATTGTATTACATAATACTACTGTACGATGATTTTGTAGCTATAAAGACCACCTCTTGATTAAAAGCTCAATGCACTATTCATTATAGTATTTTAGTGGATTAGTTACATAAATCCAGGTTTCAAACAGACTTCTGCTGTATAATACTCTGGCAATCTCAGCAAACCACAGACTATATCCATGCAGACTAGACGTGCTTAAAGCGCTAGTTCTGTCTACCTGCAGCTGCCTTTGTATCCTTGCGTAAAGCACCAGCCACCCAAGAAGGGCTTTGGTAATCACCAGCTTCCGCCTTCGTCCTTTGCAGCAAGTCCACAAACCATTTCCCAGCCCAAGAGTAGCGCACGCTTTGCCGTCCTGCCCAAACGCACTGCTTTCCTCTCCTCCCAGTGTTGAGCTGATCCCCCTGCTTGGGGCGGGGTGGACAGGCAGACAGACGAAGAGCCAAAAAATTCAGTCTGGCCTGGGTCTACAGCAAATCCTGAGAAAAAGCTCAGCAAGCGGTTAAGAAGGGAGATTAAGGCAAGTTAATAGGCAATGGGAGGAGCTTTTTGCTGCTGCTACTCCTGTTTTAGGGCCTCCGGTGACAAAGGAAGGTCTTCCCTCTCCACCACTTGTCCATCTGGCACCTTCTACAAGCACTAAAAATTCATGCCCAATTTTTTTAATGTATTAATTCCCTTTAGTTATTAAATTACATCTTAAAATGTAACATATGGGGAGCAATCTGCAGATGGGAGGGTGAGGAGAGCTCAGTATTTTACTCTGTACATGCGCTTACTGGAGTTCAAAAAGAAAGCAATATTTTGCATCTGGGAAAGGAGGACACGAGAACAACGCTATATTTTAAACCTGTCACTTCAGAATGCGTCAATGCAGGAGTTGATAAATTTCAAAATAACAGCAACAGGGAAATTTAATGCTGTGCTCCTCAAGCCACTGAGTTGGAGAACACTTTACCACATTGAAATATATACAAATAGAAAAACAAGGCAGATACGCTACTACCCCAGCAGAATTTTTTGCCAGAGCTGACAGTTCCAGCTTACTCCCTGGGCAGCACTGTGGCTTTACTTCTTTTTGGTGGTCCATCACGAATCCCAGCAAGAGTCACTAAAAATCACCCCAAGCAGGTGGTTCCCTCCCGGCTAGTGGATCAGCTACTAGAGCAACCCTATTTGCCTCGCTTGAGCAGTGGCTTTGGAAAATCAGGTTGTTAAGATGAAGGAAACCACAATATGTGGTTGATTTGGTGGCAGGAACCAACAAAAGAAAGAAAATAAAATTCCACCAGAACTATGATGGGAAAATCAGAGTTTGGATATGAAATAATTGTGAAAGACATCTTTGACACAAGCTCTGCTCCTGTTCCACACCTTCTATGCACTCTCCAGACCAAAGAGGTTTGATCAAGAAGCTGAGCAAGTCCTATGCAAAGGCACGAGATGCTCCACAAAAGCACATTCCACTGGCAGCTGTTGATAGCAGAAACTTCATTTTCAGCAGACTAAAGCCTCCCAGTTTTGTAGGAAATTAGCTAATAAACTGAAACAGATGTTGCATGGCCTGGTAAGGGAGGAAGGTTGTTGCCTTTCCACTGAACAAAGACAAACTGACAGCTGAGACTGCAGAGTTTTAGGGTGCGTGGGAGCAATAAATATGCGGTACCTTGACACTGCCAGCCCTCGCTGGACCAGGGCAGTGTAAATCACCCCCCGGCACGCTGGGCCTTCTGCAGTGTTGCACAACATTGCAGCTGGGGTGGCGTGGGGGAGAGCTATCATTCCTATCATTCATCTCCTTCACTTTGACCATCTCTAGACACCTGCGTGTGTTTACAGAGAGCCTTTTGAGGCCATCTCAGGTTCTCCAGCTTGTGTCGCTCCAGCATGCCACCTACTCAACAGGCCTCGGCCAACTTTAATCTGTGCAGACTTTGCTCAGGCACCCAGCACAAAAGAAGAGATTACCTGTCTTAAGCTACGTTGCCCTTTCCCCTCGAAGACACTCTGCTCTGAGGGCCTCTGCATCAAAGCTTTCACTAACTTTTGCCACCAAAGTTTTTAAAAGTGAAGCTTTTGACAAATTCAGAGCTGCTAAGAGGACAAAAAACAGGTATGTGTCTGAAATATCTGACTTGAAAGTCAGAAAAATGTCAGGTGGATATACTAATTGCTTGAATTTAACAAAATAAAAACAAGCTACTATGAATATTACTGATCTAGAAAAAGCAACTGCTTAGCCCTACCTCTTATATGCCACAGGGAGAACTGCAACCACGAGCACAGCATCAGCTTGCTATCAGGATGATGGTGGAGAACAGGCGCAGGGGCAGCATTCACCGAAATCTGCCCAGTTTATTAGAGAAAAAATTCAGCAACCACGATGCTTTTTAGAAAATGGTAATGAAACCCTTAAAACCCCAAACTGACAGTCCTGAATACTTTTATCAGAACGGGGGACTAAAAGCAGCTGGAAGCTATATCCCTCTCAACCTTCTCTTTCTGCCTGCGTTTATCACGAATAGATAACTAAAAACATCCTGAAAGCCAAGGAGAGTTGCTGCACTTACTCAACAGCCAAACCCACTGCTGAGCCCTTCCTCCCAAGCATGACTTAATCTTTCCTGGCAGAACCATCTTTAGGGATATCCTTTCACACATGAGGACACAAAACGTGTCTGTAGCTCTGGCCAGAACCTATGCATCCTTTCCCAACCTCTTTTTTCCCCCCACCATCCATTCTTTTTCCCCGTTAGTTTCCTTCCCCTATCCAATGTAATTTATTACTTTTTAAAGGAAGTAACAGCTTAAGTTGTACTGTTAAGCTTACTATAAAGATGAAGATTTGACATCAGATGGCACTGGGAAAATAATAATGAGAAATACTAACAGAAGAGGGAAGCAGTTGAAAGAATTACTTACTGAAGTTATTTAGCTGGTTAAGCATAAGCATGTGGGGTGTTTGTTGCACAGGCTCTTTTGTTCACATCCCCTCTCTTTTTTTAATCTTAACTCCTATGACTTGTGACATTCGTCCTTACTCCCACTTCCAGTCTGCTCACTGGTATGGGACATATACCAGAGCCTTGGACTATGGAAGTGGTTGTAGGAAGTTGGTGTACATGCTGTGCCGAGCTGTATTTTTTTACTCAGAATGAAAATCCTTCGACTCCACAGTTCATTTGCTGAATTCAGTCTCCGCTCTTACCACAGTTCCTCTGGTCAGTCCACAGCTGCACTCTCAGTGCCACTGTTTGGATAACAGCGCTACTGGATCTTGACCAGAAAACATGTAAAAAGCTGATTTGAAATCTGTCCTCAATAGATCTTGTTGCTTTTCGAATTAAGGGGGTGCTGTAGTTCTGCAATATGATTAAACCTATTTTTTCAACTAGTTAAGCATACACACCTCCTACTCTCCAGAAAGCTATGCCTTTTCATTGCAGCAATCTTCAGTGCGTGCTGAGCAAACAAAGGGATCCCTAAAAAATCCACTATATATTCCTGTCTCATCTATTAACACTGAGCAGAAGAAAAAAACTTAGTCTCTGTTAATATGTAACATGAAGTCCTTATATAAAGACATAACAACCATTTTCTCTCATCATTCTCATTTCACAAAACAGAAGCAAGACAACATAGTTTAAGTAACCTTGTGTTTTATATAAAGGCCATGGCATGTTGCAAATTTTACATCTTGTATCATCAGGTGTCCAAACCTATTGCATTCCAATCACCATGAAGCTAGTATACAGCCAGTCATGACATCAGAAAAGAAGTACAAGACTTCAGTGGCATAAAAATGAAAAGAGGGCTGGCACAGTTTTGCCACCAAAATCTAGTTGCCTAATTTTTCCTTCCCAAGTACAATGATAAGGGGTTTCTGCTGAGCCCGCATTGCCTTGCTTGAATGCTAACTGCTGGTTTGCTTTTCAAGGAGGGAGTTTTTCCACGGTGGGTATGCTTACCATAGCTGCCATACCAGTTGCAGTGGTTCTTAAAAAAAAAAAAAAAAAGTCTCCAGAATAAATTTGAGCTGGTTTCCTTAGAGGACCTAGGAAAATTACTCAAAACAGAAGTCAGCTCTGGAGAATCCCAGAAAGAGCATCAGAAAGAGCACCTTTGTTCCCAATGGAGGTAAGAGCTCTCTTCTAAAAGAAAATAAAATCTGTCTTCAGGTTCTTCATTTTATTTCTCATCCCATCACGTCCTAGAATCTGTCAGTAAATTACGTATGGGTCTGTGATACCAAAGTAAGTTTAAGGTCTTCAAGGAACAAAGGTGGCAGAGAAACAGGCATCAATATTGTTTTAGCTGGCACCTGACTTTATGGGAAATTTCATTTCAAAAAAGCGTATCTGTAAGTTATGAAGACATTTACGTGGGATCAGGATCATGAATGCTATTTTTCTAAACACCACGGGATGATAGGGCTCCATTTGTTCCCTTCACGGCCAACATATGCTAAGTGAACACCTATTACACTGAAATGTTACAGCAACTCCTCTCTTAGCCTTGAAAAGATCCTGGAACTTGTTTATAAGAACAGCAAAAAGAATAACTTAAAAATCTGAAGGTCAATGATTTAACAAAACCTGCATTTAGAAACATTTTCTCCCTCACAAATTCATTAGAGGTCACATTTTTTTCTAGAAGCCCTGGTGGATGATCTTTGAGCATCAAAAGGCTCCTCCCATGGATTTTTATTGTCTGTTATTTAATCCAGCATCCTTTTCTAACCTGTTACCTTAAGACTTTTTAGCAGTAAAGAGGTGAAAAGCTTATAGCTGGCACCTGCACCCTTCTAAATGTGTTCCACGTAATTGTATTTTTCTATGTTGTGTTTATTTCAGTTTAAGGACTCAAAGTAGAGCTTTTCTGGTGTTTTATTATGGACAGCTGTTCTGTAAATTACAAAGGATTTTATGGACTATAAGAAGTGATTCACAGGCAATCTGCTTTCTTAAGATAACTTACTAAAGGTCTTTCCTCTAGGCCTTGAGGCTTGCAGGAAGAATTTTGAATTTAAACAAGATTAAAGTTATGATAATAGTGTCCCATTATGAAACCTGTTCATGGCAAGTTATATTGAGAAAGAGGAATAAAGCTGTATGTCGGATTTAAGATAAAGGCTTCTTTTTTTTTTGCCTTTTGATTTGTATGTCCCTTAATTCACGTAGCTGATCACAGTGGTATGATACAACAACTAACAATACTATGTTATTCCTCTCTAGAAGCATTATTTATTTCTTTGATGGAAAAAAGGTTACTGGCATTTGGTCAATTTTTCCTTTAAGACAGTAATCGATACTTGAAACTGTGATCAATGCCAGTTGCCTAAGAAGCATTCACTTAGCAAACTGAGGGTCTTTTTAATTTAACTTTCAGGTGTTTAGAGCTAACATTTTTCATGTTTCTTTCATAGCCAGAAACCTGGAAATTACTTTAAGACAGAAAAAAAAAATCAAAACCACAAAAAGAACCAAGATAATTTTTTTAACCTGCATGCTTGCTGCCACTTACCCCTGTCCAGCAAAAGGAAAGCCGAGACTGGCAGCAAACAGCCAGGGAATGGCACATCACCCCAGTGCCTCTCAGGCTGCCACAAGGAAACCTCCTTAACAAAACCAAACCTGTTGACTTTTAATACGATAAAAATACAGCAGCTGTTGATTGCCAACAAACCCCAAAAGTCGGTATTTACCATACCTGCCCCTTCAGAGCCAAAGCAATACCTTCAAAAGGCAACCAGCCCTGGACCAGTGCAGTCACCAAGCCATTAGTCATCCCTGGAGCCTCTTGCGTTGTACAACAAAAGCTCCAGAGTGGTGGAGAGTAAGTGCAATTCTTGCGAAGTTAAGCTCGCGAATACGCAGAGACCTCGGGATGTTACCATTTGGTACTGCGTTTGCAGTGAAGCAGCCTTGGTGGCAGAATGTGCGTGTACGGGCTGTGATGGGAGAGGAGAGATGCCACACTTCCCTCAGGACAGAAAAAAAGATGGAACAGTGATGTCACCCAGTGTGGCAAGTCCTTTCTGTCTGACCTAAGCGCAGAGTGCAAATTAATAGCTACTTTTCACAGTTACTTCGGTGCATCCCACCCTACATACGTTCGGTGTCTAAAGGCTCAAACGCCAATGCTCTGGAGAAGTTTAAAGCCAGAGCAAGATGCTCCTCAAGTCTACTTTCACAGGACTCACAGGGAAAGACAAAAATATTCGGTTACGACCCCTCTAAGAGAGATCTTTTTTTAATCATCACGTATATTATTTACACTATTTTTATCTGCTGTGAAAACAATCCCGCCGAGCTGAGAGCAAGGGATGGGGAGTGCACCATGCACACACGGTTAAAATCAATGGTGTGGCACTGGGAACCCCGAAGAAACAAAAAATAGAATACGAACCAAAAAATAACCTCACTCTCCTCCATTCGCAACACCTAAAACAACAGGCTGTGAAAATGGTTTCATTAAAAAATAACAAGCGCACGCTCACCAGGGGATAGATCAGGGCAAACTGAATAAAAAATTCTTCAATCATTGCTGAAGTAGGTCAACCAGAATTAATTCAAAGGGCAAACATTCAAACTGAGCCTGCCACCTTGCACACACACACACACACACACCCTCACCCCACCTCCCCGCCGCATGTCTCTCTGCCTGCCCTTTGACAAGGCCAAGTGGAGACCCGGACTGACTTACTACTTAATTTTGTACAATGCCCTCGCCACAGTGGGTCTCTTTCCTCAGTGTAAACTGAGAGGCCACGGATTTCCTCCAGATTTACACCAGTGCAAAACACAGCAGAGCCTGGTGGTATCTGGGAACACAAATCAGAGGGCAGCGCGGCTCCCCAGCTCAGAAGACAAGCCATAAAGACACTTTCCGATAGGGCACCGGTCGTGAAAATTTCTGCCAAAGAGACATTTATGCTGGCCTAGAAGCCAGAAAATGTGCAGAAAGCAAATGCCAGGAGATAGGAGTCGGACGAAACAGCCTATGCAGTAGCCAGCAAACCACGAAAACTCAGACTGCTCAGCCAGGATCCACGTCCCGCCCCGTGCTGCTCAGACAGCGCCCTGGGATGCAACAACTCAGCTAAGTCCATCAGTTGGACCAGGGCATCGTTCCCTTGAGCTGACCTTCTGTCAGCATGAACTAGCTCTGATGTATTGTACAGTATTAATTGACTTAATGGCTTTCAGCTATAAGGCTTTTTGACGCTACAAATCTGGCCTAGCCCTAGACGTTCTTCAAAACTTATTTATCTTGCGGCAATGGATTTTATGAATTGTTATTTGGTTTTAAATCCCCTCTCTCTTCTCCCAGGTGAGCTGTCATTTCATTTATAGTAGGAGAGAATAACTCAGGTCATCACAAAAGAAAAGCTTTTTTTTTTTCCTTAGCAGACTCTAATAAAATACATTAACCTCCTCTTCCCTACCCCATCAGCCTTTTCAAACCTAACTCCATGACTGAGCTTTGAAATGAAGGCAGGAAAGGTTAACTCTGGGGGGTGCAGTCTCTTAACTGTTTTATCCAACATCCCGGCTAATGAAACAGCTGTCACACTTTCCCTCCTTTCCCTCCCACCGCCCTAAAAAGCCAATTAACCCTATCCCTAGAAGAGTGCATCCTGACGGTGTAACGAAGATGCATCATTTTTCCTTCATTGCCAGAGGTGCCACAGCCAGACCAGGAGCAAGAGCCTTAAGGGGTGCCCGGATTTGCAGCCTGCAGAGGGCACTGCCCCAGCTGGAAGGGAATCACAGCATTTTGGGCCACAACCAGGCTCCCCACAAGCAGGAAAGGGAGCTGCTGCTTTACTGCATCCACAAATATCAGAGTGAGCCCTTTTAGTGAAGAGGCAAGAGAAATAACACAGAGCTTTGGTGCACTTGGCGCTTCCCCCTGGAAAGCACTTAAGGGAACTGGGATCCTTGTTATACCTCTTTCGGATCGCCTGTAAGATGAATGCAACCAAGCTTAAAAAAGTTAGTGGTTTTCTTCTTTGGGACAGAGACCCCCCTTATACACACCACTTAAATCACAAAAGCTGGATTCTGCTTCCACCAGTATCAATAGGGATTTTGTCCTTGATTTTAGTGAGAGCTTTATCCGCTCCTAAGAGAGAAAATCAATGCCCTATAAAGCAGCGCAGACATGAGATTGGGTTGCTAGCAGCCCTCCGCCTGGAGACAGATTGGGGCCGTAGTTTCTGCCGTGCTCTGTTGTGAAGCCAACATCAACAGATAAGGGAGCAATTCCACGCCGTCTCCTGCGCTGCGGCTACGTGCAACCTTCCAGTGTGTAATTTCCAAGAGACGCATTTAACAACCTTACTGGATTACTCAAAACAAGAGACTGAAAAAAGTCTGCTGGCATTCGCCTTACAAACAGACCCCCTCATAAGGAGCCTTTTTTCCCCTGTTCCTGCCAAGAGCATCGTCCGCTCCGCAGCGGGGGCGCCAAGCCGCAATCGTACATCCCACCAGCGCACCGCGCCGGGCTCCTCCGCCGTGCCCTGCCAAGGGAGGCAGAAACGGCAGCGGCAACACCATTTATGCCTCGCGTATCGCTTTGCATTACAGCCACGGTCATGCCGGTGCGATACAGAGCCTGCAGAGCCCCCAGCTAAATTCAGCACTTAGGATAAATGGAGTCAAACTTTGTTGATGTGCTCAAGAAATAATGACCGACATTACCGTGTACGTCAAATATCTAAGCCTGGTCTTGAGGGAATAGAGGACATTTAAATGAGTTGTTCTGTGCAAGGCGAGGAATGCGGACCGCTTTATTGTGCTATTACAAAAAGATTATTATCAAAAAACATTATCCTAAACTCTCATTTATATTTAAGAGCAATTTTACTATTAATTGTCTGGGCTCCTTTTACCCCATAATTCAGTGTGTCCAAGCCTGTTTCAGTTTCATGAAACTGGCATCTTTATTACAGCCCTGGGCTACAATTTTCCAACAAGAATTGTCTAAATGCAGGAGTTTTTCCCTCTTCCTGTGTAAAATGCTACTCTCGATTACCTGCGAGCTCGCTCCCAGGGGGCTGGAGAGGAATTTGTACTACTGAGCATCTGTAAAATGAGACAAAGGCATCTGTGTCCATCATCAACCTCTCCCACCCAGGCTTTCAGGCAGACTGGCTAATTGGGAGAAGGTCTTTCCCACCCCTGCTCATGGACAGAAACGCTCCCCTGCCAAAGACCCAAAAGAACGTTTCTTTCCCCTCCAACCATGGAAATAATGAAGCCGGCAATTTGACATTATTTCTCACATTTCTGGCGTCTTGATTTCTTTCCATTAATCTCTCTTAGAGAGTCTTTGTAGCATCTCCTATCCATCAGAGAGTCCCGTCCTTTCGTTCCTGCAACTTATACCCACAAACTCTTTTTGGCATGCCGCACAATCCATGTCCTTGTTCAGATCTCTATTTGGAGACAAGATGATACACCACATTTGTTAATTTAAAATGAAAAGAGCAGAACTATTATCCTTTTATTCTCTGGTTTCTCTTGCCAGTTATATGTGTCTAGAAGACTTTACTGTGCTGGTTTTAAAACACACACAAACGGAGCATCTGGACTTTGTCTTAATGAGATAAAGTTTGGTCTACACTTTCTCAGAAGAATTATCTTTACTGTATAATTGGTAGCAATGATTTCAGAAGTGAGTCCTCGTTCTGCCAACAGAAATTTTCCTCTGCAAGGAAATGAGGGAGCTGGGGAAGGCAGGCTTTCCTTCTGAGAAAAAGTTGGCTTTTGTCTAATTAGAAAAAAAATCACAGCAGAAGAAAGTCCCATTCTGCTGACATCTCAAATTCTCTGAACGCTGCAGAATAAAACACATCCTCCTTTGAAACTCCAAACCACGAGGTATTTGGTTTTAGAGATGAGCTTTGTAATGTCAGGCACGGAAGCCCTCCTTCCCGCTCCTTTAGGATGCTCTGATACAAAATTCTTGGCAAACATCAGAAGCTAATACTTGATCCCCACTGCACTGAATTATCAATCCAACTCTTAAACAGGCAGACTTCCTATTCAGCTGAACTGGATTGGAACAGAATTTGGAAGAGATGCCCATAAATCTTTAGTGAAAAGTCCAGCCTTTTGATCCCATGGAGGAAACCAGATCTCAGCCTGCTTTTAAAAAAAACAGCTCTAGATGTTTTCTTTGCAAAGCTGGGCTTGAGAATGTCAGTGACGCAGACTTCTTGTGGGAAGTGAAAGGAGTATGGGCAGGACCTTATTGCTACCCTGAGTAGAGAAGATAAAGTATACTTTTCCCTTATCACATACTTTGCAGTTAAATGGATCAGCTAGTTTGGGGTTTATAGCAAGCGCCTCCTCAAGAAATGTTCTCCAAATCATTAGTTACAGCCTGGAGACAAACTGATTTCCTAGCACTGCTTTGAGTCTTTATTACCGAATCACTCTTCTCACTTCTATCCACGATTCCTCTCATTGTTGGTGAGCCTTCCCTCACTCCTTTCTTTGCTATATTTTTTTGTCAGAATAAAGTGACCAAAAGTGAATCCCTATGTGTAATAGACAACATTATCTGCTCCTTAGCAAAGCTCAACATTTCAGTATTCCACTCACCTTTCTCTGCCACACAGGCACCCGCCTGGTAGATGAGGGAAAGGCTGTGGATGTTGTATACCTGGACTTCAGCAAAGCCTTCAACAGAGTGTCCCACAGCATTCTCCTGGAGAAGCTGGCGGTTCATGGCCTAGATGGGTAAACTCTTCGCTGGGTTAAAAACTGGCTGGATGGCCGAGCCCAGAGAGTCATGGTGAATGGAGTTAAATCCACTTGGCAGCCGGTCACAAGCGGTGTCCCCCAGGGCTCAGTTCTGGGGTCGGTTTTGTTTAATATCTTTATCAATGACCTGGATGAGGGGATTGAGTGTGCCCTCAATAAGTTTGCAGACGACACCAAACTGGGTTTGTATTGATCTGCTCGAGGGGAGGAGGGCTCTGCAGAGAGACCTGGACAGGCTGGATCGATGGGCCGAGGGCAACTGTATGAGGTTCAACAAGGCCAAGTGCCAGGTCCTGCACTTTGGTCACAAGAACCCCATGCAGCGCTACAGGCTTGGGAAGAGTGGCTGGAAAGCTGCCTGGTGGAAATAGACCTGGGGGTGCTGGTTGACAGCCAGCTGAATATGAGCCAGCAGTGTGCCCAGGTGGCCAGGAAGGCCAATGGCATCCTGGCCTGTATCAGGAATAGTGTGACCAGCAGGACAAGGGAAGTCATCGTGCCCCTGTACTCGGTGCTGGTGAGGCCGCACCTCGAATACTGTGTTCAGTTTTGGGCCCCTCACTACAAGAAGGATGTTGCATTGCTGGAGCATGTCCAGAGGAGAGCAACCAAGCTGGTGAGGGGTCTGGAGCACAAGTCATACGAGGAACGGCTGAGGGAACTGGGGTTGTTTAGTCTGGAGAAGAGGAGGCTGAGGGGAGACCTGATCGCCCTCTACAGCTACCTGAAAGGAGGCTGTAGTGAGGTGGGGGTCGGCCTCTTCTCCCTGGTAACAGATGATAGGACGAGGGGGAATGGTTTGAAGCTGCGCCAGGGCAGGTTTAGGTTAGATATTAGGAAAAACTTCTTCACTGAAAGGGTTGTCAGGCTCTGGAATGGGCTGCCCAGGGAGGTGGTCAAGTCCCCATCCCTGGAGGTATTTAAAAGAAGGATAGATGAGGTGCTTAGGGCCATGGTTTAGTGGTGGGATGGCAGGGTTAGGTTAAAGGTTGGACTCGATGATCTTAAAGGTCTTTTCCAACCAAAGAGATTCTATGATTTTTCTATGATGCCTGATGCTCGTCCCCCTTCCCTCCAGCCATGGGTCTGAATTTATTCTAGAAGGACTTGGGTGCGCTCTGATGTAGAAGGGACAGGCTTTTACCTTCCATCCCTTCATCTCCTCTAGGGGTGGCTCGGGTTAATCCAAAACTTGTCTGAGTACTTGCCAATTTGTTCCTTCCAGGATGCATTTCATTCCACCTGCCTATCTTGAATTACATTGCCCAAGTTTCTACCTTCCTTAGGAATTTTCAGTCTACTGTGTGGCTGCACAAATGAGTTCCTGTTGTGCCAGCAAGCACCCCTTTCCTCCCCCTCCTACCCTAAACGTGTTTAACAACACCCGCCCTGGGTTTGAACCCTGCAGCTACGTATTAATAACCTCTGTCTGTGCTGAGGCATAGGTATCAGTCCTTGTACTCTTTTTTCCTATCTGTAATCTAGGTAATCTACTTCCCTCTCTTCATCTTTGAACAGAGCTAACTTTACCCTCACCCTCTAGTTAACAAATTTCGATAACAGACTTCGTAAAAAGAACTTTAAAACAAGACATTAAAAAAAAAAAAACGTTCTAGTAACACGGGGTTTTTTTCTGTATTGTTTTAAATATTTTTGTCAAGCCAAAGAGAGCAAAAGTAATAGCACCTTAATTTATTAAAACATCACACGTCTCTTTTCCTAGTATGGAGATTAAATTCGCTGGCCACAATATCATTCCTGCCACTATTCTTGTCTTTTAAAAAGTCTCGTCAATTGACAACTGTTCTCATTTAAGAGATGAGGTTGTTTTCAGTGATAATCTATACGTATTTTTACAGTAACTCTGCTACTGCGTTTTTTGGAAATCTCAGATGAATGCCATCTGGTCCCAGTGATTTATTGACATTTAATTTCCTGAGTTCTTCCATTTCACACACACAAATAAGAGAGAGAGAGAGAGAGAGAAAATTTTTGGAAACATCTGTCAAAGGGAGCACTGCACCTTTACTCTCTGGAATTTCCCCACTCCAAATTTATTCAAAGCAAAGACCAAGGAAAAGAAAATTTTGAAAAGCATCTGCAACATTCTTCTCTTCTCAGATGACTCCCTAAATCTCAAGGAACCTGCTGATTTCTGTGGCTTCCTGCTCCTGACAGACTTCAGCATCAGCTTGTTCTTTCCCTTTGGCTATACAGATCTTCCCAATTCTCATAGCCCCTGATGAGCACCCAGTCAAAACTTCCCTGACAATAAATTTTACTTTGTACTGTAAGCTTACAAACAGAATGGAAGATGAATTTCCATCTTTAACGCTGCTTTCAAGGCTGAGGACAATTATACACCTCGTAAAGCAACTTTACTTCTTTTGCATTAGATGATATGCCCGGTGCAGTAAGAAGTTACAAGCATTTTTATATATTCTGCATATGTGTGAACACATAGAAGGAAAGTCTTTTTTAGTACCAGGTCTTCCTACTAAAACTAGACAATAAGAATGTCACTTTTCATTACAGTATGAATTACTTATGCATATTTCATTACATAGTATGAATTAGTTATACTGCCATCACCATACAAAGGCCTTAAATCAGTTGCCTAAGCATAGGCATCTAATGTAATTTGAGATGCTCTCTCTTACAGCTCATGCATCCACTGGGTTGGCAAGCGTTAATAACTTGGGGGAAAATACTCCACTTTTGTTTTACAAAGTATTTTGAACACCTTTTTTTCAAGCAGCAAGATTTACCCATTAAAAGGGAAATCATTAGACAGGGAACTTTCTGGATACATTCAACAGACCAAAGCAGAATGTTAGTTTTTTGTTTTTGTTTTTTTTTCCCCTCTGTTACCAATGCACATAATAAATCTGACTCACTGGAAGAAATCCTGAAGCTCAAAAAAAAGCTGAATTATTTCTGTCACTGGAATTTAATTCACAAAATGTGATGCTCCCCCACCACCCCCACTGCCACCATATGTTATAGTAAATCTGAATTAGACAATGAAAATGGTCTTCATTGAGGTACCGGCCCCAGACAGACTCATGAGACCCTTCAGAAAGGGGTGGGGGGGAGATATTTTAAAAGCAACTCTGAAGGTAGTACAGCTTCAGGCTCACATAGATCCACACATGTCTTTCTAATATAAATATCACCCCTCCATCCTTAGGAAAAAGACACTGAATCATGACCTAATTCCGATAATATTTGAGCACTAAGAGGGATTTTTTTCATGTCCCTATCAAACCCTCACAATTCACCTTGAAGTAGGTAGGTATTATTCCTTACTCAAGGCTAGAATTCACCAAATCTTTAGGTCTTTGTAATTTGATTAATTTCCCATTCGGTGACACTAGTGATGCCAGGAGACACAGATATCTGTGCAGGCATTTTGAGGACAGGGATCTTGATAAAGGTGGTAATTAGCGCCCCAAGCCAAGAAGTGGATTTCTGGAAGGAAAGAATGCAGCAAGGGACCAAAATGAAACCTTCAGAATGACTCCTCTGTGAAACTCTTACTGTAGACAGCTTCTTAATGAGATTGCTAGGTTGAATTCACTTTCAACTCTTACCTGACTTTGATCTGAAATAACAAGAGGTCATCAAGATAAATACTGCTCATGCTTTAAATGACATAATGATGTTCTTAGGAAAACCTGAGGGATTAAAAACTAGCCCACTTATTTCCACAAACAGTCCCAAGAGAATGCTGAGACAACTGGATGATGCACAAATTAACCAACCTTATATAAAACAAAAAGAATTTTAAAAGTTCACTCTTCATCGTAGATGCCATTTCTGTTACTTGTGTTTTATTCAGCTGAACCAGTGAAATAAGGAACTTTATATAGCACTTACAGTTTCTATTAGGGTCAAGACTTTAACTCATGGGTACTGTATTAATATCTATGTAGCATAAAGCACTGAAAATCTGGATCTCGGAAGTATAAACCTTGGGTTTTGCTCAAAAGCAAAAAACCAGATCGAAACCCAAAACCCTCAAAAAAACCTCCCTGTGAAGAACATGGACATGTCTCGTCTTGTAATTTGGCCTCATCTTACCCCTTTTATCGTCTCCTGGCACAGGGCTCCTGGAAGGCCCAGTAGTTGCTGCTGGCTTACGGCTCTTGTAGCACGCCGGGGGGCTCTGCCCCCATGCACTCCAGTCTTACTCTGATGAAGATTTGGGACGCCGTCAAGGTACATTCCCAAATCTCAGACCTGATCAGGGCTTCTAAAGCTTGACTGCACCCAATTAAACCTAGCTAGTAACCACCAAAGCAAATTAAAGGCTCGCGTAGTCTTCAGAGTGTAACGTGGCTTCTTTATAAAAGCAGTAACTTTAAACGGTGTGCTTCCTCAACAAATTATCTTTAAAACCCAGCTGTTGATAACACAGCATTTACTTTTAGGCATGCAAAGACAAAGCACTGAGCTATATTTAGCAAAACAGTGCAGGAGAGCTGAGCGGTGCCACCAAAGCAAGCGCTCCTCCTGTGAGCAAAAGAGCTTCACAGGTAAATCACAGAATCACAAGGGTTGACCGGGAACACAGGATTGCTAGCTGTGGCTATGGTCCCTGGAAGGAATATTTTAGGAATCTAGTGCCTGCTCTGTTAATAGCAGTGGGGACTGTAGCCTTGGCAGATGGCTGACAACCACTGCCCTAGCAAGCACCGCAGCATCTCGCTGATCTCACGGTTCAAGATGGTGTTTAAAACTGTTGTGTCGGCTGGCTGTGCAGTTATGCTAACGCACCTCATCTGGGGTCCCAGCAGAGATAAACTACGTTATCCAATTGCAGTAATTTTTCTGTTGTAGACAGAGGCTGATTATCTGCAGTGATCATTACTACAAGGTACTGAGATTCCCAGCGAAGCACCTGCACTAAATAACACATTGTCTGCAGCAAAGGCAGAAAGAGAACTGAAGGAACACATCTCGCTATGTGTTAACTCTTTAACCACTTTGATCCACATGCTTCCACCTAGACTCTATAAAAATTCTAATAGCAGAAATTTGCACAAGATTGGTGTGTTAGCATATGCATTTTGTCCACAGCAAATGGAAATACTACAAATGCCAACAAAATCAAACCAAAAAAAATCCTGGAGAGCAAGAACATCAAACAAATTACCTGCCTCACAGAGAGAGCGGAGCATCTGTTTTCCAATAGTAACAATTATCCGTACGGCTGTGCTTACAAGTCTAGATGCTGAAATGCTGAGTAAGTTAAACCAGCCTATTTAACAGACCAAAAGTCCATTTTCACCAAGGTGCAGTGCTGTAATGAAGGCGACACATATGAAGGGAGTACCATGTACATGCTGGTTTAGGGGTGAAGATTTCTGGGGAAAGCAAGCAAACAGAAAGGACCTTACAAGTGATAAAATACCAGCTTTCTTCAGTGCTTTTACAGCAATCCGAGAGAAGACCAGAGACTCTTTTATGTTTACCTCTCAAAGCACAGTAATTCCCTTCTGTCCCTCCCCAAGCAGGCTATTTAGGTTAACAGAAATATCGATGTAGTAGGAAATATATAATGCATTATCACTTCTGTCTATATGTCAAAAAGTGAATTGGGAACATCCATATTAGAAAAAAAAACCTGTGAATTAAGCAAGGCTTAAGCAAGATACCTGGAGACCCACATCACCCCCAGAGATGTGGAAAACACAGCTGGTTACATAAAGACGAGGTGAGAATTACAAACTGGCCTCTTTGGGGCTTCTGTAACTGAATGTTTGGGATCAGGAACTGAACGGGGGAAGAATTTCAAGTCAAGATGAGGCTTTAATTATTGACCTCTTACTACTTTCCCGCCCCCCTCACATTAGTGTCTCAAAGAGACAACTGTCACCTAGCATAGCTCCATTTAATGCAATGAGCAGCGTCAAGGATGTATTTGCTCCTGCGGCCTCAGCGATGCCCCGCACAGACAGTGCCCGACTGCTGCCCATGCGGAGCCTGATGTAAGGCTGAAAAGCTCTGGCCATTTTTGAGCACAGACCTCAAAACCTCCCCTAGCCCATGATATCTGCTATCCTTCCTGGCTGTGCTGCCAGAGAAGCCAAAGCCCAAAACCACACCAGGTAGCAAGCAAAAAAAAAAACCAAACCACCACACAGAAGGCAAAGAAAAACAGGGTATTTCAGCGAAATGGCATGGTTTCCAGGCATTGCTGATGTTTAAGTGACCACCTTTTGCCAAGTGCTTGGGCTGAGAGGAAGCACATGGAAAAGGCCCCCTCCCCGGGGGAAGGAGGTGTAGGGAGGGCAGTGGGTACAGCACTGCAAAGCTAAGAGAGAAGCCGGCCCCAGGCAGGAAGGGGGAATCAGGTACACTGATAAGTAGCTGGCAGCTCAGAGGTGCAGGAGAGCACCCAAATGGGCTCCTTTTTGGCCGCCTTCTGCTCTCCCCCTCCTGGGGCTGCCTCTGCCTGGGGGCGAGCAGCCGGTCGCAATCCCCTCCTGGCTCCCCTGGGCCCACTAATGGTCTGCGGCCACGGGAATAATGCGATTTGTCAGGAAGGGGACAAATGCTGCAATAACAACGCCCGCCGAAACTCAGGCAATGGCGCGGTTTAATTGTCCCTGCAAGACACCCTCGGTAGAGCTAAGCTTGGGAAAGCGTCGTAGAGAAAGACATTATTTCCTTTTCCTTTATTGAAAATTTCAAGAAAACCAAATGTTGCTGTCCCTAGAGACTTCAGCAAGGAAACTAAGTGACAGGGAAGATAAATGCCTCCTACTGCCAGTGACATACCCAACGCAGAAATAGAGAGAATATTTTCATAACTTTGTGCTTTAAATGCCTTTATTAGAGAAATAAGATTTATGCTCCTGGCTCTGAGGGAGGGCAAGAGAAACTTAAACTGCACAAGTAGTTGTGTACACATAGACGCAGGTATGCGCATATCGCATCAGGCGCAAGGAAGGGAAGAGGATTAAAGATAAAGTAATCTACCTCTGAATAGAAAGGCCCTCCCTGCTGTTCTCAATTTTCCTGACTTTTGTTCTCGTTACAACCTCTAAAATAAAATACGGTACAGTTCAATATCCTATGATCAAAGTCACAGCCTCAAAGAGGACCCAACCTAGCTTTTTCTTTTATAGTTGTATCATAAATAAGGTCACTGAAGGACACAAAAAGTAGGTATGATTCTTCAAGTAGTTGTGTCTATGTGTATTGTAAGCAAAAATCTATAAACATCGTCTATATTAAAAGAAATGCAAAAAAGAGAATTTTTAGCAAGCGTAAGCCTCTTGATGTCAACTTTAGACTGACATAATTACTTTAACTTCACAGTTACTCTTTCACTGGTAACAAGAAGAGAATGGGGGCCAGTAACATCCATTCTGCCTATTAGTTTAGGCATTAATGTTAAGTACAATCACTGCCGAGAAAATGACTTAAAATAAGGAAAAGGAGAAGCCCTATCCAAATCCGGGATTTCAAAGTAAGCCCCCCTGAAATGTGCACAGCATGCAAAGATGAATGCACAGAGAGGAACACAGGAAGCATTTTTAAATCCCTACTTTAAGATGTTTTCTAGAATCAGTAAACACACAGTAAGGTGCAGCTAACTACTTCTCTTTCTAAAAACTTGCAACTGCTTCATGACTGTCTTGAAATCCTTTGGGGTTTCAAGTCTGTTTATACCTTTAAAGGTGTTTTTTAAATCCTAGCAGGCACACAGGCAGGAATAGCGGGGTTTCTCTTCCCTCAGCAGCTTGATAAATGACCATTTCTTAAATGAAAAAAACCCCAACCCTGTAATATAGGGCAGGCTCTCTGTCCTATATTCCAACAGGCTTTCCACCCACCTTGTAACAAATACACACTTATTATGAAGTTGACATCAGGCCAGACTGGAAAAGATGCTATCTTCAAAAACAAGCCTGCGAGGCAGGCTAGCCTGCAGTTCTGTGATCTGCTGGGAGAAAGGGGCAGGGAGCAGTGGGGCTATCTGGGCAGCAAACTGGAGAACAAGCGGCGCTCCAGATCAGGTCTTGGCTCCCTCTCGGTTCTCACCCGAATGTAAAGGAGCCATTGAAATCTGTAGCCAGTGGAAGTTGCGGTGCTTTCCCCTCTTCTATGGCCATTTACTTTTCCACCTCCGAACACAGATCCAGATGGTTCTCCTACCTACCGCATGCCAAATGGCCACCGGTACCCTATGGACCTTCTCCCAAAGGTGAGCTGATCACAGCTTGGTCTCTGGATTCAGCAGGTGCAATACAGTGACTAATGCTAGACTAATTTTCATGCTTTCACTTTGCAGGAGATAAACAAGTTTTACATTGTGATTTATATTCAGATGAGACAACAAACATAAAATGCCAAATGTTGGGTCTTTGGGGATAAAAAAAATAACATGGGCCCACATACCAAAGTCGGCATTTGGAGTCCCCTGCAAATTTGGCTGTATTTGGCTGCAGCTCTTCTCTGTGTTAGCCCACATGCAGAAAAAGAACTGTTATGCAATTTACTGATTTCTCAGTCCTAGATGCATGAAATCATACACTAACCCAGATTTACGCAGACCCCTGTACAGAGCTGAATTCAGCCCAAGATTGCCTGAAACTGCACCAAAGCTTTCTGAAAGCCTTGTAAACCAGAGAAAACCATTCATCAAACTGGGGCTGGCTTCTGAGCTGACAATGAAACTAGAAAATGAGGCAGTTTCACATTTAATTATGAAATCAATCTACCCATCCATCCTCCCTCTTGGACATTTCTGGAAAACAAATCTCTGAGTACCCACTTGCTAACCTGTCAGTTATACTCATTTTTGTCGCCATAGCCAAATTCCAGCAGATTGTGTCATTTTTGCTCTCCAACATCCTTGCAGATCAACATGTTTGGCTCAGGAATACTGAGCAGCCCGTTACGTTCGCTACAGGCTGAAGTGAAGATCAACAACAAAAATGCAAGGACTTAACCTGGCTCTGGCTTTGCAAAGGAAACAAGGTACCTGTTCCTAGAACCAAAGGGCAACTTGGCTTCCCCATCCTGTGTTCCTGCACAGAAGTTTCATAAAATTTCTAGCACTTCCCACTGCTCAGCTGAACCAGCACTTTCCTTTGAGGGTCTTGGCTACATCCCCTTCTTTGCTGATACACAAAACTGTTGCTGGTTTCCAGCAGTGGAAACCAAAAGTGAGTCTGGCTCAAGGAATTGTAGAAATGGATTTGGCTCCCCATGACTACACAAGGAATTAGGGCTTCGTTTGCTATTGTTAGCGTTCCCTCCATTACCCTCATGCGGATTGTTAGGCTACCATGACCTCCTGCAAAAGCACTTCATCTCTTCAATACACCAAGTTAGAAGATATTCTACCTTCAAACACAATTACATTCATGCAGTATGTGCTCCTCTATTTAAATGTCAATCTCTGCCTGATGCGAACATGCTTTGTCTTTAAGGTTTCTTCCAGAATTTATCAGGTTGTTATGACTTACACTTTTTTTCCAGCTAAGATTTGGAGCTGTTCATGGACAGATCAACCCAGAGATAAGAAGAGATTAAAAGTGATTTCTTTTTCCAAGGAGCGAAGTCTGTATGAGTAATATAATGCACCTCAGACATTTTGGTGACCAAAAGAATTATACAAATAGTATAGCAGCATGAAGATAAAATTAATTGGGTCTCTTTGCATGGTATCTGTTATGAAAGCAGTTAAAATAGTTTTGTGTATTTTGGATGAGTTGAGGAAATGTCACTTTTATGATTTTCCCCCCCTCTCCTTTCAATCAGTGTCCTTTTATTTTCATTTTCATACACCTGCTAAGTGCATCCTGCTGTATTCACAGTTCAGCATGATGGGTTTCATATTTAGTGGAAAATGAACAATTTGTACCCTGAAGATTCCAATTATTCGGTTCCCTCAAAGATTCGTCTTTGGAGTATCAATGAGGAGAATGGAAAGTTAAGCCACGAAAAAGTGAAAAAATATCTTTTTTCCAATAAAATGTTCTTTCACAGGAAGGGGAGGCTTAAAATCAGCAGCTTGACAACCGAAAAGAAACAAACTAAGGGGCAAAAGGTTGTTGAAGGAGATCTGCAATTTCACACATTTGCATCATTATCAGGGCAGTTTTATTGCAGTTCTAATTCTGCCAGATATGCTTGAAGGGAAAAAAACAGTAATAAAAGGAGGCTGTGCTTCTCCTCCATACTGAACAAATGACTGCGTTCTTTCAGAAGAGTATCAGAAAACCTGGAATGTCACTCTTTGCTGTCCTTGTGACCTTCTGGTGAGGAGTGTAAATATACCTCTCTGTCTACCAGAGGAGGACTTCCTTGAGCAACTCGATGCAATTCTGAAACTGAAGTTAATTTTTAAATCAGAAGTGCATTCGTTAAACCATGGTCAAATGCAACCCTGGCCACAGGGTGAGCCCAGATCCTATGGGACGCTTAAAGCCCACTCACAGATCTGGAGACTTTGAGATGTTAACTGGAGGACAGTTCAAGGCTCTGCGTTCCTGGGCTTTCTGCCAGTTGTTGCCCAGAAGTGAAATATCAGATGTTCAGATTTACTGCACAAAGAGTTAAGGGTAGAGATTGCTCTTATTTGGAAAGCTTGGGCCCAGAGTTTCATCAGCCTATGAATCTCTCCAGGGTTCAAAGTGCTTACATTTTCCTTTCCTCTTTCAAACACACTCTCCTACTGGATTCAGATGTTTTCATATTCAGGATGGATTTGACTCTGAGGTACCACCCAGCACCACCTGTATGTCAGGTATGTTCAGAGCACTTTCTGTTCTCAGTTACACCACACTGGCACTTCCAGCCGAGCAGACCATCAGCTTTGGGTTACGGGCAAGGCAAAAGAGAGAAGACAACCCAGCTGGCATGAGATAATAATGACTATGTGGTATCCAAGACAAGGAAAGGTTGGCTCCCATTTACTGCAGAAGCCCCACTGGTCTATTTTCCAAGCCTTCGACCAAGTTCCCACTTCTACACATTAGAGTCCCAAAGAGAACCAGGAATGAAAGACACCACAAGACAAGCTATTTTTGCAATTATATCAGTGTATGCAAAACCCAGAAGAACATGAACTTTATATATATATAAATGGTTCCCCAAAGCCACTTTTTCCTCTCACCTTATAGCTTTCGATATTCAAATAAATGTTTGGTGACCTTTGGGATCTTGGTGGGGCTCTACTGATCCTGTAAATTACCTAAAATTCCTCTACATCTACAAGAACAACCATCTTAGGAGTAAAATTAGGAAAGAAAGACAGGAAATAGTACTGCTGTTTAAGTTCTCTTCTGGCCACCCATCTGATCACAAAATCCCATGCATTCTCTAACCAGCGGAGTTTCCTTTCTAACCCTCTATAACACAATGTGCAATCAACTTTGGAAAACAGATTAAGGTCCGTCATTTCCATTTCACAATTTCTCATGCAGATAGATAGGGGCATTTTGCAATACCAGTACCCACTAAATACATGTTCATTGTCATCTTTGTCACATTATTAAGGTAACACAGGAGCATTGACGGTAAAGATTGCAATGGCAACTGTTGTAGAAAATTCTGCTTCCTTCTGAAAGGGTTATTACATGAATTACTTGGCTTGGCCTTGTTTCAGTGTAATAACCTGGTGGGAGAGAGGGAGGGAGAAATGTAATGAAAAAGAAAGAAATTGGAGAGCAAACAACCAAAGGTCTGAAATGTACCTTTGGACAGAGGTATGATGCATGGGAACAGAGTGTATTTATAGCCCACCGAGGCCTGTCTTTTACTACAATAACAGGGACATCATTTACTAAACAAACACCAGCTGCCTATAGATCTCTGACACCTGACCATTTAGGCGGTTCAAAAACCTTCATCAAACACAGTCATCTATTAAAGAGTAAAGGCAGAGTTTTCAGCGCTAAGAATCAAGGGAAAAAATAATATGGCTTGTTCCTCTCAAATAGATGGGAAATAATTTTTGGACAAGCATTTCTTTTCTTCCTGGGCACACTACATCAATCTGTCAGAGCTGTGTGCAGCAGCGAAGGGAACACTTCTCTTGTTTTACCTGGGAAACAACACCCAAAACAAGGATGGCTGGTTTGAAAATAAACACACGCATGGGCACGCTTCCCCAGTTTCCTCAATTGGCAGTCCAGCCCTGACTCTCCAGGAAGCTTCCCTCTGGGTGCAAAGCTGGAGGAAAAAGATGTAAAGCATTCAGAAACACACTTTTGCTTGGTTGGTTTTCTGTTCTCACCCACACATATAAATTTCATACGTGACGTGGATCGCTTAGCAGCTCTGTAGCACAGCTGAAAGCCAGTAATCGCTCAGAGTGGTTCAAAGGTCCATGCTCGCTGCATTTGGGCTGCTGGAAAGTCTTCCCACCAGCCAGATGGGCCGTGCGTGATTATCAGCATTTGTTCTTAGCAAAAACACCAGAACCACTTCTTCAGTATTTCACATAAAATAGCTAATCACAGCACGGCAAAAGAACCAGAAATTACCTCCTTCCAGAGCTGCCTTGGTGGCAACATCTACTGGGAAAAGAGCTGCCAGACTAGAGCTGTGTAATCCCCTCCATCTGACCATTACAACATGCCATCCAGGATGGAGACTGATTACTTTTTGAAGAAACTTCACGGAGAGTAGATGGAAGAGTTGTAAACCACACCGTATGATCTGGGAGGACACTCTATACCTGCCGGTGTTAATGGGGTGCCAAGGTCTCTGCAGTCCTTCATCACCACCCTCTAAATCTGCACCTGCTTTCCAGAGCTGTTATTTATTCGGGAAGGAGATCCTAAAATTTCTGTTTGTAACTGCTTAAGGTTCAACTGGAGAGCAACCTTGAAAGAGCAGTGCCTTACAGTTTAAACAATAACAGAAGGGCATTTGCCCACTGATTTATGCTCTTCCACTTCACTAAATTTGGCTATTTTTGTTTGCCAAAAGCTTACTCCCCTTTGGACCATAGATCTTTCCACTTAACTCTGAATAAGGTCATTGATCTTTCTTTGCAATTATGCTGTGTTTCCTAACTAGCGCGCTGCCACAAACACAGCGCTATTTTGGGGGCTTACAGCACTTTAATCCTACAACCCAGCCTGAACAAGGAGAGTTAAATCCAGGCAGACCAGTAGTAACTGGTGTAAGACCTGCTGTCTTTCTTCCCTGACCCTTGGGAATCAGTGAGAACAGACACCACCCTGCAGTAGCCCACAGGCAAGATCCATTCAACTTGGGTCACGCTTACGACATGCATCCAATGAGTTTAATCCCCTTCAGTGCAGACCTGACTGCTTCTCCAGGCAACTATCGCGGTGCTTAATTATTCTTCTCTTTTGAAAGGTTTTCAGGAGATCTACCCAAATCTCCTCTCCTGTGATCTCAGCCCCCTCAGCCTTGTCCTGTGAGAACACAGAACGGTCTGATCTCTTCTTCTTAGTAATTTATTTTCCTCTGTTTGAACACAAATATCTTACCGTCAGAATAGGCGTGGAAGTTAAGGAAAGTAAGTGATTTTTTAAAATCTCCTAAATATAAGCAAGCCCTACTTATGGAATGCCATAGTTGAAGTATAAAATTATGTGCTATTCCAACAAAAAATGCCTCATCTTAACATCTTTTGGGTTCAGACTCGTATTGCAAGGGACAGAAAAACACAGGATATACTGAGGTTGGAGAGCAGTCAAGTGCATGTGCCGTAAGCTATACACCAACATAAGGTAAGCAGAAGGAAGCAGGATGATTTCTTGCTTTAGATAGCCATCTCTAATGGAGACACAATTCACATTTTGAGAGAATGGCCATGCGAACCATCAAAGAGAAGATTAAAAATCCACAAACTGTTGTTTGGAGGTGATGGTGGGAATTGTTTTGGAGGTTACATAGCACAGCTACGGTAACAGGCAATACATTTCTTTCGTAAGCAACTATCAAGGGACATAGTAGCTCCTTTTAATATTACACGCTGAGCTAACATACAGCATCCCTGTCTCAGACTGTGTATTCCTCAGGACAGATAATGTTTCCTGCAGGTTATTCTACACTGCCAGTCATAAACGCAACCGTGGTCCTGACCGCAGTTACTGAAATATTAAAATAACTCCTGTGAACCTTACTTCACTCTGTAACCTGAACTCGAGGCTCAGCTTAAACTGCAGACAGATGTAATATTTTCCCTTTGCGTATTTTCCTTTCCCTTTGCCTAGCTCATTTTATCAGGTTAAAAACTTGGCAAGCCTCGGATGATAAAGCTGTGTGGCGGTGAAAGGCCACGCACCTTCAAAGCAGCAGCTCTGCCGCACAGGCTCATTTTCAGCCTGCTTGCTCCCCGGCTATTCTTCCGCTCAGCACTCAATCGGGATGTTCAAAGTAAAAGCGAAGCCAAGACTTTAAGCCATTTTATAAGCTCTCAGGCCAAAGTTTGACATATCTCTGTGTCATCTCATGACTGAGCAGAATTCTTTAATTTTACGTGCCTGGAGGTCTAATAGATTTGCTTTCACATGGTTGTCCGTCTTCCGTAAACTTCTTAAAAAAGTGGACTTTCTTTTACTGACTTACTCTTTGCTGGCTGGAATCCCCGGCAACAGTCAAATTCCTCCCTTTGTGCCTGGAAATCTTCCTTCACAAAACTCCGCGCCGGAGATGCAGTTGAAAATGACAGTCATTTATCTGGTGTCACTTCATCTGGGAGTGCTGTGCCCTCACCTGTCAAAACTAAGCCTCTTTACTAGGGTCCCTTCGGAGGCTTCCCCATGCTGCTCCGAGCAGCAAAGCTTTCCTTTCTCACGCGCATCACCTCTGGGGCTGGATGAGCCCTGCAAGCGCAGGCGCCCGCCAGGCCCTCGGTGCCCACTGCTCCTCCCACGGTGCCAGGCACAGCCCAGCACCGCCCAGGGATGCTGAGCATCCTCCCAGTCTGCTGCCATCACCCCATCTGCCTTTCGCTACTTGCTTGCTGCAGCATAGGCACATGCAGAAAAAAAAGTCCTTTTATCCACCTTCAAGCATTTCATCTTCTCCCCAGACCCTTGCCAGCCTTTACCCCTCGGCTCCATCACTAGCGCTTTCTTTTTTAAATAAACTTCACAGACTCGTCCTCGCTCTCCCGTGACCCCCATCTCTGCCAACCTTTCCATCTGGTACACTTCTGGCTGCCCAGTCCCATCAAGAAACCCTCGCTCACACACATTTGCTGGCCAAAAAAATGTATGAGAGAATAAATAAATGATTTAAAGGAATTTGGACAGTCAGAAAACTGCCCGTTGCCCTCTGATGTTCACCAGTGCGCAGCTCATTTTTCCCTGACAGCAAAATGGCCCGGGGTAAAACAGGGCGCTTTGAAGGAGAGAGAAAATGGTGAAGGACTGAGGTGTGAGTTTACCAGGGAGTAACAGAGAAAGTTAATATTTTCTTTTCATCAAGAATAATTTCTGGAACTAAGGATTGCTGGAGGATAATTCTCTGATGGCAGGGGGAAAAAAAATGATGTAAATCCAACGCTAGAGATTTTGGCAGAGATATTTTGCCTTAATTTATTTAGAAGTATATAAAATCAGAAAGCCATCCGCCGGAGGCTAGTGACCAGGGCACACTGAAAGGAAAATAATCATGGCTGGGGAATGCTGACACACGTCTGCTCTCCTTAAATGACTCATTTGGAGGCATTTTAGTTTGCCTGTTTATTTTATAAAGTGCAGGTGGATCAAGAACACATGCAGTCAGAAATGAAGGCAAACAGAAAAAAAAAAAAATATGGGGAAACTTTGGTTTATTTTAAAAGTTCCTCTTCAAAACCCCTCACGTCATCTTTTGCCTTAATTTATTTAGAAGTATATAAAATCAGAAAGCCATCCGCCGGAGGCTAGTGTGCATGGCACACTGAAAGGAAAATAATCATGGCTGGGGAATGCTGACACACGTCTGCTCTCCTTAAATGACTCATTTGGAGGCATTTTAGTTTGCCTGTTTATTTTATAAAGTGCAGGTGGATCAAGAACACATGCAGTCAGAAATGAAGGCAAACAGAAAAAAAAAAAAAATATGGGGAAACTTTGGTTTATTTTAAAAGTTCCTATTCAAAACCCCTCACGTCATCCCCCTCCAGAAGGCAGGGCAGACCTCTAGATAAGGAGTTAACATGATGGGAGGGCTGACAAAAATTGGAATACAGCCTAAGCAATTAGTAGACTGTCAGTAATTGGAATTAAGTAATCAACTTCAACCACTACGAGAACGTACTGTGGGGAACACTCTTCCATTGGCAAGGAGATGAATGGGATAATTGTACGGCTTTTCCATCTCTAGCTGCTATGATTCGATGGCAGAATAATCCATGGGCAATTGAATGTCTGCAATTCAACAATGAAATACCAGGATCAATATTTAATTCACAGTTCTCTTACCTTTTCTTTAAATCCACTTTAAGCTTATTAATGCTCTGAACACATTAAGAGGCTCTTACTCCTTCTGGGTGAGTGCATCTGAAGCAGAATGCCGCTTGCGTGGTCTCAGGTTGCAGCATTCACTGCCTCACGCTTTTTTGCCTTGCATATATATTGTGATAAGCGTTCGCTACAATCACGGTGAAGAAAAGAGCAAGTGAGCACAAGAATCCCGAGACCCATCCTGAACTTCACCACCGAGTCCTACGTCACTTTGGCTGGGCCATTTAACAACAGCCCGCCAGCCGAACAAACAGCACGGCAGCGCTTACTCGCCCCGCAGGCACGCTGCGCGGCTCCGTGAAGGAAAAACTGTAGCTGCTCCTTGCAAAGCGGCCGAGGAAGAGAGAAGAGGGGCAGGACCCAGCCATAACTCGGTACTCCCAAGGGGTTTTGGGCAGCGTGCCTACTGCCAGCCCCAACCTGAGGGGCCGCAGCAAACCGCGCTGGGGACGCAGTTAGTGTTTTGCTGGGGGATCGCATCCGGTTCCTCTCAGGCAGGTGCGAGGCTTGCTGGTGCCCTTGGGGGAGCCTGAGGAAATCCGCATCTTCACCTGCACCAAACCACTTTGCTCAACCTCTCTTACGAGCATCCCGGCACTGTGGCCCTGCCTGCGCCACTCAGTGCTGTACAAACACACAGCAGCGATAGCATACTGGACGGCAGTTTGTCCTACTCCCACCTTGGCCATACGTCTGTCTGTAGCATTGCCTAGCTACCTGCTAGGGAAGTGCAGAGGAAACTATTTCAACCCCTTCTGTAATTGTTGCAGACCTTCCTTTCCTGGGAAGGATGTGCAAGACGGTGTTACGGGCTTGGGAAGCGGCACTCGTGGTGCAGCGCGTGCCACGATGCTCTGCTCTTCTGGCGGCACTGCTAAGAGCCCCTCAGGCAGCCTGCCCGACACAACGCGGCCAGCCCCCCAGCTGGCCCCCAGATAACAGCCGGCAAGAAACAAAAATAAGTTCAAGAACCTGCTTAGGACAAGAGCCCTCACAGCCAGTCGCCCGGCTGAGGGACCAGGAGCCTGTAATCAAAACACGCCTTGTGAAGAGAGGCACGCATGAAATATTAATTTCCTAGATTGCCTGCATTTGCATAGTAATAAAAAGTTCATCTTCATGGCCCGCTCTGGCCCCCGTTAATGTTTTTATCGTTGTACCTGAGGTTTGGGGGAGGAAGGGAGAGCAGCGGCCGCGGAAAAGCCTCCTTTGGAAACGACAGCCCTAATGGAGCTTATCTCTACCAACAGTAATTCAATCCAAAACACTGAGGCGGAGGGTTGCAGCACTCTGTTAAGAAAACATTCTCTAAAATAAGATCAGTTCTAACTTCAGTTAGGCCCTAGCCTTTTTTTTTTCTCCCCTGCTTCTTCCCTTTTCTTCTTTTCAACCTCCTCTCCTCCCCCTCTCCTCCGCAGCCAAAGGCCTTGCGAGCGAGGCCAGGATTTTCTCCAGAGAAAGCCACGGTGTCAGTTCTGGATTTCGCAGCAGAGATGCATCTGACCGTCTCGGCTGATGCGCCGCTTGTGACAGTTCAATTAGCCCAGACGAAGACCCGGTGTTCCTACGATAAAGCCCTGGTATCTCTCTCTGCCCAGGGTCTCAGGAGAGGGTGCAATCTGCCTTCATTTTGCGCATGTTAATACAGCAAGTTCCTTAATTACTTTTATAGCTAGGACGAGTGGTAGTTTTCCAAGTTTGCAGTTTTTCCCCAGCATTGCAGAAAGATGAACAACCCCTATCATTAGCAGAAGAGAAACGCAGGCAGGAAGATGGTAGAGACAAATCGAGTCCCAAGTTTGTAAGACTGGGCAGTTTGTAAGAAATTCAGATGTTGAAGTTACTGCTGGTAAGATGAGAAGATCCCCTTGGCTGGGAGGCAGTGAAGCAAGGCCCTGTCTGCTCACTGCACGTTTCCAAGGACCTGAAAGTACAGCAGGAGACTACACAGACTTGTTCTTTTTTTTTTCTTTTAACCAGTAAAATCAGCTTCTTGAAAGTACCCACTGCTGCTGATCACCGCAGACAAGGCAGACTGCACATACAGCATGATACCACACAAATTTTGAGTAAGAAGGTATTTCTGGTAGCAGCCGGTCAAAATTTATCTTCTTGCTTCAGTAACTTTTCTGGTTGGGATTTGTGTTGGCGCAGCTAAGCAAACCAACAAAAACCCCTGGACAAATATAGAAGCATTATTGATTTCTTGGAGGGCAGGTTCCTTTTGGGATAAACTTGCACAAAAAGAAAAAAGCAATCTCAGCACATACCTTGAAGTGTTCAGCAAAGGGCACCCTCAGTGCTCAGCTGCTCTCCTGAGATAAGGTATTTGCATACGTGACAGCCAGGTACTTGTTACTACAAGAGGATTCATAATGGGGTTTCAGGGGATTATAAAATGTAATAACCTCGTAAGTGAGAATTTCAGTGTAATCTGTATAAAACAAAAGCATCACATAATGTCAGAGGAAGGGCCTTGTTTTCATGAAATGACGGGAAGCGTTGGAAGAAATATGGCTTGCAAACCGTAAGGTTCTGCTTGGCAACATCGAGTTAAGGCATTCGGGGGAAATCTCTGTTATTAGCAGGATTCAATAGCTAAAGGCACTGGCACATCACTCTCGCTGAGGGAGAGGAGAGGCTCATGAAATCAATGGGCATATATGTGGGAGCAGGATAGAACAGGAAAACGAAAAGAAAACTGCAGAAAGCCTGGCCTCCCCGAAGAATGCTCTAGAATGTTCTTCCTTCACAGTGTCATCCCACCTCCTTCCTGGTAAGCACCTCAAGGCAAGGAACACAGCCCTGGGGGATGCGGAGTGCACTCCCCCCATCCTTCCAACTTACCGCTCAGCTATGTTTTTCTTCCACCTGTACCAGACACAGTGCTGCCAAGAGAAAGAAAACCAATTGAACCTTCCCACTCTGATCACTTAGGAGAGTAAAAGATGGAAAAAAAAAAAAGGAACTGCTCAAGGTCCTCTGCAGTTTTTTCTGGGATGGTCCTGGCATGCCTAAGGCCACAGTGTCAGGCTTCTGCCTACAGCACTGCAGGTTAGAAATCACAAATTCGAACTGCAGCCCAGCAGCTGTGGTTCTAACAGGGCCCCAAATGCTGCAAAACCTGTGAGCGCCCCGTGAAAGCCAGCCATGTTCCAGGCTTCTCTTTTACCCTACAAACTGCATTCCCTTCCCAGACACCGGGAACTGCCTTCCCATCCCATGGCTACCCAAGAGCAAGTGAGTTGCAAGCAAAGGCGGGCGGCCACAGGTAGCTCAGAGATGCTTTTGTCCCAATGGTAACAGCACGGAAAGTCCCTCCATTTACAAGATGGTTTGAGAATATGGGGAAGAAAAATCCCACAATGGCCATCGTTCAGATATGCCCTACATCTGCTAGTTTTTCCACATTTTCTCCAGCAAAAGAAAATCAAGAACTTCAAGATGTAAGTGAAGTTTTAAAGGGCAGCTCCTCTAATTATTAGTGGGACATGACAACCTGGCATCTTCCCAACATCTATGTTTTCACTAAGAAATAAACCCAAAATGGCTCTCAAAGAGAGAAATAATGAAATAAATCTATTCTGCCTTAGAGCTTAATTGTAAGCCTACACAAACGTATAACACATATACACATATAAGAACAGAAAATATTTGGGAACTTGATGACAACTGGCTGGCAGAGAACAAACAAAATTAGTAGATTGAAAAAAAGACCACTTTTGAACGGAGAACACTGAACCAAGTCGCCATTCAGCCACGTACATCACTCTCCAGCAGCCCACATGGCTCTTAGGTCTTACAGAGTGGCAGGTAGGTCTGATCTCGAAACAAAACCTTGCACCTCTATAAATGAGAAAAAAAGGTGCTCTGCAGCTCTGCACTGGGGTTCCTGGGGTCCTTGTGAGTTTTGTTACTGCCACAATATTTGTTATCTGCATTTTTCTCTCCATATAGAAAATCTTTGGCATCATTAAGCACAACAGAACCTAGTCCTACAGCTAGTGTGCACACCCCAATTACTCCGAAACCGGTTTCTGTAGCCAGTCTACAGGATCATGCCTAGGATTTACAAATTCAAAGTCTGCATCCCTCCTGTAGTTCCTCCTCAAGTCTTACAGCCACTTTACTAGTTATTTAAAACAACTTCATATTCCTCAGTGGGAAACAAACTCAGCAAATGCAGGAACACAGAAGTGTCTTTTTATTGCCCCTAAACTGTGGGGGTTTTTTTAAAATATATTTACACAAGACTTCATATAGCAGGATTTCAAAGACTCTCTGAAGGCAAATAAACAGAGGGGCCCAGAAGAGACAGCAGCTGCTGGCCTCCAAACCTCAGTGCAGTCCTGCGAGCATCGGCAGAGCAGATGGCTCCTCTGCAGAGCGCTTTGGGAGCCCCAGCAGCTCATCGACTCCCACCAGAGCTCAAGTGGGAAAGCCCAGCAATCCTCTCCCTGCGACAGGGCTGCTCCAGTATCCCTCTCCTGCCGAAAGACAGGTCCAGTCTTTAGGCACCAACCGGATCTTTAGCTCCAAAACAGCTCTCCTTCAGCTCTTATCAGCTCCTTGTAATGCCTTCTGAAAAGACCGCTAAAAGCTTTAAACCCCTTCACTCTGTTTATTTAAAGCTGTGCCATTCAAATGGCAGTAACTGGGGGGCATGAGCAAGCTTTTCCCAGGTGACGGAGATCCTGACAGCAACCGCCCAGCTCCCTCGGTTCATGGGGTGCTGCACCCCGCCTGCCTCCCCAAACCTGCTGCCCAGCCTTACCTTGCCCTGCATCCCTGCACACTGATGCTCGACTCCCCCTGAGCCTTTCTTTGCATTTTCTGTGAGTCTAGCAAGAGCCGGCCTGATTTCCAGTGCCAGCTGCCAACCTCAGGAAGAGATTAAGTCTTTCCACACCTAAAGCCTAACCTGTACATGCACCTCTTGAATTGCCGTTTGCTACGTGACTCTCAGTGGTGTGCCCGGCCTCTCAGACAGCTTCAATGGAGGGAAGCACACGAGACACTCAGGAGGTGCCTACAGGTGGAACTGAAAAGAAACATTTTCAGGTACTGATGGGGTACACAAAGCCTAACAGGCACAGGGGCACTCCAAGAGCTGGTAGGAAAGGAGGAAGGCAGCGCCCATCCTACTGGGATTGTTTGGCTCTTTCTTATCTGTGCACAACCCTCTAGGCCCCACACCGAGGATGCTCATCACACAGAGCTGGAGGCAGCACTATGAGAAAGCAGATGTATATAGAAATGTAAATAAATGCAGTTATCCCCCCAAAAAAATTAGATTCAAGTGAAGACAGCTTAGAAATGGTGAAGACCCTTGAGGTTAGTTCTGCAATCTGTATTTGCACTTCCTCTACTTTTTTCTTTTTTTTTTTTTTTTTTTTTTTTTTTTTTATTATTCCTTGGATTTAATTAGCTGCAGTGTACCCTAGAAGGTCTCAGAAATTCCTGACATACTCTGGACTCTTTCCAGTCATTACAGGAGCCTTCATCTGCCTTCATTATGAATTGATCTGAATATGGTTGTGAATGTAAACAGCATTGTAACTGCACCCTGAGTCTACAGCTAGACAGAAGAAAATTCTCCCTTTTACAAACTGCTGGCTTATTCCAAAGAAACATGCATATTTCCTCTATTGAAGACACTCTAAGTTCATGTGTGGTTTTGTCCCCTAATATTAAGCACACATGTATACAGTTATATTGTTATATTCTGTAATGCACTACATTTGGCCTTTTGCCCACAGCAGAACAGAATGGGCCATTTGTAATTAGAAAAGGCATCCTCTGTTTGACTCTATCTTATCTCTGTTCTCTGTTCTGTCTCCTGCTTGGAAAAACAGACATCACAGTGGTTGGTCAAAGCAACATTTTTTTCCACTGGAACATGACCAAACCCATACTGAAATTGCAGAAGCAATTAAACGCCTCTGATTTACAGATTAATAAGGGAACCCTGTCTCCTGACTAGAGAGGGTCAGCAAAAACAAGCATCAGAGAAGGGAAAATGTTTGCACAGAAAACGTATGGGAATTGTAAACGGCCAAATGCTGGGAACCCCCTATGATTATCTGGTGCTTATGACCGAACCCCACAACTGTGTTGCTCCTATTGAGAAGTAACATATCAAAAGACCAAACAGCCTCTGCCTCTTTGCTCACAATCAATTCAGCGTTACCAGAAGCACTTTATAAACTAAGTTATAAAATTAGCACAGAGCCTTTAACAGGCTCTCAGTAAAACCGTCTTCATTCGTATAATCCAATCTGACATTCACCGTGATACCTTGAGGACAATAAAATTGACAAAATAGAATTTCTTAGCCTAAATTGTAGCGTAAAAGCTTTAATGGGCTCCATGGAGAAGGGCCAACTGTGGACCCAGCCGCAAAGCTCCTGCACGCCTGGCTAATACCTGACCTATCTGCGAATCGCCGGGGGAAACATAGCCCCACCACCACGCCACTGCAGAAGACAAAGTGGAGCCAGAATAAATGGATGGAGCAAGTTCCCAGGCTGGATCAGTCTTTTCTGGGGAGAAGGTGCATTTTGATGTCAACATGAGGAGCTGTTGCAAAAAGCAGCTTCCAGTGGGAAGAAAATCAGTGCTTCTCCATCAGCCGGGAGGCGCTTTAGTTTTAAGGCCCAGGGGACAGCAGAGGTCTTCTCCAGGAGGACTTCCAGCACAGATTCCTCTCTCCAGGGAGATCTAGCAGAAGGCAAAGGCAGGAAATACCATAGAAGCCTTCCCATTTTCTTTATTTCTGGCCTAATTTTCATTTCCTAACACAATAACTGCAGTTCTGCTGCATTGTCCATTGTGCCCAGGCAAGCACAGGTAATTTACTGCTTGGTTTAACTTGGTAAATAAGTGCTGAGCCACCAGGACAAGAGGCACTTAATAAATCCACAGAAGAAATTAAAATAATTCATAATGAGGATGCGAAGGCAGCCAAAAAAGAGTTACGGTTACTTGTGTGAACACCGCTGCTCTGCAGCGCTGGTCTCGCCGGCATCCCACTGAGTCAAGTATTTCTCTTGCTGTCTCCCCACCACCCCAACCTCGCCCCTGCCTTACCCATCACCTCCTCCCATGGGAAGCACCCCTGCCATATCCCAGATATTGCAGTGACCCAAACACAGCAGTTTTCAACCCCATGCTGGAGAAGGCAGACACACTGAGAGCGTCCCCACCACCTTGCCGTGCTCGCCCTCCCACTGCTCCCCCTCGCAGGCGCCCCACTGCGATGATGAAGATTTGGCTCAGAGAAGTTATTTATAATCTGTGTCCCATGTAGAGGTTAAAAGCCCGCAGCATAAAAGCCCGGCATCGGGGCTTTGCATGGCGTCCCCCTTCCCAGGGGCTGGGGGCTGCCTGAGCCAGGCTGTCCCAGCCCATCCCTGCAGAACTGCCCGCCTGCCAAGCGGCACAGGGATGAGCCTCCCCGGCTCCCGCACCACCCCAGCGCTCGCTGTGCCCCCACAATGAAATCCCCATTTCCAGCATCGGCAGGCAGACAGCACCTGCCCACAGGCATTTTATCAGCAGCAAAAGGAATCGGGAAGTTTTTGTAGGAGGAGGGTATAAAGCTCTGAACTGTGTAGGGCAGCAAAGCCTTCAATTATTAAAACTGGCATCCCCGGAGCCTGCGGCTGGTAGCAGCCGCCTTGATGCAAAGTAGCGATGCTCCCTGCGAGGGAGGCATGCTCCCCCACCTGCCTCCCAAACCCCAAGCAGCTTGCTGAGCCTCCTCGGGCCCTGCCAAAGACGGTGGGGACTTTTATCCACCACCACCAGATAACACAAAACACCATTTAGCTGACTGTAGCCCACAGAGACACTGCTGGGATTTAGACCCAAGAGGTCCTGGTTCCCCAATTCACGCGGAGACCAACCACTTGAGCAGGGCCGTGTCTCTGCAGGCACCTTCTGCACAAGAAGATGATCCTGGTCCGCTTCTAGATAATCCCAAATTCTGCCTGGACACTGATAAAGCCATTATTTGACAGAGACTGCATGCGAGCAAAGCGTACCAAATTGTAAATGCCAATAACGGTTTATCACTGGATCTCTCCCCCACCAAAAAAGAAAGGTCAAGCACAAAAAGTCATTAATGAATGCAAGGGGAGATCTGCATTTTCGGTGTCACACAGAAAATTTAGATTTGTAAGCAAGCCTGATTGAAGTAAGCGTTCCTTTAAATCCGGGGCTTAGGTTAAGAATAATTCCTAGGAAAAAAATAGAGAATATCAGGGAGAACGAGCATTTTTCGCTATTCGTAATTTCACATTTAAGAGGAATGGATTTATATGGATGGATGGCTAGATGGATGGATGGGTGGATAGATAGCTATAGACAGACATGTATTATTTATTATCTTATTATGTTAGAATATATACAACTACTTTTGAAACATGACGGTCATTGTTACAACCACGAGCTTGTTTGGATGGCTATTAAATATGAAACAAACAGCCTTTTTTTACCAAATACAGCTCACCGTTTGCACCCGAACCAAAAGTGACATAAGAAAATGTCTTTTTGGGCAAACTTAGCTTTCTTTGAAGTGTCTGTAACTCTGAATCCAAACCCCTAGTCTTAATTGGTTAGGTGCCTGATTTTTCTTTCTTCTAAGGATTATGTAAAAATTCAGTACAAAGGAATCAGGTCTGCAGTGCGGTCATTATAAACTTAAGCTAGTCAGGCAACAGAATAAGAAAGCCATCTTGGGACTTAACAACTTCAGCTGAATGCTTTATATTTGCCTTTTTTTTTTGTGATTCAGGTTAATAAATGAGACAGCTGTGTCAGATTTCTGAAAAGTATTGTTTTGGTAACTGCAACCCGATTAAAACATAAAATTCCCAGGGCTGAAATTTTACATGTGAGCTTTTCTTTTTCTGTACTGAAACTCATCTTTGTAGGTAATTTAGCATTCTTGCAGCTCAAGAGATGCATTATCTAAAAAAAAAAATGAATGTTTATTAAAGATTTATCGATCTGCACTCTACATAAAAATAGAGAAGCCCTTTCAACCACTGTTAAATGGTAGGTTAGTGAGTCTCCGAGCCAGTAACACATTTTCCGACCGTTTTCTCTTGGGTAGATTTGCAAGTAAGAAAAGAAGTTTACCAACAGAGATGAACTACACGCAGCTTTACAAACCAGGGAGCCTGATCTTGTAAATGTAGCTGATGCGAGCAGTCATGTTGATTTGAGTCGGAAGAATAAAATGAAAACAGATTATTCCCCTGTGCAAGGGCTGGAAAGAATAAACCAAAGGCTAAGAAATGGGTCGCTCAAGTGCACAGCCAGGGGATGTCGTGGGCCAGAACCGCTGCTGAGAGTCCTGTATGTTTTCCCGGCTCCATGAGCACGGGTGGCCGCACTCCCCTGCTCCTGGATGGCAAAGGGAGGTGGGATGATCGGCGGAGCTCCCACGAGCAGGGCCAGGGGTTAAACTCTGCAGAGTTACACCACCAGCAAGCCCCAGTGATGCAGAAGGAGTTATTCTGCGTTTCCGATGCTGTGACAGCAGGGAGAGCCCAGACATCTCACCCACACCGTGTCCGGCACACTGCATGGCCACCACCCACCCCACAATTTGTCCGGTGTTTGGAGGCAGGCATTTGGATACTGCAGTAGATGACAGACATCTGGCTCCCCAGAAACACCTCCGAGGAGGAGAATCTATTTTTTGCTTCTGCTTTGATTGTACTCTGCTAATTTACTGCTTCCAGATCTACCAGATATGGAGGACAGTTTGAGAGTTTACATTATTGTATAAAATTGATAGCCGACCAAGAGCAAAAGCAGAGTGTTCTTACGTACCCACGAGGGCATCTGGGAACAAAATGGGAACTTTGGCCCTTCCAGCTCGAAGATGTACGGCTGTCTTCAGCGACACATCCTCGATGTCGGTGAGGGCTCTACATGCAAAGAGGAAGGGCAGCTCACCCACCCAACGCTGCACAGGCACAGAGGACGGCATCACGCAACACAGAGCAGAGTTAAAAGTGTGTTGGAAAGTTTGGCACTCGGGCATTTCGAGGGGCACAGCAGAAGCTTCATTTCCAAAAGCATTCCCAAGAACAGGAGGTCATCTCTCCCAGCTACGTCTGCCATCAGGTTGTGGACGGCTGCGATTTGGGCACTACCTGTCTTACCATCTCCTCCTCTGACAAGCCTGGGCTGGATTGGTCTCCAGGGCATCACACCTTGCTTTAGCACACAACTTGTATTAGTCCAGAGGAAAACCGAATTTTAACAATATTGTTGCTCCCCATTGGCAGCCCTGACAAGTTCCTGACATGCAGCATGTCCCACCGTTAGCTTAAAGGTTGTCTGCATCAATGCTGTCGAACCCAGGTGACCAAGTCAGTTCCAGCCACAGCAAAGCACGCAGGGCTGGTCGGGCACGGGTTGCAGAGAGCATTTCTGCACACGAGCCATGTCAAAGTAGGTTCTGAACTAGAGAGAAAGTGCCTGGCTGCGGACACCCTTTGAACATTTTAACTTAATACTGAACGTCAGAAAGGATAAAATAAGAAGTGTGGAAATTCATGTGCAGCTTACTAATTTAAATCACCTTCCAGATACTCATCCCAAACCAATCCTTTACAGTTTTCCACCTCACCAGCTTTAAAAAAAAAAAAAAAAGAAAAGAAAACCAGAAAGAAATCCTTCTTCTCCAGACATTTAGTGGCACAGCTCCATTTTTCAGTCTTAATGACTTTAAAAAGGCCCTCCCTCAGGGCAGTGTTTAGTCTTAAGGTCCAAGAGCTGCAAAAAAAATGTACATACCCGCTTTAATTTATGGAGTCTAGGTGAAATCCTAGCTGGCCATAGGATGCCAAGATTTTATCTTCCAAAGACTTTCTTTGTCTTTGGGAAGACAGGCAGCTGAGCGTGCGCAGGACCGGCCCATAACACGGATTCACCTTTCTCTGCCTGTTGAAAGCAGGCGGAGAGGTCTGTGTCTTTCCAAAGCAGCTACAGGGAAGCCTGTAATTGGAGCAGCCTTAACATTTACACTTACAAAACGTTGCATCTCCTTATTATGGGGTAATATTTTATAATTAAGCTCTCGCTGATGTTAAGAGACCTTGAATGCCGCGGATAGTCACAAGCTTATTATATTAGTGTCTGAAAGCACACTGTAAAGGAACTTATTTCCCCATTAGTGTCAGAAGTAACAATGTGAAAATAGGCACTTACACTCACTTGAAGCAGTGAGTGGTTTTTATATATATGTGAGTACGTACATGTATATGTATCTATGTATAAATACATACATAGAACCTCCCCCTACTTTTGACTACTGGATTTTATAATGACGCACAGACCACATGGCTCTTCTGCATTAATTCCATTAAAAGAAGCCCAAAATGGGATATTGCTTCTAGCTCACCTGTGAATCTTTCCTTTAGCTTTTATTTTTTTATTTTTATTTTTATTTTTACCCTATAAGCAAAAAATCCATTTTAAAACAGCTTAAGGATGAAACAAAGAGATCTCACTCCAGCTTATTAGCTATGATGCCATCACTGTCAACTGATATAGCACATCATTCCGCAGCTATTTTATAACTATGGGAAGTGTCTTGAAATACAATTTCTAAGAAAGATACTGTATACCGAAAGAACCAAACTCAGAGATTGTGGCTCCTAGGGTTTCAACATACAACAGTAGCTGAATGCTTCTGTATAGCAAGCTCTGCTGACAGTCTTTACTTTTTGCTATGGAATGGGTCAGACACAAGATCTGGAGCTAAAAATATTTTAAAATGAGGTTCCTAGGTTCCTTACAAGGTTTCCAAATCACGCTGTTGCATAGGCACTTACAAGTGCCTAAATATGAAGTCATTTTTACTCTTGGTGCTGAACTACCCGAAAGCCCAGATCTGTTGAGATCTGGTGTTTTGGCTTGGATCAGTCTCCTACAAAATGCATCTATATGCTTTAGTATCTTTGTGATTGTTCAGACTATTAAAATGTACAAATATATATACTGGACCTTCAAATCGCCTGAACATGCCTGCAGTAGACCAGCTTAAATCCAGAGAGATGGTGAAAAGCAGAGTTCAGTCCTCCATTCTGCTCCTAACACATTGGTCAGGACAACACATTGCAGTTCACGCGGTCTTATCTCCTGCAGAAATAGATCCATCCACAAGTAGGCAAGACATTTGGCAACAGCAGCATGAATTCAGAATGGCCTGAAGCTTTAAATGGATTTCCCTCTTTTTTTAGGTTTAGAATAACCAGCAAAATGCTGCATACATCAGAGGAGCATTGCTTTGGGACCTCATCTTGCATATTTTTAGTGTGAAATATTCTCAAAAGTTTTCCCTACTTCAACTGAAAGCTAAGATGTACCTGTCTGAATGCAAACCTTCCAAATTAATATCATGCAGATGAGAGATGAAGAGCGTTTTCCCAGTACAAGAGTTAATGGGCCCAGTCATAAATCTTGTCTCACGGATTAAACCCAGAGGATCAAATGCAGAGATTTATTACTTCATTTATTACTCCATCCAAGTTAATCACTTTCAGGAAATAGTTCATTCAGTGAAACTAGAATGCTTTTTTATAATCAGGTCATGGTTTCCTCAGACATACTTGTTATTTTTTATGACTATGGTTTTTAACAACATTTATAGTGCTGAGTGGGTTTGCACATACAGCAAACTTACCAATGCTCCATAAAGAACGTGGCTTCAGGTTTGGAGCCTCCCCTTACTTGCATGATTTGTTAGGCTGCATTCCTTCCTGCCTCCAAAATTTCTTTGTCCCAGCTCCAGCACAGTTTCCTTCACCTCCTTCCACCAAAAAGCAGCGAGTTTCCTCTGTTCCCACACCTCCAGCCTCTCCCGAAGTGCAGGTATTGGTGATCCGTGGTTTAGCAATCTTTGCAGGCTAGGGTAAGGCAGTCGGCACAGCAAGCAGTATTATAAATTATAACTGGAGCCTGGGACCTTGCAAATTTTTGGCATGTGGACTGGATAATAGGAAACCTTCCTCCATAGCAAAGGTGTAATTAGCTTTTCTGTCCCAGTTCATTTAGCAGTGGAGTTGAAGAAGGTGGATGTAATCACTGGAGTGCTGCGTAGACACAGTAATGCAGCAGCAACGATAACATCTAATGTAATGCCGCAGGATGCCAAAATGGAAGCAAACTCCACATCCAGAGGAACTCGGCTAAATTGTTTTCCAGGCTCAAAATAAATAAAAACAGAGTGGCATTTTCCTTATCAGGGACCAAAAATTTAATGTGATTAATTCTGCAATTTAGCTGTAGTTTATTTGTGCGCTAGAGATAACAGCAGGGCTGTGGGTAAAAGCCAGCTCGCTCATGCTCCTGACTATTAATAATGCGTGCAGATCTTATTCACTCACTGAAACCAAACCAAACCAAACAAAACAAAAAAAAAAAAAAAAAAGAAACCAATAAAGGAACTCTGCTGTATGGAAAACGCATTTAATGCTTTTGCCCTCTTCTTCCCAGAGAACATCGCTGCAACACTTTTGTTAGCACTGCAGGTAAATCAGATTTATCTTGCTAGTCAGTGCCACTTTTTCCTCCAGTTTCAGAAAAGGATTATCTCGGGTGTGTAAAGCAGCAGAACTGTAGTCCAGAAATATGAGAGTGTAATAGGCATAGCAAACACACACTACCTAGATAGATTTATATAGATTACGTAGAAAGATCCCTTAACAGTTTTTAATTTTTTCCTACTGAGAGCTTGTATTATTCAGTGCCTAGATATGACAGCCAAAAAGGAGCTCCCCTCGTTCTGGGTATTGCACATAGATCTAGAGAGGGAGAGTGCAAGAGCTGGCTAGCAAGAATTGATGCAAGGCTTGCACACTCCCTTCACTTTCCCACCTCCTTGCCTATGTACAGGGCTTTGCCCTCCTGGATTTCTAGGCACGAAGGAGCACCTGTATCCTATGATTCTCACATAGTTCTCATGTGCTTCTTACGTGCAATATCTATGGCCCCACACTGGTGTGTGCCATGGCTTTTCATGGAAATCTTAGGAGGATCAGATGACTGTCACTGGCTCCACAAGACACCTCTCTGAATAACCTTTATTGCCTGATTATCTGCACACAGCAGATAAGCAAAGATCTCTTCCACCTTCTGTGTGCTGCAGATCACACTGGTCCTTGACTTCCCAGGTAAAATTGCAAGCATTTACAGAAATGAGGTTACTACTGATCCCTATCAAAATAAGCAGAGGATGCAAAATAAGAATAAAAAGAAGTGCATTTCAAACCTCTATTACCTCTTTTCTACATCCATGCAGCAAAGCCCAGCTGGGTGCAGAAAAAAACTCTCCTAAGCTGCTGTCTCATCTCTGTATCCTTAGTCCCACCCTGTGGCATTCTTGGATGCTGGATCTCATCCTCCTTATTTCTTTTATCCCAGACCATGGCCCACGTAGGCATAAATAAGTACAGCTCTGCGTAACACCTGACAGCACGGAGCAGCTTCTCATCTCCTACGTTTTGCTGCCCATCACCAGCCTGCCCACTGACCTTGGTGGAACTGTGCGTGCCAGGTTCCCGTCTGCACAGCAAAGGCGAGAGCCTCCGTCGCGTCTCCAGCATCTGCGTGTGCTGGGCAGGGGGCTGCCTGCTGCCATATAAAGCACTCGTGACCACATTCTGTCTGGTCAAACACCACAGCATCAGTCTCTCTACAAGCACATTGCCCTGCATGTGATCAGGGCAGCAGCTACGTTTCCACTTCCCTGGCACTGCCGGCAAGGGGCTTCTGCTTAGCGATGGCCGAGGCTCTCCCACATGCATCAGAGAGAGGTATTTATGAGCTGATATGTGGACTGAGAACCTCAGGAGTATTATGCCATCCCATACTTGTATCTGCTGCGTGAGTTGCGGCCAAGGGTTAAGAATAAATAGGACAACACCCAGCAGTGAAAAGAGGCCATCAGATTAGGCCTGGGAAAATATCCAGGGTATTAGGTTTTCTGTACATTGCCAGCTCAGCTACAAGATATTGGTGGGTAATGTTTTTCTTGCTCTTCTCCCACTTCTCTTATTTGTGAAGCATTATCACATATTTACTAACGCACATTTTCTCTCCCTTGCTTTCTGAGATACCCTTTTGCACAGGCACAGTGGGACAAAAAAGGCCTCCACATATGCACTAGGCTCAAAGCAAACTATCCTCCTGCGCCTCATTTTTATCACCTTATTTATACAAGAATCCTTGTCAAGATCTGCAGGCAAATGCAGGTAAATGCCTATGGTTAAAACAGATGTGCAGGGGAGGCAGAAGGGAATAAACCCCTGCTACTACCCAACGTTGGGCAGAGCAGCACTGCCTCTTTTACTAGCAAAAGTAGAGGGTACAAATTAAGTGCTCTGAGGATAACGCGCTCTTTAGGAAATACAAAAGCTCTGCTTTGTCTCGGCTCCAAGAGTGCTGCATCAAATCAAGCTTAACTAAGGCTCTCTCAATCCACAGAAAGCCTCAGGGGACCTCAGGAGCTCAAAACTGCAGTATGTCAAAAGGAGACGGCACAGAAATTGCAACAGTACCAACCCCGAAACTCTGGCGATGTTCGAGTGCCCTGCCAGGCAAAGCCTTGGGACTGTGTCTGCTGCAGTTTTAGCCTTTAACTACTCAAGGAATACTGCTGTGATTTGGTTTTTCTTTTTTTGGAAATACTGAGGGGGCCAGCGATTAAAAAAATGCTGATCGTTTTCTGTAGCAAAAATACATAACATGGGAACTCATTTAACCCCACGCAGAATACGTGATAGTGAATCAGAGTATCTGATGAAGAATTAACGATGGTAGTTTTGCTTAAGTATTTTATATTTGGCCATCACCTAGAAAGAGAACTGGCTCCTCAACAAGAATCAATCCATTTTTGCAGCAAACAAGTACATTTTTAAAGGTCTCTAAAGTGCCAAAAAAGTAAACAACAGCAAAATACTGAGTTCCTAGACTGTCCTCTGAAGAAAACCCTTCAGAAAGTCAGCGGGATCCTACTTTTCTGCTGCCTAGTTTTAATCACCCCATACTTTTACACTAATTTTCTATGTGCTCAGAGAAATTCGATACCGTGGAACAAAAAATTTCAGCAAGAGGGAAGGAAATGGTAAACTCAGGACACTTGCTGGTTTACCTCACCCTCTCAAGCACTTCTTAAAGGCAAGGAAGTCCATTATATTGCATTTCACTGTCCTACGGAGAACCATGGCTTTCTGGACCCCAGCACTTGACAGTTAAGAAACGTCCTGGCTATCACAGCAAAGGAAACCTTATTTGTACCCCCACGTGTCGCAGTATCTCCTAGCCTTGCCTGCTGTAGCTCAGGAGAGGTTTTAGAGACTCTCTTTGCCCCCTCTGACTGCTGTGGTCTCTGGCCAACATTTGGCAGAGCTCTCCATGAAGGTGTTGGACGTCCTCCCTTACACGCTGGGTCCTGGTGTGGGAAGGGCCTGAGCAGCTGGAGTACTTGTCAGCAGGTTGTCTCCAAAAATGTGCCAGGATAGTTGCAAGACTGAACTCCAGGTACAGGAGCAAAGCCACCAGGGATGGAAGGTTCATGGAGCTCAGGTTCCCTGCTTGGGTCCCTGCTTACTTTAAAAAAACCCAATGTCCAAGAAAATTTGGACCGGGAAAATTTGAGAGAAAGAGAAGCGCGTCAAGAGTGGGAGGGATTAACTCCTCTTCCAGGTCCTTGTGTACATCAATGAAGCAGAGGCACATCCGACATGGCTGCTCCCTTGCAGGAGCTCCATGGGATTTGAAAGCAGTTTGAGGAGGGAAGGTGACAGTTCAGAAAGTGAAGCACTGAGTACGTCAGTCATGAAGACAAAGAGAAAAAACAAAACAAAACAAGACAAAGCTGCTGCCTCATTCCCAGTTTGCTGTGATTTTTGGCATGCTTTGGCAGAGGAAAGAGCCTGAAGAAAACAGAACATTGCAGTGAAATTTCCAGAAATCCTTTGTCCTTCTGCTGCTTCTTTCTCCCTTTATTCATTGAATTGTGCAGGATTCCCGTTTATCTTTTCAGTATTGTTTATTTTTCATTTCTTTCTGAATTTTTCCTTGATCACAATAAATCCATCAGGAACCGGATCTGAGAAGCAGATTATTTTAAACTCTAACCATAGCAGACATTATTTGTACTAAATAATTCTATAGAATGGCTCAGGTCACCTATTAAGTTAGCCTACACAGATACCCCTTAATAAGGCCCGCTCTTCATTACAGCCCTTGATCATCCCTTGAGATACACAATGCCCCATCAAAGCTCTGTGACATCCGATACTGTGGAGTAAGACCTCTTTTGCAGCAGGGCTGCGACTGTACAAAGCCAACATAAAATCAATACAGACAACTAATGAAGGATCCCTTTGCTTATGTAGCCAGAGCGTAGAGTGGCAAAAAAGCCGTCAGTGCAGTGGCTACACCAACTGCTCTGGGATCCGTTCTAGAGAGGGGCAAAGATGCCAATGGGGCACAAGCTAAAGGAATTCTCCCCAAATCAATGGTGGCCACCCAATTTCCTATTGAACAGCGAGCTGGCACAACTCGGAGCAGTCTCCGAAGCCCCAGCCCTGTACAACCTGTGCAGGAACTGAAGGACACAAGGATGCCACAGTCCAGGCAAGGGTTTGACCCCTGGCACGAACATGTCTGAGATTTTATATTTCCAAAGCAAAGCAAAACAAAACAAAAAAAGAATTACAAACCTGACACACTGATTGGAAACGGTTTACTAACTGCAGCACTCTGGGTTAAATCTCGAAGTCCCTGAGTTTCTTAGCAATTTGGAAGGATTAATTTTGCCTAGTGCATATTCCGGACTGTCCTAAGAACTGCCGTTAGCAAGTGGTTTTGGTTAATCTTTTGATTAATCTCTCTTCAACAGGGGGAATTGTTTTTGCCACTCAATTACTATACAGCAGGCTAAATTCTGTTCTCATCATTTGACTTATAAATCTCCCTGTTATTCTTTTTTTTTTCTCCTTGGCTTTCTAAAAACATGCTATCAATAAATAATAGAGAAGAAAACTAATTCAAACTCAAATTCTTACTATAAAAAACCACGCAGATGACAGCATATAGGTCACCAGCTGTAGCGCAGCATAATAAGAAATTTGCAGGAAATCTGTTAGAAAGACGATTTCAGCAATGAGGAATACATGATAGCATAAACAATTTCACACAATGATCACAAAATGAACCTGCCCTTCCGCTGCCCTCCTATTCTCCTACTGTTGTTTCAAATTTGCCTCTTTATTACAAGAAAATACACCTCTCAGTTTTATTAGAACATGTCTGAGGGAACGCTCTGCGTGACAGATAGCAGAGAGCCAAGGAAGAAGTAAGTGTGACTCAAGGCACATAACAAGCACTGAGGATGCAACACTCCTGTGTTAACTGCCATGTAAGAGTGATTTTTTTTTTTCACTCTGAACACAGTTACCTGCCCTTAACTAAAAGCTTTCTGTCCACATTCAGATGTAATTTCCAAGGTTTTCCGTTACTCAGAGCACAAAAGGGAAGCGAGAACAATACGGCAACCACCCAAGAAATGTTGCACAGCAGTAGGGACACGAGGGAAATTCCAAACAATGACACCAGGACAAATCCCTCTGAGGCACAAAGATCCTCTTAAAGAATGACACATAGCCAACTGAACTTCCATTTTTCAGGTCAAGTCTGAAAATTCTGCCCTGTGAACGGCATGAAGCCATTTGAGCCAGTATCAGTGGTGTTACTTGGGCAAAACCCCCTCCTGTAACCAACCAGAGAGTCAGACCGAATGATCCGTCTTGAAAATAAAGGTATAAATGAAGCTTGCCTAAATTCGAGCTGATGGCCCTAGGGAAAGCAGATATTTCAAACCAGATGCTTAGACCATTAGGCCATCTGCTCTAGAAGTGTCCAAAAAGCCAACTGCTACAATGGAATTCTCCCTCTCTCATCGTTTTCTCCTTAAATCAGTAAGTCTCCTTACACAAAGTATCTATAACTGAGTATTTAACTTTTTCAACTCCTTCTTTACTTGCAGATCCCAAGAATCTCTTGCCCCAATGGACAGTGAGTAGAAAAGGAGTATTAGTTGATTCCCACCAGGCAATGGTATCTGTTCCTTCAAATTATAAAACCAGACTATCATTTATTAAGGAGTATTCACTTATAAAAATATACTATTAATTTGTGCAATATCATGTCAAAATCTTGTCAAAATCATGTTATGAGAATGGATGTCGCATGCAACCCTGCTTGCTTCCCTTCTTCAGATGAAAACAGTCTGTAGCTTGATCTTGAATTTGGGGATATATGTTACTTAGAAGTATTTGTAGAATAATTTAGAAGAACTGGTCATTTAAATCACATAAGATTGTTTTTCTTTGCTAATTCACTGAGTGAAATATTAAAAAAATAATTAAAAATTAAGGAATACCATACAGCAGGTAGGAAAAACACACTGTCAATGCTAAAATTCATGAGCTGCAGTTGCTTTGGGAACCCATTAGTTCCCGGAGGTCATTCCAACCTGAGTAACTTCAGACTTTTGATGCTAGATCTCCCAGCACACAGAAGGGCCCACCACCTTCATCAGTGCTTTTGTTTTACTTCTCTCTCTCTCTTGAGAACATTAAGCAATTAACCTAATGTCAAAAAGAAAAATTAAAAAAGAAAAAGGTCAAGGAAATGGGTTCATGCTCATTCAGAAACTTCTAACTTGCAAAGTTGCCCGGGTCAGTCCTTCTGCACTTTGTGCAGCTGTAATAAAGACCTAACCAAAATAAGATCTTTAATTTGTTGCTCTTAAAGCAACTGGAAAAAGGAAAGGGGGAAAATAACAGCCAGATAGTGGAGCATGAATAGCCAAATTTATACTTCATACGAGCACTAAGTACATAGAATTAAAATAAGATGTCTCAGAGGTGCTGTGGCCTGCAAGAGAAGGCAGAGATTTATCCTATCAGCGATCTGGAGTTTATTTCCTGCTGCCACGGTGTCCTGCTTGCCATTAAACTGACTGCTTCTCTTCTCCCTGCCTCGGTCACCACATCTGGGTAACAAGGAAGGCCACAGAACGGGCAGATGTTCCCGAGTTGTGAAGAGTCAAGGACGACATCAGCCAGCAGAAAACCTTGAGATGAAGAGAGCTCAGTCTCACCGTTTCCACCTTTCTGAAGCAAGAGAGAGAGAGACAGCCCTGACGCAATCGTAAGAGCCTGCCCATTCCTACAGCACTGGGCAACAGCTTCCAGCCAGGACTGAGTACTTCACGGGACCCCAGAACTGAATGTGCCTTTATGCCAAGCTCCTCACGTATGAGCAACATAGCAGCATCCTCAGAAAGGTCAGGCTGCTGAAATAGTTGAATATTACTCGTCATTATTTCAAGCACTCGTATCTTGAGCTAATCAATGTGCACCAGACCACGTCGAATCTCAACTTTCTACAGTTGTTCACAAGAATACTTTATAATTTGATTTTTTTCCCCGTCCTGGAAATATTTATTGTGGTTACCAAGAAATTACTCCCTATGTTTTAAAACCCTAAAACAGTAGATACATTTAAATAATCATTGTTGGAAAGCAGATGTAAACGTTACCTCCTTCACCAAATATGTATTTTGCAAAAGGCAAAACATCTGAATGGTTTTATTTTAA
>NW_009259032.1:2339912-2353402 GCF_000687185.1 Egretta garzetta | reverse complement strand
ACAAATTAAAAACCCAGATGCAAATAGCCTGAAGTGTGAAGAGCTGGAGCCACATTTTAATGGTGTGATTCTTTATTTGCTCTTTATCTTACCCATCTCTCATGGAGAAGTATCTTCCTCAATTTCTTCTTCCTCCCCTTGCCAACACTTTTCAATACCCTCAACAAAAAGGATTTAAGACTCCAGCTGGCCACTTTCACTTTGACCCCCATCCCATTCTTCTCCGCTCACCTTGCTCAGGCTATTGGAGCATCTTCTTTCTTTTTTTTTTTTCTGACTTCCCATCATGTCCTGCAAATATACCGCTCCTTCTGACCATCTGCACAAGGGCTTTCCATTAGAAAAACTCATTGCCTATGTCAGTAGGCTTGGCACGAAACACAGAAATTGGGAACAAAACATGGTGATTAAATCACAAAATCCGAATATGGGTATTTTTTTCTGTTTCGGATAAAATGTTGGGATTAAAGGAAACATTTGCTCGTCATTCTTAGTTAGGATTTTCTCTGGGTGTTAAGTCAATTAAATCTTAGTAGGGCGATTCCCGGGTTCTTTATTTAAAGCAGAACAAGCAAAAAGACAGAATACAAATAGTATGGAAAGGTTGGACTTTATATTTTATTTGCACCCATATGGCATGCAGGGTTGCTCATTTCAATAATAATGATTTTTAATTAAAAAAAACTCCTTAACTTTCATAACAGTCAAGTGGGAACCGCTGAAGAAAAGATGTTTATTATCCTGGCAATTTTCCCCGCTTCTCAAACTGACACATCTATCTCTTGCACCCCAGTTGCAACCAGCTACAGCTAATGGTGTTCCCTGAATCCCAGCACGTCTCTGCGGAGAAGAGGAGCAGGAACAGCGTGGGGGTGGGTGGTGCTTTTCCATTCTGCAAAATTAGTTCGGCACACTATAAAAACACGATTAGCTACGATGCCTCAGCCTTGTTTATGCCGAAGTTCTTTCAAGGCATTATTTTACCAATTTGTAAAGTGATGAGTAATATTGACTTTTCCTAAGCATTCCCGTTGTCATAATGGCATCATAGCTGAGCAATCTCTAAATTAGTAACAGTTGTGTCACAACAAGTCTACTGAGAAAGCATGTTTACTTCTCATTAAAAAATGAAGAACCGTGTCACAAAAAAATCATGCGTCTGGACCGACAGACGAAGTCTCTGCAGGTCCATGGCTAGCACCCGGGCTCCCTAAATCCGAGCTTAATCTATTATCTACACAACTCGCAGGCCATTACGGTAATGACAACTACAAAATGGTGGTTTGCATTAATATTTAAACATTTCTGGTTGTGGGTAGGACAGCAGAAACAATGCGCAGCACAGAGTAAGGCAGCCTACGATACGAAGTTGAATGCAACCATATTTAGGGGCTGTTTAGTATGGGCCAACTGGAGGCATTAAACCGCATCAGTGTCTTACAACGCATAGCCCAGGAGTGTGCTTGCTGCGAGACACCCCTGCAAGGGAAGTGATGCAGTACGTATGAAGATTCTGCTGAACATCTCATTCAAAAGTGCAGAGCTCACAAGGAAAGCCAGAATCCCTTTTGTATGCATGGAAATACCCTTCAGCTGAGCACTCTTACTCCCATTCCTAGTGTTTGCACGGAACTAAGCAGAAGGGAAGGAGTCCTCCAAAGCACTCAAGAAATCTCTGGGTCAATGAGAATCATGGCAGCACCCAGTCCTAAGTGCTTTAACTGATGTAAGAACACGAGAAATTAATAAAGCCAAGCTGCAAGAACCAATTTCATCTAATATTGCTTGTAATCACTACGAAGAAGACGCAGAAAGTCTGCAGACAGAGTTTGGTGAAAGGCCAGGAAGCTAATTTTCCATTTGCATAAGTCATTTAGAAGAAGAAACTATTTAAAATTATGTATCCATGACATATTACACGTGAAAAGATGAACAGTAATCTTGAATAATAGTTCGGTGTGTATGTGCAGAGGAGGGGGAAGGGAGCTGCCGTGATAAAAGAGCATAATTTGCAAGCATTAGAGCAGAGGGATGAAACCACCCAGGTTACAGACTATGAGATGTGAAGGAAAGCAATTTGAAGATGCTGCTTTAGGGCAGACATTTTGGTTTGTCCCTATCTTGAAGGGAAAAAGGAAGAAGCAGTTTTGCACGTACATCCTCCAAAGTTTCGCTGCAGCGGTGATCCTGATGGCACCATACTCCCATCCAGGATAACTCGTCGTTCTTCATGCTATTTCATGCCATTGTCTTTTAAAATATCACTACTGAAGCACAGTGTTTCCATGATGCGTAGGTGTAAAAAGAGAGCTGTTTTGCCCAACGGTTGAATTTGATGGGAGGGGGAGAGGGGGGAAGAGAGACACACACACTTCATTTTCCCTGAAGAGCAGTGTGAGATTTCCAATCCTCAGCTTTAACACATAAAATATTAAGAGCCAATTTTCAGCTGCACCTCTGTCACTTCCATTATCATTCTACACGTCCGGAGGTGATAATGGACTCTGTAAATTGCAGCCTCTTTCCATCCCAGACCACGAGGGCTTTCACTTGGGGACAACTCTGCACAAGGGGTGGCCCAGATATATGCTAATGGCATCCAGCAGCAAAGCGCTAGGGAAGACAACAGGGTGTGTTCAAAAAACCAAGGTACTGTATAACAAAGGCAGGAAAATGCCCAGGAACAAAGCAAAATCAAGAAGGAGCGAGCTTGCTGCCCCCAGCATTACGTCTGTATTGCTATCCTGACAGGCTCGGGCTGAAAATACACAGGGCAGCCAAGCTTCTTTTCGTTCAGTCACATCCAATCTGAGCTGCTTACTGCTTTGGTTCACCCACAGTACCAAACATTACTGAGAGCAATGATTTTTTAATTACGATGTGGCAGCAAAATGGACTGCAGCGCGGGTGGCGACGGAGCTGTAACTGGTATTCAGCACGTCCACTGAGCTCTTGGGCACGTTTCAGAGCCAGGCAAACAAAAGCCACTTACAACAAAACACTGCTGCCGCCGGCTATAGCCTTCGCATGGTCCCAGCTCTGCTTGAGAGCCCAGGACATAGCGCTTATAGAACCATAGAATCGTTTAGGTTGGGCAAGACCTTTAAGATCATCAAGTCCAATTGCTTTTCGTGACACGCACTGAATTCCACAGGAAATCACCCCAAAAGTTGGTGATTTTTAAATTATGACAGTGTAAAACAGCCTCTGTGGATCATAAGCATAACAGGCATCTCTTTCTTTTCCTGTGGATGCAAAGAACCCAAATCTCAAATCTGGCAAGTAGATGGAAAGTCTCCAACTGGTATTAATGAAATTGGGATCGTGCCCAATACACTGCAGGGCTTTCCCATATCAGCAAGCAGCCTTCAAGGAATAAACTGCAAAAATAGAGCGCCAGACCATGAGGGTGTTGATCAGTACTCAGAAACCCTAAGTAATTACCTCCATCAGGGCTGAACAACCTGGTACGCTCAGGTCATGGGGACAGCATCCCTCCTGCTCAGGACCCATGAGCATCACATTTTATTTCCCTGAACTGAACAAGCAACATCTGTTAAAACCTCCATCCTGCCACGCTGCTGAAGAAGGGGAAGTGCATTTTGCTACTGCATGCTGTACTTCAGTGGTTATTATTTAGTTATGTTTTTCCCCAGCAAAACATTCTTCACATATAACAGGAACGCGGGACAACACGGAACATGGTTAGCACTCAAACACATCTTTTTTCAACCCCCCAAACGCACAACCAAGCTTTACAGCTTAGGTGGCCAACACAAGGGGAAAAAAATCTGGACTGATAAATTCTGAGAGTTCAAGAAGTCACGCCTGATGTGGGCTTGAACTTCACGGCACCCCAGCTAATTAACGGCACGGAGTGGGTACACAGCCAAGAGCTCTGCGCAGCCCATTAACAGCGGCAAAGCATTATCATTTACCTGCTTCCCAACTATCCCACCCAGGCGGTGCATCCCCTTACACCACGTATCACCGTATCATCGCCTAACAATCCTTAAACATTTTTGTCCCTGCGAAGCTACCTACCAAATTTACCTGCACTTACTGCACATGCTTACAGGTATATCATGCGTAGGACAATATTATTTTAGGAAGTCAAATAGCAACACTTGATCCAAGTTGTAAGGTGGCCACAATTAGCTCTCATAAGAATTACAATTTCGAAAGTTCACGAGGTTGGATTACTCCAGCTGCATTTCAACAAGTACTAATTTTGCATGTGCCAGTCTCCTCACAAAAATTTCATTTCTATGAATTTTTAATGATGCAAAGTAATTTTTTCAAGGTCACTGAGAGACCGAGCAGTTATTCAGACATTAAATTTGCTCACAGTTTCTTGGCAGCTTTGCAAGAAAGCAAGCAAGGATGGTGTGTGGTGGCAGTTGGGGGAGGGAAGAATGACGGGGTAAAATAGCAGAAAGTTAAAGAAAAATCAGACAACAAACTTGATGGAGAACTAACCTCGAAAACAAACTCATGCTTTTTATTCATGTATTAAAAGTAGAAAACAGTAAAATTCATGCCTTGGGCACGTATATAATCATTTAAATCCCCTTCTTAGCATTTTATTCTGTTCGACTAAAGGGGAGGGGGGAAATAGTTACAGACATTTCATTTTCTTTTGGCTTTTTTGTCCATTTATGTCACGGCAGATTTTCCAGTAACCTAAACGTGGCAATATTGAAATGACTGCTTTACCTCATTAACCAGTTCTGTGAAAAAGCTGGCATGACATTGATGGAAATTAACAATTCAAATGGTTCTGGCAGCCACAACAGTGCCGGCTTCCAAATATTTCACCTCCTAACACCACCCAAAAGTTGCCACTACGGGAGCTTAGTGCCTGACAGGCGTGTAGCACCACCACGCTCCCCACTGTTTGGGACAGACAGCTCAGAGCTTTTTTTCCGTGTGTCAAATATTTCCTTTTCTAGGCATCAAGCTGAGCAAGTCCCACGAAAAGCGCCCAGGGGACTCCCCTACCCCGCTACTGCAGCGCATGCTGGGGTAGCCCACGCCACGACATCCACGCACAAAATAAATCACAGAATGGCAAGGGTTGGAAGGGACCTCAGGAGATCCGTAGGCGAAGCTTGGCACTGGGGACGTAACGTGGCCCAGCCTGAGGTCCCGATTCACCTCCACAAAGTCACCCGTGTCCCCAAGCCTCCACGGTCACAGGCCTGGCAATGGCCACCAGCTCAGTGAGCGAACGTGTGGTTTTTCCTTCACTGGCTTACGTGCTTTCTGGAGGTGGCTTTGCATTGCCTGAACAACCCGCGCTGCCTGTTAAATCTTATCAGACAGACAGCTTTCACTATCAAAGGAGGGCTGTTGCCGTAACCGCTGTCCTCATCACCCCTGTCACTCTTCATTTGGGCGAGCAGAGGAGACTCCCCGCCGGCAGCAGCAACGCAGGGAGCGGGCGAGCTCCAAGAAAACTGCCTGGAGGAATCTTTGGCCTGCGCACACATTTCCGATTCACCTGCATTTAACGCCGTTAATATTTCAGCAGCTGCAGTGCCAGGGTCAAACTGAAATTTTGCACTCTCTGTTTCACTCGGAAATGTCAGTCGCAGACCTTCTGCTGGATTTTTTTTTTTTTTAAACACTGGTGAATGAAGAAGAATGAGAGCGAGTAGCAAAAAGTTTACAAAAAGGTCAGCATACTCATTTCCATAGCCTGTCATTTACATATTGCTTTGCATGGGACCTGACCCTGCCACCTAAGACAGACACCATTTCCATGCAATGCAAAGGGAGCTGTGCGCCCACCATCACTGCTGGATTCTCTCTTCTCCCTCAAAATCCACCTGAGCACAGAGGGTGTGCCACCCAAACCGCCCTGCACCCACTGCATCAACCCACCGCCTAAGAGGAACCTCCCCATCCTCACAGAATCACAGAATGGCAAGGGTTGGAAGGGACCTCAGGAGATCATCTAGTCCAACCCCCCGGCTAAAGCAGGTTCTCCTAGAGCAGGTTGCACAGGACTTCGTCCAGGCGGGCTTTGAATATCTCCAGAGAAGGAGACTTCACAACCCCCCTGGGCAGCCTGTTCCAGTGCTCTGTCACCCTCAAAGCAAAGAAGTTTTTCCTCATATTCAACTGAAACCTCTTATGTTTCAGTTTGTGCCCATTGCCCCTTGTCCTGTCACTGGGCACCACTGTGAGGAGCCTGGCTCCTCCTCTGCATGCTCTCTGCAGGTCTGAGACCAGCAGTGCCACATCTCCAGTGCGGTAGCAACCCTGAGAAGCAGCTGGAGGTGGGAGCTCCCAGACATCGCCCGAGGCACAGGGACGGTGTAATCCGGGTGGGACACGAAGGGCAGCAGATGGGACACCTCACCTCTACCTGCGTGACCCTGAACACTCGCCTGAGAGCATCTGCAGATCACCTACGGGATCATCTGAAAGCATGAAAACACTCCACCGAGTACACTGTGGGAACAGCCAGAATATGGGCCTGATCCTGAAATCCACATACAGGTTGACATTCGTACAGATAAGGCCTCACATGGCACCGTTTGAGTCGACAGTACCCTGCAGCTGCCCCTGCTCGCTGCAGGACCAGGGCCCTTATCCCTACAAGAAGCTCTGAGGTGAGGGAACAACTCAGTGTCCATTTCTGTCCAGCTTTGCTACCTTTCAGAAAGTTGTTAACAAATGTTTGAGTTGTACCCACACATGTTCAATCATACAACCAGAACGTATACTCCTAAGTATATAGAAACTCATCCTCATATATATTGCAGCTTTGCTTTCCATTTCCTTAAGGGAGAGATAAGTTTTAAGCCCTCAGATTTCCTTAGAGATTTCTCAAATAGAAGTCATTCACTCATGAGACTTGATCCCCTTCTGTCAATATTAATGCTATTTATCTAGGGTGGGGAAACCCAAACAAAAAACACCACCTTAATTTTTTCTTAAAAACTAAAAGCAAAAAAAAACCCTGAAAGAAGCCTTTCAGGTTCCTGCCACGTTTGACACATTTTGAAGACGTAATCAATAGAGAAAACCAACCCCAGCAGCATGAATTTCACAGACATGCTAAAGCACAGATTAACTAGCTGTATGGCTTCCCTCATTGACGGTGTGCGTTGAAGCCCCTCCTTGCCCCAGGCCAGACAGGAGATGCCATGCTACCTTCAGGGATTAGGGGCAGGGCTCATGGCTTCGAAGGGACTCCCAGCTGGAAAGCTCTGATCCAGAGGCATGGCCCTTTCTGAACACCCATCCTTGAAGCTGAGCCACTGCAAGATGCCACGGGCCCACAGTGACCAGCTGCAGGAGGGTTGAGTCCAGCGGCTTGGTCTGCTTGTGCTTCCCATGTTAATCCCGATGGCACGACCTCCTCTGATCATTAGGGACCCTGCGGGACTTAAGGAGGTGTCAGCAATTCACAAGACAGCTTAGCAAAAGCAGTTCAGATAAGGAAGTGCTTAATGAACTCAGATACCCAAAGAGGACTTTGGATTCCATTTTAGATATTCAGTTATATTTTTTTATATATATATATTTTTTTTTTTTGAGCTGGCTCATCCTCAGAAAGGCAGTTTGGAGCAAAACCCACCTGCTGGCCCTTTTCCTCCATCCATCATTTTTTCTCCAGTCACCCATCAGCAAGACCAGCAGACCCAACTGGGCTATATCCCTTTCTCTCCTTCAGCATATGGGACCAAATTCACTACTGCCTTGCCATCACTTACAGCTGAGCTTTTCAGTTCTGCTCTGTAGATAGTTACTGAACCAGTAAGGGTTTAAACACCTCCTATCTCCCTCCCACGGATGCAAAACCCCAGATAAAGGAGGACCAAAGTGGACCTCTAATTTCTCTGAAGACTGATGATTCATACTGGATCGGTCAGCTATAAATTTAACAAGATTCCCAGAAGCGCCCTTATTTTCCCTCTAGGACCAGGTATACCAGGAGCAGTATCAAAAATTAAAACCTTACCTATTAGCTTTAATAAAAGAAAATTAAATTACTGAATATTAATAATTATATTCCCAAACCAGTCCTGTGAGCTAAAGAATTAAAATTTAAGTATTTTATGCAAAGAATAAACACTATAAAATTCTGGTTGATTGAGAGAGGCTTGCTTTTTATGACAAACCGTGAACAAGATGGAACTGACGAGATGAGTTTTTCCATCCAATATTGGGGCACTCTAGTAGACATTGCAGACTCATTTTCCCATTTTGAAAGTAGAAAATAACCTTTTTTTTTTTTCCAGTGTAAAATAAGGAAAAAAAAGCAATATAAGGATCTGATAATCAGTCTCAAAGTATTCCTCTCCCCCAAGGTCCCCTCTTAATTCGAAACTCAGCCTACCTGGGGTCTAGGGCATGAATAAAGCTGCGGTGCAAGTTATACATGCAATAAACCACAAGCGCAAAGTGTTCCTGCCAGATGACCCTGGGAAATGCCACAGGATGGCACAGCAGATGTGATCAGAAGGATTTTAGCCACCAAAGTGCAAATTCTACCTGGTAAACCAACAAAAATACTCGGAGATGGGTCACTGCTGATTCTCTCTCCCCCCTTTTGTTGGTCTGTCGGGGATGGGGGGAAGAGCTGCCTGCTGGGGGCTTCATTAATTTTTATTTTCCCAGCTGATTCCCCATCAATTGGCTAATGAATTTTATGATACAGACTCTATAGCTGAAAAATAAACATGCTAGAAAATGAATGAGGGATCCACTCATGAGATTAAAGATGCTGGATTTGAGTTCTTATAAACAGTGGAAGCATGTGAAGATTAACAACACCAGAAAGATTTTCTGACCACCTAGCTTGTTTTTCAAGACTTAAAATGTTGTTTTTCTTTTTCCTCTTCTTGATGAAGACAGGATAACCAGCTTCATACCTGTCTGCGGTCATTTCCTACTCACTTTCACTTTCATAGCATCTTGTCTGAATTTCAAATGCTTAAGCAGAATTCCAGTAATCATCAGTGATAATGCATGATCTGTCTAATGCGAATAGATAGCTTAGATTAAATTCACATCCACTAAAAGTTAATATGCCTTTAACAAAGGAACCGCAATCATTTTGTGTCTTCACGAGGGTACTTCGTTCTGAAGCAGTGATAACCTGTCTATAGAAAAACCTTTCCAAACTGTAACTTTCTGTAAGACAAATGATGGCTCTACATTTTTTTTCTCCTCTTAATATACCAGCCCTCACCCTGTAAGCCGCTGCACAGAGGTGCCCTGTCCTGCTTTTGCAGAGCTCTCCAGAGCTCTACATGAGGGCAAGGCTCTGTCAGCCTGCAGGCATCCATTTGCGAGATCTAGCACTTAAGAAATAACACTTTTTCCCTTCCTCATTTACATAGCGATTTGCCACATTTTATTTTGACTCACAGTCCACAGTTACAAAGTTAAGGGAGGCACAGCTCCGTTTAGGACAAAATTCATGCCCGTGCCATACCATTTACATCTTGAGCTTCCCATTGCGCTGAGAAGGTCAGACGGAGCAGCTGCAGAGATGAAGGCTGGATCAGCCCCATGTTGGAAGAGTGGTTTGCCGCAACCACCTGGCAGGTAGCGCCTACCCTGGGAGGGAGTTTAAGCCGTGGTGTGAAGAACGAGCAAAACACAAAGCTCTCGAAGTACGGCTGCACTGGGACTATAGGTAGCTGCCATCTGCATCCAGCTCATTTGAGTACAAACGAAACGTTTCTCCATTGCACAGATGGGGCCAAAAGATACAAGGGAAACAGGTGTAGGGTTGGGTTTCAAGCGTTCAAGCGGTTTTGACCGTGTTTGTTTCTGAGACAGTCACTCAGCTCCATTTTAAAGTATCTAAGCCTTTTTCTTTCGGGATTAGCCTATAGAGTCCTTTGTGCCTGAGCAGGGCCTTTGTATAGGTGATGCACCATGCACCAGCCCCTGACTCCCCATTCGACCTTACAGGACCCTCGCTGCGCTACTGCCAGCAACCCCTTGCCTTAGTAAAAAAGTCCAGAGCTGGACAACCTACTTGGGAGACCCAAAGGATGTCTTCTTCCAAAACACAGGGCTCGTGTCAGCAGTTCCAGGCAGCTTTTACCAGTACTCACCGGTGCTGGCTTTTCCTTCTCTGTTCTTTGCTACGCAGATCTCATGAGAGCTGTCTCACTGCTCGCAAGGAGCATGGGGAAAGCAAGTGGGAGGCACGTGATGGCTTCACAAAGTCCTTCTGAAAGACAAGCGCTCACCCACCGGCTTCCCCTTCCCCACACACCTGCACACAGCAGCAGGGAAGTACGTACCACCACAAGAACACTGCTTGTTCATCGACGAGCTTTTCTTACTATTTTTTCTTATTATTCTCTTGCCTGATGCTTTCCTGAGCTGCAGCTTCAAGTTCGAAATAAAATGTTAAGGAATTTGGTTGATTTTCATAACTTTTACTTCATGAGATAAAACATTCTAATTTCTCACACATTCTAAGAGAAAACCTGAATTCTGCCTTCCTTTGGTTGTTCCAAAGGCTGAGGCACAGCAGAAACATTAATGTTAACTCATAGTAGGTTTTTTTTTAACTAAAATTCATTTCCTAAAGGATCACGTTTGCAAGAAGGAGTTGAGCAGTGAACATCAGCAGCAATCAGTGTGGTAATGAGCCTGTTCTGTTAGCCTTCATTACGTTGTAAGAGACTTACTTTACCTAGACATTGTTACAAGCTTCACCAGTGCCATATATTGGCAAGCACTGGAAATAACTGGACTAAATACCGTTTTCTGCAGGCAACGCAGAACTCTAAATACATGATGGCGTTAGACATCGGGAGTGAAATCCTGGTCATGTCAAGGCTAAAGGAACCTTCGCCTTTAGGGGCCTATGCCCATGCCCAGGAGGATGCAAGGGGACGTGAGTGCTGATGACAGACCTTCGGGGTCTGGCCCCATGCTGGGACTCCCACAGGTGTCTTTGAGGGAGTTACAGAAGATGGTATCTAAATTCATTTAAAGACGTCAAGTGGTAAGCAAATGCCCCGTACACACCAGCAATGCCCACACACACCTATAGGGTTTTGGTTTCTTGGAGATTTTTGGCATTGCAGGGGTTAATAATTGCCCTTGAACCCCTGGGAAGTGGACTTGAAAAGTTCCACAGTTCAAGCACGATGCCATAAGCAAGGTGCTAAATAATAAAAGAGCAGCCTTGTACAAGGCTCCCCGGCAGGAGATGAGCCTGCCCAAAGCTCCGCCCGGGCTGATGGTCCAGGCTGGAACGCCGTCAGCATAATTTCTACAGGGTGTCAGAAAATGCATTACTACTAAGTGGCATCACTGTGAATGAAATCTGTATGGGTCAACTGCAGGTTAAGCTAACAAAACAATAAAAAATTTAAAATATAACAATCTCAGAGCCCCCCAAGCACTCACATCAACAAAGGAACGAGTCCCCACCTCATTCTTATTTTTCCAAGCGATAGCGAGACCTTTGCCCTAAGTGAGTTTCACCAGCTTATTGCCTTGAAAACTGGTTCATCATCTTCCCTTTTGTTAGTGAGAAGGACCTCAACTGATAATGTTTGAAAACATGGCCTACATAAAAGTGCTCACTTTGAACCTGACGAAGTCTTATCGGTAGTGAGATCCCAGCGGAGGGACTCTCACCTTCTCTACTGTGATTGCATACAGAAAGCACCTGGAAGATTTGGCACAATTTGTTGACAACGGTTAGTATATGGCTATGCTGTGTATGTTTGTGACCAAACTGTGTTCTTGCAGGCAGCTTTAGGAAGTTGAAAGCTTCATGGGAGACATTTTGGTGAGAAGGAGAGACCATGGGCAGCTGGGACATCTCACAGCCTCCCTGAAGAAAGACTTTGCTGTGAGAAGCAAGAACAGGAGAAGCAGCAGCGAGCCACGGAGGGGTGTTCGTTTCAAAGGCAGGCACGCTGGGGGGAGAGATGGTGCTTCTGGGTGAGGTGTGCCTCAGCCCTGGGCATGAAGAGCTCCAAAAGTCCAAGACCAAATTTGGGGCAATGGAGGAGCAAACGGGACGGTTCTTATTCTAGACAAATGTCCTCATTCCTCTCAAAGACCCTTCCTAAGCAGTACTTCTACTTGGCACGCGCACACAGTCATACTATTTTCTGCATTAAATCACAGAATGAAATAATTGTGAGGCTGGGGGGCACGCTGGTCTCATATTCAGTAAGGCTGCCTCTTCCAGATCAACAGATAATAAGGCAACTATGAAATATATTTCATCTCACAGCAAGTTTCAAAGTGTTTCTGTGCAATCCCAAAATGTGTTTTTTCTAACATGTTTACATATATCACTGTATACGGGCTCATTAGCAATGAATTTTCCTTGCGTTTTGGCTTTGAACCTTGCGCCTTCCCTCTTAAAGCCCAAAGGAATGCTAACTATATACATCCTGCTAATGGACTTTACAAATAATTGTAGTGCTTTTAAGACTTCTGTATATTTTTTTAACATTTATATTTCTAATGAAAAACTATTCTGAGTCAAAGACACATTATTAAGCTAAACCTAGATATATGTGTGTATATTCTAATGAAAAGGCTTCAACCATCTCTTAAAAATATATATTTACTTAAATGAAGTTAAAATGGGAATAAATTATTTCGTGAGCTTTCTCCATAACTTCAAGAGCTACTCCGTTTTTTTATAATTAAATTGGAACAATGGCTTTATTTAAGAATGAAATGAAATGAAATAAACATCAGAACAGAGGAATGGAAATCCAAGTAGCAGCGTGCTGTGCTGGTCCACAAGGATGTTTCTTTAGTGAATGCAAACCAGGAATGGAAACCCATCAGAAACAGGAAAGGCCTGAATCCATTCAGATTTATATCAGTATTAGTCATTAAAGTGGAAATAGGAGAATGTCACTGCCTTATGCCTGTTTGAGTGAAATGCAGAAAAATAAATGTATTCCTTGCAGTTTGTAACTTTTTTCCAAACTGAGTAATATAGAAAATAATAAATACCCTGAAATATGTCCCAGTTTTGTCTTTAAAAAAAAAGGCAAAATTAATAGCTTCACCTTCTCTTTACAAATACTATTACCATGTGCATTTTCTTCATCAGCATAACAATTCAACAGACTACACCACCACTCCAGGCTCTCCTTAACAATTTCTTGAACTTCATAATTATTTTTCCTTTGTTTTTCTGCGCCGCCTGTCCTGCTTCCATTGGGTAACACGAAGGGACTTGCTTGTTACTGAGTGGAATTACACAATGTCCAGACAGTGCTTTTCAGTTAACAAAAACACATGTGCGCGCACACGCACACACACACACACAAAAACCCCCTGTCATAAAATGCCTTTCCAGGGCTGACAGCAAGCAGTAATTTTGTTTTTATAAATATGGGCAAACTCCAAATTTTGCAATCCCCTGTACTCTTGGATTTTTTTAAAACTTAAAATCATCCCAGCATCTATCTATTCATCCATTAATCCATCCATCCATGCCTATAGCCCCTGCCCCCCCCCCC
>NW_009259032.1:2312253-2339819 GCF_000687185.1 Egretta garzetta | reverse complement strand
CAGCTCTGCTAATTAACTCCCACATTGTAGCAATCTTTCCATTACAGAAAAAGAAGAGAGAGATTGAATTTATCTATACGTGATGAACAAATGCCCTGGAGAAGCTCTTGTAATCTATCATGTCAATGTAGATGAACTCCTCGGGATTTCTTTCCTTTGTTTTACCATCCAATAACAGTAAAAATAACACACAGAAGAATCCCAGTACTTAGGCTACACAGCTAATCAACGTCTGGAAAGACATTCAAGGTTGCTCTGCATTTATCCTTTTATGAACAATAAAATTCAGGGGTGACTGCTCCTGGGTTTCAGGTCTAATTACTGTAACAATTAGGCTCATCAGTGCATTTATTATTATTAAGGAATGACGACAGAAAACTGATCTCTGTCTGATTAAGCAAAATAAAGCCCTAATTGAGAAGAACAGCAAGCCCATTATTTTCAAGTCCCTGAAAAAGGGCTAAACTTCCTAAACGGAGACAGCACTAATCCTTACTCCAAGGAAAATGGAGAAGAATGGGCATCTTTCTAAAGAGACGCAGGACAAGCAGCATCCCAGCGCAGTGCGTAACGCAGCCGGCGGGCGCTTCCCCACGCCCCGATCCCGGACAGGCTAGCCTGTCACCACGATTTTCAGAAGTCATTTATTAGTGCGACACCTCTCATTTAGGATCAGCTCTGCGCTCGTTTTCGCAATGATTTGTTACTGTCACAGTCTTCACTTACACCTTTTTTTTTTTATTATTATTTTTCTCAGTTCTGTTTGGGCGCAGGCTCTCGCGGCACGGTTACGCGGCTAAAACTCTTGCTGGAGCGATGGACATGTTGGCTGCAGACCAAGTGGGAGCCCTGAGCTGCGAATGTAGGAAATAAAATCCCCGTTCACTGGGCTTTTGAAAACATTTCCAACTCTGGGGTACGTCAAAGGAAGACTATCACGGTATGAGACGCTCCTCTGTCTTTTGTCAAGCACGGGGCAAAAGAGCTGATGGGGTTTGTTTTGCTGTTTTACGTAAACCAATATACCAATATTTTGAAACTACTGAAAAAACAGCAAAAATACCCCATAAGACTAGTTATTTCAACCCTCAAACTTTGATGTAAAACCAAACAGAAAGATGTCAAATCAGGAGAGATGCAGAGTAACCCCAGCCGCCTTCTCTCCCCCTGTCTTTCTACATTTTCAGTAAGTGAGAAACTGTTTTGCTTTGTGGGTTTGTAACTCCTTGCAAGCCTGAACAAGTCATACCAAAGCCCATTTCAGCTCCAAAATCCACCTAAATGGACTGTGGCTTTTACTTAGTAAACCTCTCTTAAAAACTGTCTGCAAGGAATATTGTGTGTAAAAATATCATGAGATGCAAAGCATTAAGCCGTCTCCAACTGGTTATTTAACCCAAAACAAACTAACAGTGAAGGTTCCGCTTATGGAAAGAAAATAAGACTTACTCACTTTCAGTGGAGAAGAAAATACGCTGTAGGATGAAAGCAATCTACTTGCATGCAAACAGATACGCTTTCTTGATCAATAAGAAAAAAAACATCAGCTCTGCATTCCTCAGACCAATCCCCCCCCCGCTTTTTTTAATGCAGTATTTCAAAGCCGTGCATACATAATGCAGCTGCCAAAATATTTGATGTGGTTTTAATGCTGATGAGTAAAGCAATCAGAAGCTTTTCACAGGAATTATAAAAACTTTGGATTTCTAATGATGTTGAACAGAGAGCTAACACACAAACATTCGCACAAGCAACTTCGAGACCGCGTTTTACCATAAACACAACAGGACACTCCTCTAACGAAAAAAGCTACCAAGAGTTAGGAATATGTGCTTTCTGAGATGCATGGTTCGTTTTATCTTGTGCAACACCATTTCACGGGGCACCAGATTAATCCAGAGCACCGCCTGTTCTGAGCCGCATGATGCAAATATAAATTCACCTTTCAATCACTTCTGCGGGTTAATGACACTGAGTAATAGCACATTAGCAAAGTGCCACTCCAGACACCAGTCAGGCATGCCAAACAGATAATCTGACAAACGTTTCAGATTCATTTTCCATGAACAGAAACACCGTTCGGGCTTATTAACTAGCAAATCTGCATACAGTGCAGTGCGGAGCACAGAGGCTCCATTAAAAGTAGCAATCTATCTCATTAATGTAATATATAGTGGTATTTGGCCTCTTCTGTTGTAGCAAAATTAAAAAAAAAAAATGCTTGTGCTCCATAATGTTGTAGTATATTTGCACTAATTGCTTCATATGCTCTGGTCAAGTTTTTGATGAAGAGGAATTCCCCCACCGGTTTAGAGAGAAATTATGTTTTCAGTTACCATCACTTTGATGAGTGCAAATAACTCAGGTGGCCTTCCCAAACTACTCACTGTACTCACTTCGTTTTTCTTGTTTCTATTAAATGCTTCCCTTGCAAAAGCAGTGTATCTGTATCTGGTCTTCACGTCTGTTGCTGCATCTCTGCCTTTACAGATGTTATTTGAGCATGCGGAGGAGTAGAGTTACAGGGGCTGATTGCTCACTTAGTCCAAAATCAATAGGAGATGAACAGGATTTGTCTTCTTATCTCCAGCATATTGATAACCAAATGGGAAAAAGGGCAACTAAAAAAGAAGAACAGTTCCCCAAAATGTTCATTCACAATTGTAAATAAAATTACTTGAGTGCTTTCACAGCCTTTAAATATCGATCTCACCAGAATGTTAGAAAACAAGAACGGTGCTAAAACAATACATTAAAAGCAAACTTCGCCGCAGGTTTATCCAAATCCAATTCTAACAGCAAGCATGTGTACTGAAAACCCAATTAAAAGCACCATTCCCATCCAGAAAGCAGAAACAATGCTGTGTTATCCATATGTCAGCTCAAGTCATGATTTTTTTTTTAACAGCTGGGATTTGGAAAACTATCTATAGACATTTCCTTTGCTAGCTAAACCTTAACCATCCTCCTTTGCCTAGCTTGTTAGCTTCAGTTCTTTGGATCTTGATACAGCAGCAGTGTTTTAATCTGATTTTCTCATGTAAAGACTTGGGGAGGGGGGGGCGGGAGGGGCAACTTTTTTGTTTTTGCCTAACGTGTCTTCACACATCATTTCTAGCCACAGCATCACTCCCTTGCAGTGTTCTGCCTCTGGGACCAGGAGTCATGGTTTACCACCATTTATAACAAAAGGCAGGTGGAAAATTAGCTTTCTGCCCCTTTGGTGGTCACCCTGTGGCTTTCTTCAGAGCCTCTGTTTGAAAACGCGGCTGCAGGTGATTACTCCTGTGGACCACCAGCCTGCTCAGCCACGTTTCAATTTTCTTTAATGCTGAAGTTGGAATTTCAAAGCTGCAATTTGCCATTCTGGATTTCCCCTTCTGTGCTGCGCCGCTCTGTTTCAGGGTGTCAGAGGCGACGGGGGCATGTTCTTGCTCTTGGCCTCAGATCAAGGTATCCCAGGTCAATTTTTGCCCTTTTTAATCTTGTGTTTCATTTTCCATCCATTTTATAGCGCTAGGCAGAGTAGTAAAGAAGACGTGCCGTGGTGGTATGACACTGCCAGGCTTCCTCCAGATTACTTCAGGAAGGATTTCAGGTTTGCATTGCCAGGTAATCAAGTATTTTGCTTTATTGTTAGTTATATTGAACGGCTCACACACTATTTCCTTTAGAAATGCCTCAAGTGCCCGCGTTGGTTACAATTCTTAAATAACCTAGTTTTTAATGACACTGCAGGGTATTTAACAACAAAATATTGCTGCAATTATAGGATCGCAAATAAACTTGTTATCGATTAGTTGAGAATTTGTGATGAAGACGATGTACCAGGACTCAGGAGATTCAATCACCAGCACATTTATGAAGACCCTGGGAGATTACAGGCACATCTGTTAAATTTTTCAGTCCACCTCTTCTGCAGAATAAGGATGGAAATGCTCCCTTTCTCTCCAGACTTTTTGCCTGCTCAGACAAAGCAAGCTCCTTTCTGCTGGAAGGGCTCCGGCGCGTGCAGCGAGCGGTCCAGCCAAGGAAGCCCTGATCTTGTGCGAGAGCCTTAGGGACTACACTGCTATACAGCAAATCTGCTGCTACGAAATATTAAATTATAGTTAGAACAAAGGATTTTAGTTACGACCAGTTTAGGATTTAGTTCAACAGACAGCGGGTTCCTTAAATTCGTAGTTCACGGTATTCAACATATTGGTATGCATAGCAAGACCGTCAAACCCTTGCTTTTCCTTGAATCATACACATTGTTTTACACACATTACAGTCCACAGAGACTCAGCAACAGAGAGCAATTAAGAAAACAAACAAACTGTAGTAATGAACCATATAAGGAAGAAAAGCAGAAATGTCACCACCAGCCTTCAAACATATGGCTCTCCAAGGCCCTCCTTGCGCCATGCAACTTCCACTGCTCCATCAGGCCCAGATGCTTGCTTATTTTGGAGGAGAATTTGCTTAGAAAATGTCTCATGGCCAGCATGATTTCATACCTCATTAGTGTTGTCCTGATGCAAGTAATGGAAATAAAAGTCCTGGAAGCCAGCAATTCTGTACACATGCAGAAGCTGCTTGCTTATCAGACACTTAAGGAAGGTGATGGGAACTGAAAAGAGAATAATGCGGCAAGTGGTAGGATAAAGGTAACTATCAAAAGGAGGGAAATTAGAGTAGGCACCAGTGTATTTGCAGCTTAAGAGAGCATTGTCTCCATCACTTGGGAATGGGGAAAACAGCTCACTCTTTGCCCAGTTATGCTGACAATTTTTGAGATTTTATTGCAAACTGCATTGGAGAAGCGATATGGGCAAAACCAAAAATCAAGTCTTAATCTCTTCTAAGGCTTTCTTTCTCAACTCAGATCATGTCAATAGGCTACAGCGCTGCCCCACAAACACCAGAGCGTGGGCACAGGCAGGAGCGAAGAATCTGGTGACGTGGATAATAGCAAGCAAAGGAAGAACAGGGTGCACAGAGAAACCCTGTAAGTCAACTTTGCTGCCAAGGAAGGGCACATTGGTCAGGCACAAGCCATTAGTTAGGCTATCTGGTAACATATCTAGGAAAACACGCAGCAATCTCACTTAATTTGCCTCTATTAGAAACTTAGACATCTGCAGTCAAAGAAAATCTGTCCATGTAACCTTGAGTAGGTTATCTTTTTTCACATGAAATGGAAACATGATTGGGCATTTAAAAGTAGAGCAGAGTTTTAGTGACAAAGTTTCCACTGGGGCTACTGGGTCTCTCAGGTTTGGGTCTCTAGCCCACTGGCCAACTTGCGTAAACAAGCCAGCTCCGACTTGCCATCAAAATCCAAGGTATTTTAAGATACTTTGTCACTCTCACAGAACAGACTGCCAACAATTTGCCGCAGTGCATAATGTGAAAGAAAGAATGCAGCGCTAAAATGAACAGGAAAACCTTCAGGCCATCAGCTGAGCACCACTTTAACGCTAGCTAAGCTACCTTATTATATTGTAATTAAACTTCATGTCCGTTGATTACTGCAAAATTTAGTTGTGTTTTTTGAGTAGCCAGCCACAGAAACATTAAAACAGAAGAAAGAACCAGTGCTGTAGCCAGCATCCTATTTTAGTCATCTTGGCTGGCCACTATCAATAACAAAACGTTCAATTTGTGGCTGCTCTTTCTTTCTGCGTTATTGAAACAAGTCGAGTTTGTGCAGAATGGCCCCGTGATCTCAAGGCAGTATCTTATTGATTTGGCAAAAATTTTTACAGGTTAACAGGGACATAAATGGCATCTCTAATCATGGCCAGCGTGGAAACTATTTTGAGAAAGAATGAGCTCAGATATGGGCTTAAGGCAACTTTGTAACTGCAGATAGACCCAGACAGGAATATTTTGATCCTGGAGGAGGAGTGGGAAGGAATGGATGAAAAGCAAAAGGGGGAAGATTAACAAAGAAACCCACTACATGCACTACTGTCTGAGAAGGATTCCCCCACCCTGCCCCACCACCACACTTCTTAGGTCTATTTAACACAAGCAGCAGTACCTCGATTATCTCTGAATTTCATTTCATAGGAAAACAAAGGCTGATCATGCAACAAAACCCACTAACACTAAACATCACCATAAAAAAATCCAGCAAGGAGACGTTGTTACTCTGACGACTTGTGCCAAAGTTATCTCCAGCACGCCCTGCGGTGTGTCGGGGCTGGCAGTGCCCCGCTGCCAGGCCCTGCGCAAGAACAGGGCATTTTCGGGTGATCCCAGGGTGCCTCCTGGGGCAGCAGCACAGTTCAGGCACTTCCCACTGCCAACCATTGCCAGCCCACTTCCAGCAATGCTCTTTCATTGCCTTCAGGATCCCCCGTCAGAAAGCAAACGCCCAGGCCTCTCTCTAGTACTCCAGGACATGCACTAGCAAGCAACTCTGGCCCCATCAAGCATAAGAAGTCATCAGTTTTACAGCCAGCACATAACTCACCCCCACCATTTCCTCTCTTGTGTGGCAGCTGGCCTCCCGCAGAGGTGGCTGAAAGGGTCATTAATGCTTTTTGTCAGCCCACTTTGTTTAGCAGCTATCAAAATCAAATCAATGCCTCCTCCATTGTCTTCACTTTCTCCTTTGCAGGTTCTTTCCGTACTTCACCTCTTCATCGCTGTGGGCTTTGGACTGTGATTTATCACCAGGTTCACAAGGCTGCTGCTTCATGGGAGCAATAAGCAAAAGTGTAATTCCAGCAAGTTTGCTTTTCAGCGTGTTCTTGCTGAAGGCAACAGCTATATCCTCACTACTCTTAAACATAACTCATGGCCCAGTGTTTCCAGAAGGAAGAGACGGAAGAAAGACTTCAGAAAACATCCTTTGCCCTTCCCTAACTCTTCCTTCCTTTTTTGTCCCTGTACATCCCAGCTCCTGCTGCAGCAGAGCACAAGTTGTTGCAACATTGCCGGCCACAGAAGAAGGATGGTCTTGGGGCTGTGGGTTCCCACACAGCAGAAAGGCAAGGCAGGGTGGTACGGGCGTGCTGGCAGGAGGCAGTGAGGAGGCAACCCTTACAGTCCCTCGCCGCCCCAGGCTGAGCCTGCTCCCACACCCCAGCTAGCGCACCTATGGTCTGGCATCTATGCTAAGAGTAAGTCTGGCAGGAGCAGATTGGCAGGGAAAAATGTCATATAATAAATTGATTCAAGAAAATCATGTTTTATGCTCACCAAAGACAAAGCTTATGAAATAACCAATATTGAATTACTCACTGAGCTCTGATCCTACAGTCTAATACAAGATCTGTCCTGCAGTAGCGTACAGAATATGGTCCATCATTCTCAGAGGTACTAAACCCCCTTACTTTTATATAAGTGGTTATAGACCTTGTTTATACATAAAATTTCATGCTTTTATAAAAGTAAATTCCAAAGCAAATGTAACCCTTCAGAGCTATCATTACTCAGGGGTTTACTGCCAGGCTTGTTAACTCTGCTGGTAAAGCCCCAGGTCCAGCCACTCTTCTCAGTCTTGATTCTTCTTCAGAGGCTGGTAAGATTTATTTTCGTGCCTGACACCTGAGTAAAGTAACTTTCCTTTAGTTTCTGCACACATTTACTGTACGGCAATCTTTGCTCCTCTGTTTTACCTTGTACCCTCTCTCCCCTGTACCCACTTCACACACTTGTTTGACTTGCGGTCAGCAAGGGTGTTTCATTAACAAGCGCCTTCAGGATGATGCCCGCCTTTTTCTACCACGTGTTTGCAATGCACCTAGTGCAATTAAGCCCTGATCTTTACACGTGGCCTCTAAGGACCACGGTAATAGAAATAATAAATCATTACAAAGAATGCTGTCACAGGGAAACTCGCATTCTCTTCCCTTTTACCCCAAGGCCCCCAGCAGAGTGTGTGGGTGAGGGTGGGAGGTAGAGAGAAGGGAGAGCTCTTTGATTTAGGAACCTGTGCCAGCAGCACTGTTCTGACACGCTTTTAGCACAATGTGGGAAATAACAAACCCAACAGAGAAAGAGCACCACAGCATGCCAGTATGGCTGTTACCTCTTACACTGGGTCCCTTGGCTAATGCTACAATACTGGAACGAAAAATACCAAGTATTTCTTTTGGGTGATACCACATTTCACTGGCACACTGCAGGAAGATTGAGGCATTGAACTATTTTAAAGGCTTAAATGAATTCCGAGCTTCCTTTTTAAAGCCTAAGGAGCAGTGCAACACTTTCTTTTTTTCTTCTTCTTTTTGACAAACCAAATACTCTAAAGAGAAATCAGTCAAAAGGTCTAAAATGAACCTGCTTCCCCAGTGCATACAGTTCTGCATGGGCAAATTTCTGCACAGACAAACAACTATGGAAGGAACGTGTCAGTAGGTAAACAAGATCAATCCACCCCCAGGCTGTTTCTCTGCATCGATGCTGTATTTCAAATTAATCCAGTCATCTCAAAACAGTTTGGAATATCTGACATTCGTAATTCTGCCCCCTTCCATCAAAGCAGGCATTTCAACTGTGCAAAATTCATATTCCACTTACATTTAGTACTATCCTATTACTGAAGTGTTTCTGGAGAAAGTTCTTACAGCAAGAAGCAAAAATTCATTAACTCGCTGCCACTAGCCCGCATTAGGGAAAACCAGGCATCTTCAGGGAAAAGAATTTTCCCAAGAGAGACGAAATATAAAATTCTCTTTCAAAATGTATATACATTGCATACAAACATGCATACATATGAAGAAGAGAGAGGCAGGGGAAATATAAATCAGAAAATATTAATTTCACAGAACGCAGCAACAATAACATGAAGACTTTTATCCTAAAGCACTTTGTTGTGTAATACACAGTATTCATCTATTAAAGAGGCTCAGGAGGGCTAAACCAGACCAGACGGCCTCAAACATGAGTATTAGTACATTTCTTAACATCATCAGTCGCTTAATGTTGCATCGCCAGCATCATGTTTGTTTTGCATATTATGGCTTTTCCACAGAGTGCAGAGTCGCAGCAGATTTTTGAGATCATAGGAGGGTGCACGAGCAAATGAGCCAGATAGATAGATCGCCTTATGATGGCTCCCGTATCTCTTGATCTTACACACTGACAGCATCTTCTGCTTTCTCCTCACCACTTGAAGAACAGCACAATGCATATCAACAAGCTGTAATTACTACAGGGTTATCAAAGAACTCAAAATGGAAAGTTTTACCTTCTGGATAATGTAATCTACCAAGCAAGTGAAGCCGACGCTCGCTTCCACGGATATCAGCGAGCATTTCCCCACTGACTTCTTGTGGGAACAGATTTGGTTCAGTGATGCTTTCCTGTTCACTCTGTGCATTGCACCGCACAGGAGGAAGCAGAAATGATGCTTTGGAGTGAGTTATTCGGGTTGAAGAGCAGAAGACATGTCAAGGGATATTACCAAGATAAACACCACAAAGGCCAAACCCTCGGCCAGAGCCCCACCGGAAAGAGGCAGGTCAAGGCCAGCCAAAGGCCCTGCCCTCTTTGTGTCATCTTGCAGTTCTTACCTGCTTTTTTGTAATTGCTCTAAGATCACTGTAGCTAAAAGAAATTTCAAAGCGATGCAATTTACACTGCATAAGATACTCTGTTAAGTCAAAATTCTTTAAGATGCGTATTCAGTACCAATTTCCCTCTCAAAGCCATGACGCGGTGCATGTGCCTGAGTCTGGGAACACGCCAGACTGGTCGTTATTTCCACAGCCCTACATCCACACGAGCCACTTGTTTTCCCAGTTCTGCCCCCAATCCCGTTCTGTTTCCAGGACACCCTTAGAGGGATGGGGCCTTTCTCCACAAAACAGGCCAGAAAATATTCTTGGTTTCACCCTTCCACCATGGTCAAGCATCCAGAAGCCAACTGCCCGGTACTGCAAGCCCAGTGACTCCAGCAAATCTCCAGTTTGCTTCTTTCTCCCTCATCCGAGCTCTGAGGACAGTGAGAGTGCCCAAGCTCTGTACAATCTGTGAGATGGGACACGCCAAAGATCTGATGGCCTGCAGTGATCCCAAACTAATTAGTCAGGGAAACATCTTTATTTGTGCAATCACTCAATCCTTTACAAAAATTTAGACTTCAAGTACTTCTGGGAACTGAAGTTTTAATGGTGCTTAATAGTCCAACTCTGACAAACGTAGTGTTGTGTTGAACAGACCGTGACGACTGGAGACTTAAATCACACAGAGGCTTAGATGATGTATTAAAATGTATTCCCCCTGCATTTATCTCAGCTTGGATAATGAAACTAAACTGTTTAGCTTCATTACTCATGAAATACCCTTAAGAAACAATTGTGCCATATTACAGCAAGCAGACTTGACTTCCATTTTAACACTCTTTATCTGCTCTGGCCTGTGTCGTCTTCTCCATGCCTATACTGATTTGGGGAGCTCTGCAGTGGAGGAATCATGCCTTCCTGGCATCTCTGGGCAGATCCTACAGCGTGTTTGGCTATTCTACTATAAACAGCAAATGATAGTAATTCACCAGTATCAAGTTTTACGTTTCAAATTTTCCATGCTGCAGCACATGGAAACACTTTCCACCCTGCCACTTCCTTAAAAAAAAAAAAAAAAAAAAAACTAAAAAAAAAAAACTAAAAAACCTTTGCACAAAAAAAAAAAAAACAAACCAACAACTAAAAAACCTTTGCTAAATAAAGGCAAACAAAACCCCAAGCATATTTATCTTCTTAAACCTAAAATGCTGGGAATACATCTTTAGCCTACATAAAGTGCAGTTTATTTCAGCAGCAACCTGTGACCACCGGTGAGCTGCAGGCAGTAACACCACGATAGCTCTGAGCCCACAGGAGGAAAACCCTGACTTTACTTCAACTGCTGGCTTCATGGTATTTACTTCACTGTTCTCTTACGATCAGCCCAAGTAGACAACTTCCCACAGTTGCAAAAGGAGCATTAAACTCTCCATAAGAGATCTTAAAACGGCCAGAGATACTGTCAGCTTGCTAGCTTTTCTTCTTAGCACAGCACATAACATCAGTCATATGAAAGTAATTTAAAACAGACAAAATCCCATAAGGAATTGACTGATATTTTCTTTATCTGATTTATATAACAGGTTTTACCTTTTACTGATGCAGTGCACCAGCCTCGTGGCTGCCACAGAGCAAACAGAAAACCTAGGGATCAACTAGTGGACAGAAAAAAGCAAAACAGAAATGAGCACTTGAAATTCCCCATGCTCTCGTGCCTAATGCAGAATGGGCAAACCTGAGCATCACTGGGGAGCTGAGGGAACACAAGACTCTGGGGTATACTTAGTGCTTCACAGGATGGGCCCCTTTCTCTTTTTCTCTCCTCATTCCTCTGACAGGTAAATGAAGGTGGGTTTCCACCTTAGACAGAGGAAGGAGTGAATGTGTCACCAGGTGCCCAAGGGACCGAGGTCGCAGCATGTCTCCGAGCATCACCTCTGAGCTGCAGATCAGTGTAGCAGGCAGGAAGAGGCAACATTACCATATACACCCAGTGGCTGTGATTCATCTCAATCATAAAGCAAGCCTGTCAACTCCTAAACACTAAACTCTCGTCATTACTTTTTAAGTCATGTAGAATAGGTTACTTCATTGCACCATTTGTTTAGGGAAGAAATAAATGCGACATCCATTGTTTAAAATATAGTGAAAGCCAAAATGCAAGAGGCAATTTTAACTATGTGAGCTTGTAGAAGAGAGCTCACTTTGTACATCTACTGGTTCAATGACTTGAGAAAAAATTATTTACTAGGTAGGGATAGTTAAAGTGCAAGAGCTTTCTGCTGGCCTGAAATCAAAACCTAATAGCTAACCCTTTTACAATAAATCATGAACAAGCTAGACTTGATTTGTCTTCTTGTCCATAGATTGTATAAGATAAAAGTAGTTATTGATGTTATGTAGTAAGCACAAAGCTAGATAAAAAAAGCTCCAGAGTTTTATATGCTGTAAAGTAATGAATGACTGGCAAGAAGGAAAACTTGGGGGGGTATTTGGGGGTAATTTTATACTTTCAGCTCATTTACATCACCTACAAAAAATACTCGCTGTTTGAAAAAGTTACAAGATTCTCAAAAGCCTTCTATACCTATACATGAATCTAACTCAAAAGCATGTATTTTTAAGAAAGAATATAATACTACTCTTTCTCCAGCCTGCAGAAAGGAAACTGATGACTGCTGATATGAATCTTCATACATAAAAATGGGATACAACTATTTCTTTCTGTATATATAACAAATACAGAGATTATCTGATATGCAGTCTAATTTGGCCTGGAATTTATAGGTGAGTGAATTATAGTAAAAATTCTACAGTAATTGGGTAATAACATATGCAATTACCTCAGCAAATAAATCAAGTCAGTAGGTGATAGCATTAACATACGGGGGTTGAATCTGGTGACCCCTGAGATACAGACTTAGCTCTCAAGTCTGGTGCTAAGTAACCAGGCTTCTGAGGGCACGTGAAACACATCTGACCCTTTCATGCAGACATTTGTCTATAATTGCATGCGGTTCACATATGACTTCAGAGATGTTGGCACATTTTATTGAGGACATGGCCAGTTAATTATGATTTACTATAAAACTCTAAAATAGGCATAGCTCTATTTTTTCCTGCAAGGTAAGGTTCTCTATTCATACGTAAGTGCCACACTTTATGCAGCAGGTTGCTACACATAAATGTAATGATCTATGGATCATAGATCCCCATGAATAGATGGTGCACTGGGTGCAGGTCCCAAACTTATAGGCTGTCATCCTTTCAAACATCCATACATCTGCTACAAAACATCTTACTGCTGCGTAACGGATGTAGGGAGTAAGAAGGACAGACATTTGGGGACTCCATTAAAGTCATCTGGAAACCGGCAGGTGCCAATATAGGCGAATGTTGTCTTTAGATGAATGGATGCCTAAAATGCATTAGGGAGTAAGAAGGACAGACATTTGGGGACTCCCTTCATTAAAGTCATCTGGAAACCGGCAGGTGCCGATACAGGCGAATGTTGTCTTTAGATGAATGGACGCCTAAAATGCACGCATTTTATCCAGCCATGCTTGCTAGCCAATCCAGGAACAGTCTTAGTAACAGCCTTAGGCTGGGATATGATGCAAAGGTTGTCTACAAAGAAGTTCACGGGACAATCCTGATTTTATGGAGAGTATCTCACAGCCCACAAGCTTAGCCTGAACCCTTGTTACCATTCTGCGCTAGTTTGGGTCTCCGGGACTCCTGAAACTTTGCAATGGAATAACTTGACCCAATACTGCAACTTAATCAAATTGTGTTAATTTATGAGGAAGGTGTCTTGTCATATAATGACATAAAATCATGACAGGACATGCCTTCATCACACATCAACACAACATGACATGAAACCACAAACAGCGGAATGAAGTTATTCTGTGCAGTACAACAAATACGATTATCTATTGTGAAAAACCAAAGGGAAAAACTGTGAGTTATGTCAACAGCAGTGACAAAACAGCCTGTAGTACAAATCTGTTGGAGTCTGGCCAAAACAAACAACTAACAGAGACAAGATCACACACTCGGAGATGTAAGAGTGGCAAGCGGGTACTGCTCAGAGCGCTTTTCGGAAGCAGCCGTTCTTTGCATGCATTTTTTTGGTGTTAATTTTTTTGCCATTGATACAGTGCTGAGGCCAAGTAAAGTAACCCTGAATATTACACACCGCATACTTTAACTGCTTGCTGCCCTGCTTTATTATTTCTTCTCTTAAAACCATGCCAAGGCGTCTTTAACATGCACGGCCAACTTCTGCAAACAAGACAGTGAAGTGGAGAACGGCAGCCCTCTGAAAACTTGGCCAAACCTGGAACAAAAGGAGCTATTTAAACAGTGAACATTGAAAAGTCTGTTAAATCATCTGATTTGTGTAACCCGAGCCACACCATGTGAGGTGTTTCCTCTCCGCTGGCCAACTCTGACCGCCACAAGGGTGAAGAAAACAGGGTTCCTTAGAAATGTCAACCTCTGTTTATCAAAGAGCTTTGTAAAATTACTAAAATAACATTTCAGCTACAGTGGCTGCCCTTAGAAACTTGCCAAATGCTTCTGATAACTGAATGGGTACCTCAGTAGTCCCAGTATTCCAGGAATTTCCTACCGTAAGTAGCGGGAAACACAGCTCAATGCTCAGGCACTGCAGCATCTAACGCCACGCTGGCAATCTTCTATAGAGCGCATGCTGCAGTGCCCTACACCGGCATATTCGGCCCTGAGAAACCATGAGGCATTTACCAGTTGGGATATAAAAGGAGAAGTTATTCCCCCCGCAGCAGAATTGCGGAAGCCTGATTTCCTTTAAATTTCTGCCTTACATCCCCTCAACCTCCTTCCCTGATCCCAGTGGGCTCCCACCACTGGCAGCACAAGAGTCTTCCCATTGCGGCTTCTGGGGCAGCATGGAGTAGGGCTGCAGGGGTAGGGTGCACGCACTCTTCCCTCCACACACACATCCTTCCCACCACCAGAACATCATTTAGGTCCTCTCATATCCTGCTACTGATTTTCGCAGAGCTTGGGGAAATCTCTCGTGGGGACTCTCACCTCCTTCTGTTGAAATGGGCTATTTAACTAAAAAAATACAGATTTTGGAGGGGCAACCTGCTTGATAAAAGCGTGAGTACCTGCACCTCATGTCTTTAGGAATCTGAAATGTTTTCAGAGGAGGAAATTGCAATGATGGACAGGTCATGAGAACATTTTGGTGAAAACATGCATGTAACTGGGTAAGCTCCAGTTCCATTAGAGACGATGACAATTCTGCCACCAGCACTGGTAAGGTCAGGGCTTCACACTGACTTTTCATGATTGACATATTTGGAACGACAAACATCTAGTTTCTATCTATTCACCTTTTTACCACTTTGCTTATTTGTTCTCCGGTAATACACTCCTATTGCAAACAAACAGCTTGAGGAATCAAACCGCATTGATTAGCTTTAGACTGACTTTATATGTACTCCCCAAATTTCCTCCCTGAGCTGTTAACATTTACTGGAGCTGACCTCCTCTGTGCCAGCCGTACAGCTCCAAGAGCTTCTCGTTGATAATGAGAAGTGACAGTGCTCCTTTTGGTTAAAATTAACAGAGGTGAAACTTAACAGAAACTGCCTACTCAAGGAGTCACACCACTCTCCATTATCAGACTCTAAATTATTAACTCGCCTTAGTTTTATCATGATTAATTATTAAAATTCAGCTGCTTGTCAACATATTCATCATAGAACCGATAGATTAGCAGTGTCTCGTGCTATATTGGCTGTGCTTTGAACAGCGACCTTTCAGCAGTATTTTCCTTTCCTTTAGGCTGAAGATTTAGAAGGACTGTTCAGACACTAGGTGCTGCTTAATTGTAGCAAGCTTTGTTCCTAGCATCGAGACACTACAGTCGAAAGTATTCATTTCAACATGTTGTATTCCTGGCACTAAAGACAAAAGACTCTGTTATTTGAGGAATGATTTTTTTTCTTTTTCTTCAAATAGCAACAATTACAATTCTATGCAGTGTCCTGCATATTTAACACTTATTGGAAAAGTCAGCTGAATACCACAGATTGCAATCAACATCTTTCACAGATGCCAGTCTTTTTTTTTTTTTTTCCTTTGAATGTTCAGAGCTTTGCAAGTCATTAGTCCATTAGCACAAAGTTAAAGTACGCCAATCAATGTCATTTAAAGCTGTAGGTCATCTCGGGTTTTCATAAACAATCTTAAGGCTAATGACAGCTATGTACCCTTCTGCTCTCATTTTCATTTCATCTTGAGCTTTCTTTGAAACATTAGATTTGGCATTTGCAAAGAAATAAACCCGCTGCAGGTGCTACTTTTCCCCACGATAAAATAGAAATTATGTTCTCAAAATTCACTGGGAGACTTCAGGAAAATGCGGGATATTGTGACCTGGTTTATTCTTAAACTTTCTAATATCCTTATATTTACTAGGATGAAGTGAAAGAAGCCATGCCAGAAAGAACTGTAACTGTTGGGCTTTAAACACATTTTATTCAAAGGTTAGAAGTCTTGAGCACGAGTTACAGGACCGGGCAACAGTAAATTCAGGTCTGCGCTCCGGTCAGACCCCCTGCCCAGCCTTAGGCATATCACTTAATCTATCAAAATGACTCCATTTCTCCCTCTGAATGAAAACAAACCTGACTGCCTGATCTTTTTCCCCTTTTTTTAAGACAGCACACCAGTGCAGACCATTATACTAAGCTGGCAGGGAGTTAAATAGCTCTTGTGTGTCTTCCATCAACCTACTGCTTTCTGCATACCCACGGGGAAAGGCCTGTTTGGGAAATAAAACTGCTGAAATCTGGAGCCCACACCCAGAGATTTCCACAAGGGATGAAAGGGTCATTTGCAAAATCTGGTGTCGTCCATGCACCAGCAGCAGACAGGGAAGCATATTCACTCCCCAGTCTATCAGACATCAGGTAGCTAGAATCATAGAATCATAGAAACGTGTGGGTTGGAAAGGACCTTTAAGATCATATAGTCCAGTGTTAACCTAGTATTGCCAAGTCCACCATTAAACCATGGCCCTAAGCACCACATCTACACGCCTTTTAAATACCTCCAGGGATAGGCACACAACCACTTCCCAGGGAAGCCTGTTCCAATGCTTATTTTTCCTCATATCCAACCTAAACCTCCCCTGGTGCAATTTGAGGCCATTTCTTTTTGTCCTATCGCTTGTAACTTGGCAGAAGAGACCAACACCAACCTCGCCACAACCTCCTTTTAGGTAGTCCTAGAGGCTGATAAGATCTCATTTCAGCGTCCTCCTCTCCAGGCTAGACAACCCCAGTTCCCTCAGCCGCTCCTCATCAGACTTGTGCTCTAAACCCTTTACCAGCTTTGTTGTCCTTCTTTGGACACGCACCAGCACTTCAATGCCTTTCTAGGAGGGAAGAGCCTAGTGAGGAGCCCAAAACTGAACACAGTATTTGAGCTGTGGCCTCACCAGTGCCGAATACAGGGGGACGATCACTTCCCTAGTCCTGCTGGCCACACTATTCCTGAGGCAAGCCAGGATACTATTGGACCTCTTGGACACCTGGGCACACTGCTGGCTCATATTCAGATAGTGGCTCACATTCAGATAGTGGCTCATATTCAGATAGTTAGTGACAAACACCCCCAGCTCCCTTTCTGCTGGGCAGCTCTCCAGCCATTCATCCCCAAGCCTGTAGCATTGCATGGGGTTGTTGTGACCCAAGCGCTGGACCCAGCACTAAGCCTTGTTGAACCTCATACAGTTGGCCTCGGCCCATCAATCCAGCCTGTCCAGATCCCTCTATAAAGCCTTCCTACCCTCAGGCAGATCAACACTCCTGCCCAGCTTGGTGTTGTCTGCAAACTTACAGAGGGTGCACTCAATCCCCTCATCCAGATCATTGGTAAAAGATTTTAAACAGACCTGGCCCCGATACTGAGCCCTGGGGAACACCAGTTGTGACCAACCACCAGTTGGGTTTAAATCCGTTAACCACCACTCTTTGGGTCTGACCATCCAGCCAGTTTTTTACCCATCAAAGCGTATGCCTGTCCAAGCCACAGCAGCCAGTTTCTCAAGCAGATTGTTGTGGGAAACAGCATCAATGGCTTTACTAAAGTCCAGGTAGACAACATCCACAGCCTTTCCCTCATCCACTAAGCAGGTCACCTTGCCATAGAAGGAGATCAGGTTAGCCAAGCAGGACCTGCCTTTCATAGGCCCGTGCTGACTGAGCCTGATCACCTGGTTGTCCTGTACATGCTGCATGATGGAACTCAAGATGATCTGCTCCATGACCTTCCCCAGCACCAAGGTCAGACTGACAGCCTTGTAATTCCCCAGATCCTCCTTCCGGCCCTTCTGGTAGATGGGTGTCACGTTTGCTAACCTCTAGTCAACTGGGACCTCCCTGGTTAGCCAGGACCGCTGATAAAGGATGGAAAGTGGCTTGGTGAGCGCTTCTGATAGCTCCCTCAGTACCCTTGGGTGGATCCCATCCAGCCCCACAGACTTGTGTGTGTCTCAGTGGTGTAGCAGGTTGCTAACCACTTCCCCTTGGATGATGGGGGCTTCATTCTGCTCCCTGTCTTCCAGCTCAGGGGGCTGGCTGCCCCAAGAACAACGGGTCTGGCTATTAAAGACTGAGGCATTAGAAGGCAGCATTAAGCACCTCAGCCTTTTCCTCATCCTTTGTCACTTGGTTTCCCCCTGCATCCAATAAAAGATGGCGATTCTCCTTGGCCCTTCTTTTGTTGCTAATGTATTTACAGAAACATTGTTTATTGTCTTTTATGGCAGTAGCCAGATTAAGTTCTAGCTGGGCTTCGCCCCTTCTAATTTTCTCCCTGCATAACCTCACAACAACCTTGTAGTCCTCCTGAGTTGCCTGCCCCTTCTTCCAAAGTTCATAAACTCTCCATTTTTTTCCTGAGTTCCAGCCAGAGCTCTCTGTTCAGCCAGCCCAGTCAGCATCCCCACTGGCTCCTCTTTCCGCAGACAGGGAAGGCCTGCTCCTGAGCCTTTCAGATTTCCTTCCTGAAGAAGATCCAGCCTTCCTGGACTCCTTTGCCTCTCAGCACTGCCTCCCAACAGGCCAAAGTCTGCCCTCCGCAAGGTCAAGGTAGTAGTTCTGCTGACCCCCCTCCTTACTTCTCCAAGAATCGAAAACTGGCATTTTGTGACTGCAGTGCCCAAGACAGCCTCCAATCGTCACACCACCCACAGGTCCTCTGTGCGCAAACAACAGGTCCAGCAGGGTGCCTTCCCTACTTGGCACACTCACCAGCTGTGTCAGGATGTCCACGTGCTCCAGGAACCTCCTAGGCTGTTTTCTCTCTGCTGTGTTGTGTTTCCAGCAGACATCTGGTAAGTGGAAGTCCTCCATGAGAACAAGGGCTAGCGATCATGAGACTTCTTCCAGCTGCTTATAGATATTTCATCTGCCTCTTCTTCCATAACAGACTCCCACCATGACATCTGCCTTGTTGGCCTTCCCCCTTATTCTTACCCATAAACACTCAACCCTACCATCACCGTTGTTAAGCCCTAGACAATCAAAACACTCCCTAACATACAGGGCTACCCCACCGCCTCTCCTTCCTTGCCTATCCCTTCTAAAGAGTTTATAGCCATCCATTGCAGAGCTCCAGTTGCACGAGTCATCCCACCATGATGGCAACTATGTCATAGTCTTCCTGCTGCACAGTGGCTTCCAGCTCCTCCTGTTTGCTGCCCATGCTGCATGCATTGGTGTAGATGCACTTCAGTTGGGCTATTGATCCCACCACCTTTTGGGAGGGAGAAGTCCTATTCCTACGTGAGCATTCTCAGGCGCTTCCATTGTTTCTAACACATCTGTTGGCCTTGCAGCTTTGCTGTTGCATGGATCTGCATCCCCTACCCCCACTGACAGCAGAACAAAGGACCTCGCTAGCACACCGTCCCTCAAACATTGGTGTGCTGAGCCCAAGCTTATCTCTACTGAGCCTGGTTTTATCCCTTTCCCCCTTCAAGTCTAGTTTAAAGCTCTTTCAATGAGCCCTGCTAACTCCTGTGCAAAGATTCAAAGCTGCAGGGGAATGCCATGGAAAGGATGGATGGACTCCCTGTGGAAAGCTGGGTGTGGCGCACCACAACACTGGGAACAGTCAGGCACCCAGGACTGGGTGGGAAGGAGAGCTAAAGCAGCTGTGCTATGTGGGAAGAATGAAGGAAGGGGGAAAGCTTTGCACCCTCTTCATTTCTGTTCAGCTATCAAAACAATTCTTCATCAACCTTAGTTTTATTCAGAGGTTAAGGTGCTTATATCTTGGGGACACTGTGAGACCCTGTGGAGGAATCAAGTACTCTGCTCAGGAATAACTCCCCACCAAAAAAGCGCTGCAGTGACCACTGGTAACTGCTTCCCTGAGCTGTAAATGTGTGCTCAGAAGTTGTCCACGGGCTCTAACTGGCAAGATGAGTGGGAAACACAAGGACTTCCTTTAGCGCTGGGTCTGAAGGACTGTGCAAGGACACCAGGGTTGAGATAAGGATTTTCCCCAGTGCTTATTGCGAAGAGTCATTATTGAATCTGAGCTTTGGCAATGAAAGGATCCTCAGGGAAGGGAGGAAGAGTGGGTACCGATATGACATCTAAATTTTGTTTCATTCTTTATTAGGTTGTTTGGAAAATTTTAGACTTACTCCTTTCGCTCCCTCCCAAAGGAAAACTGGCATAGTATCCATAATGAAAGAAATTTGATGAAATAAGCTTATTTCTCTGAAGCTTTTGCCAGTTCTTTCTTCAGATCAAAGATACAAATTTTGATGTAGAAATGAACCCAAGAGCCAACACTCAGGACACTCAGTGGGTGTTTTTCAGTAGAAACTGAAATTCATGTCCCTGGTCTGAGTCAGACAGAATGGAGACTCGACCCTCTTATGCCCAAGCACCCAAACCGACGGGTGCTGGCTACTTCGAGCAATTAATTCTCCCGTGAGGTCTGTAGTTTCTAGCCCTATTAAAGGCCCTCGTCCCATCTGTGCAACAGAAAAATGTCCCTAAAGGTTTCTTTTTTAATTCCAGAAAAGTATCTATTTTAAAAATAATCTAAGAAAGGGAATTACTGGAACAAAACCTGAAGGTTCATTGGAAAGAGAAAGAGCCTCTCCCAATGGACATTAAACTGACTTAGAGATGTTCTCTCTAGATTCTCCACACCACTTTGGTAAAAGAGCTGAGCAGGAAGGTTCCCAAGCCCTCTTCAGTCTCCAACAGACTCACTCAATCCTCGCTCCCAGCTCATGCCATTCAGAGCTCCTCCACAAACTGTTTTCTCCACTGTTTGTGAAGGGTTAGGGCTAACCCTTGAGCAGGACCACCATGCAGTGCCAGAGCTGAAGAGCACTGATGGGCAACAGAGAAGCCAGTTGATGGCAAATCATTGCCATCAAAAAACCCCAGCCTTTGTTCCAATTGCCAAATTGCCCAGCATCCACCATTAACCTAGGTTACAATAGTCATTTCACGCACCAGCCTAGGCTTTGGTATGTGGTATTTATCAACAGAAACCCCAATTGTCAGCCTTCTCCACCCTCCTCTCCAGCTCTCCATGTTGCCCCACACTCTACAGAGAGCAATTCCCTGATAATCAGAACCAAGCATTGACATTATGAACCTTTTTGTTACTTGTGGTGCACTGCTGGTTTGTAAAATATAGATTAAGCATAGAGTCATGCTGTGCCCTACATCAGGCTAGTGTTGTTACATGTTTATTAAGAAAGTGATTTAAAAGGGAGATCATGCAGTGAGTTACCGATCCTGCACAACCTACTAAAAACTGGGTGATGAAACAACATAATCATCATACATCAGCTTCCCATTGCCTGATTTAGGGTAATTTGTATTCTTTGCCTCCGTGCAAACAGAACACCACTTACTGCACTGTCAAACTTTATTTTAAGAGTTAAAAGGTGGGTTTATTATTCATAATGCTAACAATTGGGAGTAACTAAAATGTTCCATATGCCAGAAATCAAAACCTGTTACCATGGAATTTGTTACAGGAGATTTAAAGCAAATTAAAGCTCTGACAACATTCGTTTTAGACTGGGAAAGCGTAAGAAAGAAGAGTTGCGCAAAGACTAATTCTCTGCATCTGCTCCTGCAGGCTGTTTTTGTATTTCAAATCCGTATTGAAAGATAGAAAAGTTAATTATTTCTCCAAGCTAGGACAGCACGTGTGCGAGATGGCAAGCGCATGCTGGTGTGTTCACCAAAGAGAGTCAGATGGCCCTGGTTTTGTCCTCCTTCCCCATTTTTGGTAGGACACCTGCCAACACCCATAGGCAACTGCTACCCAGGGCTCTTGTGGTTCTCTGATTCCAGACCTCCGGTCAGGAAGTGTTTTGAAGGCCAGTAAACCACTCAGCCCTGGTCTCCTCTTCATAAATAATTCCTCTAGGCCATTGAAGAAGACTAGAGCTGGCTTTCAGTTTCATTATGGTTACTTGAGAGCACTCTCTGGTCCGGCATCTTTGCAGGCAGCCTATTCCTCTGTGGGAAATCCTAGTGGGCTATGGGGAGTGGTGAAAGAGAGCCGTCAGCAGTGACTGCTCGCCTAGCTGGAAGCCACACTCCTGTGCACTTTTCATGCAATCAATCACGAAGGAAAGGTCAACAGACAGCTTTCAAATAACCGATCCATTTAACTACTGACATTGATCTGGGCCAGAGAAGTGGAGCTGGTGGGGGGAGGGAGGAAGGGAGGGTTCAGTGGTCAATCAGTGGAAATCTAAACCCCTTTCAGCCTAATGGGAAGACTAAACACAGTCCTAAGCTTTCTGCTTTAAATCTCACAGTCATTTGCCTAAGGCACTATGGGACCTTTACACGGATGTCTTAAAAAGTAAAGAAAAGGAAAAAAAACCATTATTTTCCCTCGTAAAATGAAATACCTAAACCAGAAGACATCCATCTTTCACTGCATAATGCAGTACTGTACCAGTGAGCATGATGGGTGGGATAGAGGAAGAACAGAGAAAGCCCCTTGCATGATCCCAGGGTCGACAAAACTTCAGCTGTTTTGTTTTGCCTATACTTTGGAAGACATTCTTGCTTCCATCCTAAGCATGTCCTCCAGCACAACCCAAAGCATCCTATCACCAGCCATTCTGAAGATCAACTAATTACCTTTCAACTAAAAGAAACAAGAGAAAAAAAAGCCAAAACAAACAGACAATTGCCAGCTTAGGGCTTTCCAACCCTGAACCCTGTTCTGAAGAGCCAACATCTTCCAAGAAATCTCACAGGAGCAAAGCAGAACAATACGTCGCTGGTCATTCACTGCCCAGGTTCAGTTCCAGGTAATTCAGGTCCATAATCTGTCAATAGAGTCCTACAGCCACCAAGCAATAATTGTACTCTCGTTGCATATGTGCCACAGAGCATAATGTTGAATGCGTACCCAGGAGGAGAGAGAGAGAAAGCAGATTTGCTGTTCTCACTTAAGGCCATCATCCCAGAAGGGTGGCTAGCCCTGGATCCCAAGATGTGCTCCCAGAACTGTTTCCAGAACTACTTTGCATGAACTGCATTATCTGCATAAAGGATACATACATTTCACCAGCACCTACAGCCACTTGGCAGGGCCTTTTGGTGACAATATGCTGGACTTTATCCAAAGCAGGGCTTCAATAACTGAATTCAGTCTCTTGCCAGATCAAGCACTTCATCTTGCTGTACTTCAAGCCCCCATCAATAAAGTGGAAAGACTATCGCTTCCTTACCTCACAGGCATGTCGTAGGATAAATATAAGTATTATGATTTGCTCAGTGATAATGATAATGAAGCATAGAAGACAGACAGCCTGACCAAGAGATAACTGAAATCAATGGAAGGATTCCCTCTGTATTAATTGGGCTTTGGCTGTAGTCCCTGTTTAAAGGGAACAATGCACACAGGGATTTCTCGGTCCCTAAGCTGGAGGTATAGAACAATTCTCTGAATCCCACAGGAGCTATTTCTCAATCAAGTGTGGTAAAGAAAAGAATCTCTGCATGAGACACTACCACAAAAATAAAAAAAAGACATGAAATCCTGTGCATGTTTATGTATGTGTGTCAGGGGAAATGATATTAAATTCAAGGGGAAAAAATAGAATTAGATATCAAAAACAGGATTAAACCATAAAAATCTATCCACTATGGAGAATCCAGTTTGTAAGATAATCTTTTCTCTAAAAGGCAGAATATTAAAGTAAATAACTCAGAAAAGCCCAGGAGAATCTGAGCTTTCAGTAACCAGCCAGATGGAGAATGCAATATAGGCAAGAGCACTGCATGCCACACTTCATATATCCAAGAAAAAAAAAAAAAAAAAAAGCTATTTCTGGGGAATGTTATTGCTCTTCATCGTTTTCTCAATTATTTCTTCATTCTGCTCCTCCCCATTTGCATCGACACCACTATTAGTAACGTCAGCCATTAGCACCGAAAAGTATGATTTTGCTGAGGCACTAATCACAAGCTTCCTGCCCTCTGCCACAACACGGAGTGGCCCCAGCCCTCCACTCTGACTCCCTGCCATGCTGCAATCTGTAAATACGTTTCTTGGACCAGAGCAAGGAAGCCAAATGAAAGGTACACATCAATCCAAATATGCTTTGCAGTCTTCATTTTGTCCAAACAGAGGGCTGTTACTTTGTCCTTTTCCAGAGGAGTCTACACAGACAGGCTAGAAATGCTGACAGACTCTTAAAGGGAAAAGCCGGTGCTCATGATAGCCTGCAACCGGTAACACCACGGTCCTGACCCATCTCCCCATAACCCTTCCCACCTTCACCCAGCCACCACACTACAAATGTACCAAATTTCTGAAAATCCAACATAGTACATATTCCAAAAAAAATGAACTACATGTATTTAACTTTCAAAAAATAGCCCCTAGCTTTACTGTGCCTTAGTCTTTTAGGAAAGAGCACAAGCACCCAGGTTTTGGGAGGTACAACGATATGCCGTGGTATGCCACCAGTCCTCATAAGTACACAAGCAATAAGCAAGAAATTACAGCTACTATGTTTCTGTGCTAGTTCAGAAATGTTTTTATTCTAGTTTATTTAAATTCTCTCTGCTTTATTTTATTTATTTATAATGAAAATAAAACCCTTTGTGGTAAACTGAGGTTCTGAGGCTTAATTACACCCATAGGCTGCAGGAATACAGAAAAAAACTGTTCATAATTGCAAAGCACAGAGAAGATATTGCAAGAGCAATCACAGCTCCACAGTACAAATTATCTAAAACCCAATTAAAAGCAGACACAGGCCAAGCTAAGAAGGAAAATGGTACCCCAGGAAAAAAAAAAAAATCAAATTTTTGGCCTCTTAATTTTAAATAAGCTTTGTTTTCTAAAACATGGGGATCTAGACTTGGTACCTAAATGTCTTTGAAGATCACAGTACTAGCTATCTCTAGCCAGCTTGCATTCACCCTTCTCCGAAAAGCCCCACTAGAATCAGCGGTCTAATTCCAGATCTCTTTCCACCTTGTGTTAATTATTTACGCGTGTAGAGTTAGCGTGAGCTGATCTTGAGTGTGGCGGTGCAAGCGCCAGCAGAAACTCCCACCTGATCTATTATGTGACTAAGACGGGAATCATTCAGCTCTGGCAGGAGGCTTTATCATCAGCTTTTATCTAAACAGTGATAATATCTGCTACATTATCCCACAGGGGCAGAATTCTGTTTTATCCAACAGTTCCAGGTTGCTTCTTTTTGGCTGACGTGCCACAGTCAGGGAAGGACATGGACAGGGAGACGGGTACATGAATAAAAATGAGAAGAGAGGTATAAACATGTTCAGAACAAACAAATAACCAAATAGGCACGTAGTTTACTGAAATATACCCATGTTTCTCTTAAAGCACAGTTCAAAAAAATGTATGATTGTTTAGTGTGAAAAACAGAAATCAAACGAGTGATCCCCAGCTCTTCAGCTGGATAAACAACAACTTGTCCTTATTTTGATTAAGGAGAGCTATTACATGTTTTTTCCCGAAGCTATTATTCTGCTAGGAGCATGCTGTAATTTACAAGTCTCTCCAAAAATGTCCCTTTAATGAAATGAATAGGAAATTAATGCTATCAGGCAGAAAGCTTTTAGCTAATAGTTTCTAACACTTCCCTCTTTCAGAAATTGGAGAGCAATTTTCATTTACCAGCCATCTAAAGGTGAAAACAACCTGTAGTTTCACTGATAGCACCTTGATCCTCTTCTCTGCAGTTGTCAGACATTTTTTGGTTTGGGGATAGCATACAGCAGTTGTTGAAGTCTTCTGCCCTGCAACACTGACATGCAGTATGTGCCTGGACCCAGAGTGACAAGAATTTCAGAAAACAGCATCTCACTTCAGGCAGAAATGGGTCTAAGATGCATTCCTATTCCAAATACGATCAAGAGAAGTTGGCTTTAAAACTCCCACTGGCTCCTATGCATCGACGGAGATGTTAGGTTAGGTCACGGCAAGACCAAAATATACATTTGTCACAGAGCAGTGGAAGGGTCTACCTACACTGAGACCCAGAACAGCAGTCATGTTGCACAGAAAGACCAAGGTAAGAGAAATAATGCCTTTACATTGCTCCAGAGCAACGTCTTGGGAAAAAAAGGCAAGACTAACTTAAAGACTGAGACAAGAACTGATAAAATCATCTTCAACCAGCATTAAGAGCAATTTAACGTGCACTAGTTTCACCCTGTTTTCTTATTCAGAAAACGTAAAAGTACTCAGTTTGCTGAAGGACTCGAGCGCCCCTCCTAACACTCACACGACTGTGGCTGGATGCTGGGCTAGTGAGTGGGGGCTCACGGCCATGGCAAAACACCACCAGTTTGTACCGGGATCTCAAACTTCATTTTTGAATGGTGGCTGTAGCGGTAGGACCGAGAGAGCGAGGCAACCATCAGGGATGAGATCAGGCTTTAAAGCAGAAGTGTGCAAGCGATTCAGGGATGCAGCATCTGCTGCTGTCAGATCAACAGCACCCACCGCAGAGCCACATCACCGCATCTGCTGCCTTTCCTTACCGTGGGAGTGCGGGACACCAGCTGGCAAGCACGCTCCAGACCTAGTGCTTACCTCACGCTGATGTCATATTAACAGAGCCATTTCGAGCGTGAAAATAGCATGAGTGAGACCAGCACTGTCCCTTTCTGTCTGAGGAAAGGTGGCGCAGAAGGAAGGGCACCGCTGGACGGCTGAACCCGCGCCGATGCTCACAGGCAGGGGTGCTCATCCACGGCCGGTAACACCAAACCCAGAGTCTTTGAGGCACAGATGAAAAGCCACGTCTCTCCCGTTAGGAAAAGTTAGGTAGGGAAGGACACAGGGAGTACTGGCTGTGCTTCTCTCCCATTAATTCTTCTCTCAGGAGCCCTACTTTGAAGCGCTCTTGAATTACGTGCCTGACACTCGCTTTGAACACGCTCTCAAAGTGATGAATGTCCCCTTAACCGACTTTTTATTTTGAAATACATTATTATATGGCCTTCTAGTGAGATGGAGTTGTCAGCTATGTGAATGACAACCCCTGTCAGAAGACCAGCTCACAACCCCCCTCTGCCCACTGCCGCTTGCACAAACCTTAAAGCCAAACCAAAAGCAACTAATTAATCATCGCTCACACGTCATCTAATAGAAAATGGTTCCAGCAGATGTAGACATAAACAGGGTATTGACAATTTTCTTTTTTCTTGGGAAACAGGCAATTTTTTTTTTTTTTTTTTTTTTTTTTTTTAAAGACTAAATTCTACTGCAGCTGGGCCCAGCTCACAGCTAGGGCTGGCTTTTCTGGGACATGGTTCAGTGGTGGGATGGCAGTGTTAGGTTAATGGTTGGACTTGATGATCTTAAAGGTCTTTTCCAACCTAAATGATTCTATGATTCTGTGATTCTCAGCTTCAGGCTTGCTACAACTTTTCAAATATGATATTTGCGATCAATCTGTAAAAAAAAAAGACAATCTTAAAAGAGAAAAATTCCCTA